>NC_090225.1:37139686-37502024 GCF_024489055.1 Chanodichthys erythropterus
CACTTTTGTAGGCTATTAGTTGAATAAAAGATAGAAATCACTGAGTTATGCACAAAAATGTAGCGCAATAATACGCAGCAGGATATTCATCTGTGGTTGGCTGCTCAATGTCAACTTTTGTGATTGGCTATAATACCTGTGGGTTGCAGCCAATGGACATGCTCCTCTATCAACATGTGGCCTCACAGAACCAATCATCAGAGCAAACCGCTTCAGCTAAATTAACTGGTATGAACCGAGATTTTGGATGAAAATCTGAACTGAAATCAGTACTTTAAGAGATGTGATAACAGAAAATTTGGAATGGATAAAGCTGTGTTTACGTATCTGAAATGACCCAGGTTTAATCAGATTTAATTAAAACCTGATAATGATGTCTGATATGTCTAGTCGGATAATTATTTCAGTTTTTAGAATGCACGTTATATTTTTAATCCATCATTTAACATTTACAACACTGCGTGTATACATTGCTTTGCAGAAAAACAGCAACAGGTTAAATGAAAATGCAAATTCACTCTCTGACAGTAGATGGTACTTACGGAACAGCAGAAATAGAATAGCTTCCTTATTAACCTATGTAGTCTGTACACAATGCAGTTTAATTTAATTTAGTTTCATGTTATTATAGATTATATAAGTTTTTATATTTAAATACATCTGAAATACAACCTTTCCAGACTAGAGTTCTACCACTGTGACTATCCATTTGATAACATTGCCACATGCTAAGCAAACATGGGTTTGCACAATGTCCATGAGAGTGGTGACAGGAAATCCCGGTGCTAAAACTAGGTCATTACACATTTAGGTGGTTAAGCTGGTTTTTGTAACAAGATATATGTTTTTTTTTTCCTACTCTAAGGTGCACAAGCTCTGATTAAGATGAACCATGAAGCTTAGTTAGGATTAGCTTCTAGCTTGGATTAGCTGGAATCCAACCAACCAAAACCAGCAACCACATTAAATTGAACATAAACTGTATTTTCAACCCATTTTACTTCCCTAAAGTGACATATTTCCAAGTGAAATTGGATAAAAAAAAAAAAACATGACTTGGTTTTATCTATCAGGAATGGATTGAAAAGTCGGCATTATGTGTCGCACTTGAGTGGTAGTTTGCAGTCTAGATAGAGGATGAAATTTTGTACCAAGAATCCATATTTATATCCACTCTTTTCAAATATTTTTATTGATTTTGTGTAATGATAAATTAATTTAGAAAAAAGAGAAATGTGTCTAGCTAACATTGTTTGTGCCAAATTCCTGGCCTAGATGACATCAACTGTAAAGCAGTGTTATTTTAGCATTATTTGTTAACTATTATAAATAGTGCCATGTTTTCTCTTTCACACTTGAATTGACAAAAACACACAAAATTATGTCAGAATTCCTGTTTTGCACAGTATCTTCATAAGCACAGTCTTAAAAAATGTTAAATGAACAAAGAGTTGTGAGAAAATAGGAAGTGTGTCTGATACGTGTCATGTGTGTCTGGTCTTAAAAAAATCTGCTTTAATCATTATACATTCCTCTTTTTTTTGCGCTCATGTAGTTTCCCCCGTCCCTCTCCCACAGACCTTAAACCATGTGAAAAATAACATGTCATGTGCGTGAGGTTAAAGCGGCGAGCAGACCATCTACAAGACAAACCGGATTCCACCAAAGCATTTTTATCTTTATGCACACAATAATAATCTTTTACATTGTAATCATTTTATTTTTAATATTTGGCATATTTGTGTGATGCTGCGCATCCCTGTGTGTGTAATAACAGTTGGTCAATGGCGCTGTCTATTTCAGTTGCCTCAAAATAGCAACGCACCAAAATGCACCTGAACACACCTCGTTTTTAGACCAGACCATGAGCGCACAAATGGAGACTAATGCATTTGCTATTTAAACATGGCGCAGGACGTGGAAATAACTGTCGGGCTGAAACTAGCAAAAAAAAAACAGGTGTATGATGGGGTCCTTCAAGTCTTTTTTTTTTTATTTTTTTTTTTTTTTTTATTCAATTCATTCAAACAGCTGATTTATTCAGGAATTAAGTAAATGGCTCTCTTTATGAATGGGCCATTGAATCATTGGAATTGATTGGATTGTGAAAAGTGGGCATAATGTATCAGAATGTAGCTGCATTGAGAGAGGATGAAAATTTTGTCCCAACAATTGATTTTTTTTTTGTTTGTTTTTTTTTTTTTGTTTTTTTTAGCTTCTTTCTGGGAACCAAGATGGTGGCTGGGGGCGTAAAGGCTGATGGCCAAGTTTGCAAAATCTTGACACATATGCCAGTTCTCCTTTCAAATATTTTTATACATTTTGCGTAACACATAATTATAAATCCATTTGGGGAAAAAAAGTGTGCATAGCTTGAATGGCTGTAAAGGAAATTTGTTGTAGCTGGCATGTCTGCTCTTGGGGAAATGCCAAACTAGGGTTCAGGGCTTGCTTAGACTTTTGGTCAAGGTTATTTGACACACTGTCAGCCACAGGCATGTCCAGAACATATGTAAGTGGTTGGCTGGAAATCGCTTACATCTATAATAGATTTTGCCTGGCACATATGGTTGAGGAGTGCACTAGATCCAGATTGTCACACCACTGGTCATCCAAGATGGAAATTTCCAAATTGTGTTCCCAAGAGGGATTTGGTGGGGTCTACATTTAAGGATCTAATTAGGTTATAAATTACTGAAATTAGTTTTTTTTTTTTTTTTTTTATGCTGTACATGTGACTGTTGAGTAGACTGGGCTAAAAAGATGAGAACTCCATCCTTTTATAGATTAAGACCATTCATTTTGATGGGTCCATTGTCTGACAAGTGCAAGATAAAAACTCGATGGAGAGAGCAGGTAATTGTTAAGAGTGGGTAAATGGAAAATTTTTGTATGAACCATTGGTTGATCCAATGTCAAACTGGTTGTGATATAAAAACATCAGTTTTTACAGTTTATGGTGGAAACAACTATAAATAACATATGATTCACAGGAAAAAGTAGGGCTGTCCTGAATCCTTGTTTATAAAGCCAACACTTCCCACACAATTGTGTAATGTATTAATGGTTTATTTATTTATTTATTTATTTATTTATTTATTTATTTATTTATTTATTTATTTATTTATTTATTTATTTATTTTTAATTCAAGGAGCTGACTTAAAGTTATGACCAGTCTTAAAGACTAAAACAATTTAGATGACTAACTTGCAGTACTTATGCAACCAGCCACTGTTGGTCAATCTCAGGCAGAGAAGACTTATCTTCCCACAGGAGGACCACAGAAGGGTTGTAAGAAGAAGACTGATGTACTGGGCCCCACTGTTAGCTCCAGCAGACCGATAATTCGGATGTTTTGTGCCAGGTATAAGACAAGAGGTCAGTGAATTTAGCTAACAGCTTAGCATTTCTGTCAGTCAAAGAAGCACAGTGTGTTTCCAGTGCAAGCATGCGTTTATCTAATGCATTGGCATTGGGTTCCTAGAAGCATTCTTTTTGGATGTGGTCTATCTTCATCTCTAACATGTAGCTTACATTTGTTTGAAGGCTACTATGTTTATGTGTCTGCTAGTGTCATCTCCACTGTAAGCTTTGGTACTCTGCTGCTACTTTTAGTTCCTTGTTTAGGTGATGCTCACAAAGGCAGTTTGTCCACTTAGGTACAAAAACAGAAACAAGTGTCTATGTTATGCGTTTTCTCAATAAAGATGTCTTTTTCATGCTTCCTTTTTCTATATATATATATATATATATTATATATATATTATATATATATTATATTTATATTATATTTATATTATATATATATATATATATATATATATATATATATATATATATATATATATATATATATATATATATAAATATATATATATATAAATATTTTATATTATATATATTTATATAAATATTTTATATTATATATATTTATATAAATATTTTATATTATATATATTTATATAAATATTTTATATTATATATATTTATTAAGTATATATTAATTATATATAATATAAAATACATACATATATATATAATTATATATTTATTAATTATACATATATTTTATATTATATATGTATTTTATATTATATATAATATTAATTATATATATAATATAAAAAAAAAAATATATATATATATATAATGATCTAATTAGGGTAGAGTAGCCGTGCGATATGGCTGTATATCAGCACGCTGTGATTCGTCCGTAGGCACGAGGCCGCAGGTAATCACAGCGTACTGATATACAGCCATATCGCACGGCTACTCGTGTGATATTGCGTTTATACAACAGTTCGACGGCAGGAGTGTGTAAATAAATAAGAACAACAATGGGGTGTCTTTAAAACCCTCTTTTGTGCAGCACTACTTCCTTCCGCCACGGATTCAAATCTCAATTTGACAGTTGGACCAAGCCTCCGTTACTAATTCTAAAACGTCACTTCAGAACTAGTAATGAAGGAACGTTTCAAAACTCAAGTTGTCAGTTGAACCAAGCCTCCGTTGCTAACTCTAAAATGTCACTTTAGAACTAGTAACGAAGGAACGTTGAGTCACTTATTGAAACACATTGAATTTTCTACAGTATTAGAGAGAGCGAGAGCGAGAGAGAGAGTAGGCTATTACCTGTGTCTGGTATATTGCATTACATTGATTCATCAAGTCGATGTCCATAATATTACATCCTTTATACAAGTCCGTTTGAATGTCCGCTGAGGTAAGCGATCTTTGTATTTGTCTTTTTTTCAGCTTTGGGAATTTTCCATCCATAACACCACAGCGCTAAAACAACTTCCTTTTGCAAAGTTCCTTTCAATTTAAAAGTCTCTTGTGACTCACTGACTAATTCTCCTGTAAAGTGTTGCCGCCATCTAATTAATGTAATGTTCACTCAATCCATTGCAGTTTGGACATCTCTGTGCAATGCAAAGGTAAATAAAAGATCTGATGTTTGAAAAAAAAATTGTAAAGCGTTTTCTTTACTCAAAAAAACATATGTTTATAAAGTTTAATGTTTTACGTATTTGAAGCGGAGAAGAGTGATATGTCCCGTCTAGTTGTAGCCAATGTGCTATATAAGGATGTAACATAACGTTTATTATCTTCAAATTTAATATAGCACAATTCGACTTGCTCTGGAACAAATAATAGATCAGTAAGACCAAAGACTGCCCGTTCTATGTACTCAAATTGAATTATGTCTCATGTTTAACCACTATAAGAGCCAGCGGCAAATCCACGAGTCACTGGCCGAGATGAAGCTGTTCTCGGAGGTTACAGAATCACTGAACGGCCGCTGATGCACTCGAGATCGCATCTCCGAGAACATCAAAACAAATTGTAAAATAGGCGCTGTTACTAAATATGAGTCACATATTTCAGGTCTAAACAACTACATTCTCGCCTAAAAAACTATTAAAACTACAGTTCGTGGTATAAGGAGTAATATTTGTAAAAATTACGGTTGATTTGATCGGCCGCCATGACGGTCACTTCAAGCGGAGTGATACAAACGGTGAAAAGGCAGTAGGAGTGCTGTTATCACTGAAATATCGCATGGCTATGAGCCAGTCAGATTCGAGAATCAGACAGAACTGTTGTATAAAATATATAATATTATAATATACATATATATAATATACAGTAACCTAAAACAGTGTCTAAACTATTTGGCTGTTTGCTGACATTATTTTTGCCACTTATGTGGTCTAGGTGACGGCATCTGAAAAGCAGTGTTATTTTAGTATTATTTGAATACTATGATATTATTTAGTACTATCTTTGTGTTGTCTTTTTTAGTTTGAGTTTTCATTTTCATTGTAGTAATTTCATTCCTGATAATTTACTCACCCTCATGTCATCCAAGATGTTCATGTATTTCTTTCATCAATCGAGGAAAACATTCCAGGATTCTTCTCCATATAGTGGGCTCCAGTGGGGTTCACTGGGTGGAAGGTCCAAATTGCAGTTTCAGTGCAGCTTCAAAGGGCTCTACGCAATCCCAGATGATAGTATACTTTTTAACCACAAATGTTCGTCTTGCACTAGCTCTGAGATCCGTACGCATGACGTAATTACATTAGAAAGGTCACGCGTGACGTAGGCGGAAGAAGCAATCCAGTGTCTACAAAGCGAACGTGCCAAGATTAAGCCAAATGCCCTTTACAAAAAAAAAAAAAAAAGGTAAAACAATGTTGACAGAGAAAGTTTTCCACCCTACCGTGGTACGTCCGCCTAATTCACGCATGACCTTTCAACGTAATGCGTGGCGCATCGCAGAGCAGTGCAAGACAAACATTTTTGGTTAAAAAGTGTATATAAATTTTTATTTTTTTTAAAAAAAGACCAATCATTTCACTAGATAATACCTTTATTCCTTGTCTGGGATTGTGTAGAGTCCTTTGAAGCTACACTGAAAGTGCAGTTTGGACCTTCAACCCAGTGAACCCCACTGAAGTCCACTATTATCCACTATATGGAGAAAAATCCTGGAATGTTTTCATCAAAAGCCTTAATTTCTTTTGGCCTGAAGAAAGAAAGTCATCTTGGATGACATGGGGGTGAGTAAATTATCAGGAAATTTTCATTCAGAAGTCAACTAATCCTTTAAATTAATTGCTAAGGAAACATTTCTAGTTTTCAGATTTCGAATTTTCACATATTTATATTTTTTTTATTTCAGATTTAATCCCCGAAAATTATATTTAATGGCTTTAGTTTCTCTGAACATTTAGTCCAGTTAAACCCTGCCCCTTTCTTACAATCAGACTCAAGCTGACATTCAGATGTTCCATACATTTTTCTCTTTCAATAATACGTTTCATTATGGTGTGTGTCACAAGAAGGAAGATCTGTCACTACTTCCGTTGCATTCCAACTTTAAAGAAAATATTTTTAATTCGTGTAGACTTTCAAACTTGTTTTAGGTGGAGCAACTTGCATCTCAGAAAAAAAGCAACTGTGTTTATACACTGATGTGCTTTCTGGAGCGTGTGATGGAACTGCATGTACTCTTTCTCATTTCATTTCTCCAGTGCGCCTCAAGAGCCAGACGAACTTGAATAAACAAGTTGTGTTATGGCGCTCTCGCCAGGTGCTGTCCAACACGGTCTCGGCCTGTTGTTTTCGAGCCAGACTAAGATTAGGTTTGTTTGGTGCTTGCAGACTGCCGAGTCATACTCGGGGAAACTGTACCACCGTGCCTAATAAGAGCCAGATGGCCTTTGAGCCGTAATGGCGGGTCGAGACTGAGAAAGCCCCCTGGAGATGACTCGCCTCAGACTGCTATGTTTCTAAAATTACACCCTTCCAAACTGTCATTTCCTCTCCAAAGACTTTTAATGGGACAAATTAGCACTGATAGTTAACATATGAGGCCAGAAAGGGGGAACAGTACAGAGGCGGTCGTTAGATCGAAATAAGTGTCTGAGATGCTTATGCTGTATGTATTTTAGTATGTTTATTTCAGTTCTTTATTTAAATTTAAAGGAATAGTTAACCAAACCTGTATGACCATGTTGATAATCCACTGGCCACAGGGTCCCCGCAGGTCCTTAAAAAGTCTTAAATTCAGTTTGATCAAATTTAAGTCCATTAAAATCTCTTAAATTTGGGGATGGCAATAATCGTGATATGCCGTTAGGAGATTTTTAACCTTCAAAAGGCAATGATTTAAATAAATGTTAGTGCTGCACATTCAACATCAAAATGTAGTCCTGTTGAGCATCATACACATTCACTGTTTCAGAGCAGTATGCAATCAATAAATACTGTGCATTTTTTCAAGCGATTGCTCATGATCCACTGTTTAGAGTTATGATAATGTTTGCTTTTATGGTTTCTATATTGTAATATGTTGTAAATAGTTGCAACAGTGTATATTATCTGGCTCATCTGGAAGTAAAGCAAAGACATTTCAAAATAATAGTCCTGGTGTATTTAAAAGTTCTACATTATGCATAAAATCTTTTAATTTTTGGTAATAATAACAGTAATGAACTGTATCTGGCAGTTAAACCCTTGTATTTTCTCTCTGGGCTGCCCCATCATAGGAAGGAAAACTAAGAACATTATTTAACGCATTCAGTATAAGGGTTTAACTAGTGTCAACACAATACATTTACCCCTGGTTTCACGGAGTAGACTTAAGCTAGTCCCAGACTAAAATGCATGTTTGAGCTGTTTTAACTGAAAGCACTGATATATCTTAATGTCAGTACCTTTTTTTTTTTTTCTCAAGATGCACACCAGTGCATTATTATTATTATTTCCTTTTTTTTTTTTTTTTGAAAAAAATCACATTATCAACAAAATCCAACAGTGATCGACCTCTAACTTGTATGTATTGATATACTGCATACATTTTCAATACACATGTACATGATTTATTTTGAGATTGTATGGGTTTACTCAGTATGTTGTGCAGTACTTTTTTTTTTTTTTTTGGATACTTCAATAGTGCATTTACTTTTAAAGAAAAATTTACATTATTCATGTTTGGAATGACATCAGGTTTAGTTAAAGGTGCCATAGAACGTCTTTTTAAAAGATGTAATATAAGTCTAAGGTTTCCCCTGAATGTGTCTGTGAAGTTTCAGCTCAAAATACCCCATAGATTTTTTTTTTTTTTTTAAACTGCTTATTTTGGGGCATCATTAAATATGAGCCGATTTAGGCTGCGGCCCCTTTAAATGCTCACGCTCCCCACCCACGGAGCTTGTGCTTGCCTTTAACAGCATAAACAGAGTTCACACAGCTAATATAACCCTCAAAATACAAAGTGTTCGTCATGCAGCATGTCTAATCGCGTAAGTATGGTATTTATTTGGATGTTTACATTTGATTCTGAATTAGTTTGATAGCGCTCCGTGGCTAAAGCTAACATTACACACTGCTGGAGAGATTTATAAAGAATGAAGTTGTGCTTATGAATTATACAGACTGCAAGTGTTTAAAAAAATTAAAATAACGACAGTCTTGTCTCTGTGAATACAGTAAGAAATTATGGTAACTTTAACCACATTTAACAGTACATTAGCAACATGTTAATGAAACATTTAGAAAGACAATTTACAAATATCACTAAAAATATCATGATATCATGGATCATGTCAGTTATTATTGCTCCATCTGCCATTTTTCGCTGTTGTCCTTGCTTGCTTACCTAGTCTGATGATTCAGATGTGCACATCCAGATGTCCTGCCCTTGTCGAATGCTTGAACATGGGCTGGCATATGCAAATATTGGGGTGTGCATTTTAATGATCCTGACTGTTACGCAGCAGTCTGTGTTATGTTGAGATTCGCCTGTTTTTTTCTGAGGTCTTTTAAACGAATGAGATTTATATAAGAAGGAGGAAACAATGGTGTTTGAGACTCACTGTATGTCATTTCCATGTACTGAACTCTTGTTATTTAACTATGCCAAGATAAATTCAGTTTTTAATTCTAGGGCACCTTTAATGATTTTTGGGTGAACTATTACTTTAATTTGTAAAAGAAAAGGTGAAACCAACAGGTTAGGCTTGTTTTTTTGTTTTGTTTTTTTGTTTTGTGCGTCATATATTTGCAGCTACAAATGGGACTCTGTGCTTCCGTCATGTGACAAGCCGTGTCTTTGGATTGTTGTCCTGCTGTGACTGCTGAAGGCAACATGTATGTCATGTATGGTTAATGTGGATGTCTGTATGATGGTGCAATTTAAACCCAGCAGGTGAAGGTTCACATGTCTGGCTGTCTGTTGCTGGCATCTCCTGCTTTCTCTCTGTCCCATTTGGAGTGTGTAGTGTACAGCACACATAACAGTGGTCAATAGAGCTGATCATCAGACAGTTACTTATGACATGCCTTACCGTCTCTTCCTGTATTATCATGACATCTCCATGGGTCATGCCTATTTGTGGCTCTTTGTGCAAGGTCATGGCCTAAAATTAACGTGATGAATGACCTAAACCTACTTGTGTTAGCCAGAGTTTATTACGTTTCTTAAGGCATAGTTCACTCAAAAGTGAAAATTTTATAATTTTCACTCCCTCATTTTTCCCCATACTATGTAAATTTATTGGTAGCTATGGTAGTTGGTTTCCAACATTTTTCAAAATATCTTCTTTCGTCTTCTGCAGAAGAAATACAGAATATAGAAATATGAAATGATGGAAAAATGAAATGATACTTATAATGTGAAACTAAAAACACCAGTACGTGGCAGCAAATCATTGACTTAATGAGTTGAATAATTCAAATGATTAATTCAACATGTGTTAAAACCGCAGATTCATTCAGTAACTAAATATTACTATGTTGCTCAGATATGTGGATTATATCTGTCAAATACTGTGGATTTGTTTGGAACTATTTTCTTTGGCAAAATAGAGCAAAAACAGACAATGTTCTGAGTCTATAATATAAGTCATCTGATATTAACTTCTAGTTTATAGAGTGGTGGAACTATGACACATTTTTGTAGGCCAAAACATGGAAGTGAGTTAGATTTTCGGTTCCATCGTCCCAAAGTCAATGTTTTTTTTTTTATTTTTATTATTGGTTTTTGGTTAAATGGCTGAAATAAGGTCTGTGGTTAATACAAGCTCAAGATACTTTCACATTTTATTATACAACATAAAATACATCAGTATTAACCTACCCATGATTTTTTAAGCCATTACATGTCTTGAAAATGATGGTTGCTAACAAGTGGCTAAATTGGACTACAGAGGCTGTCGAGGACATTAAACGTCATCACGCCGAATAGGTAAGCTCAGTCCGCTTTTACAGCCTCGTTATGGCCTCTGAGAAAATCCAATGGACTCTTCACTAAGCCCCACCCTCCTTAGTTACTGTTGCTATGCCTGTCAGGCTTTCGGGCCTGGCAAGTCACTTGCAGTATGTATGCACTGGTGTCAGACATTTCCAAGGAGATAATTGGTCATTTTTGGCGAACAGGTGAAATATCTGAGAGAGCAAGACAAAAGGGACTGCAGTATGCATTCGAGGGATATATCCACGACATGATATGCAACCGATTAGAAAAAAATATAATCAAAATTGAAGCTAAAGCTGCCTGCGCAAGCAGCAGCCACCTCATATGCTGACCGTTCAAATGGGAAACACACAAATTGAGGAACAGCTTTGTTCATCCACAGCTAGTTAAGTGAAATTTGTGAAAATAACCTAATAATTATAAATCAAACAGCTTATCCATAAGTCT
The DNA here is from genome assembly GCF_024489055.1 of Chanodichthys erythropterus. Lineage (NCBI taxonomy): Eukaryota > Metazoa > Chordata > Actinopteri > Cypriniformes > Xenocyprididae > Chanodichthys > Chanodichthys erythropterus. The sequence continues at coordinate 37,150,900 of NC_090225.1, forward strand.
TGTGGAATAGACACAAGACATTAGCCTGACCACTTTGCAATGACCAATTCTCCCGCTTATATTTTTAGTGTGCCAAGCTACTCCGTCTTGCCTTTAATCATTTTATGTTCAAATATATGCATTATGAACAAAGAACCATTGTTATTTCCAAGCAATGATGTGCTGAGTTAGCTAGCTAGCTAATCTACCCGTCAGGTTGTCCTACCCGGGCTTACTGCATGTGCGCACATCAATATTAGATCATTGCTGTCATGTTAAATAACACAAAATTACTGTATTTGCAGCTACTGTATTACTTTAAGGGTAGGTTTAGTGTTGGGTTAGGTGTAAAGCACAATCTGATAGGTAGCATTTTTCACTATCGATTTATACTTGTTCTAATGATTAATGCTACATCATATTGTGCTAACACCACTGTACTTGCATTTTTATAAGGGTTGGGGTTAAGTGTAGATGTTAATAAAGCCATAAACCACGTTAATATCATGCTGGAAGCACAATCTGATAGGTAACGTTAGCATTTTTTGCTGTCAGATTTTGCTATCTACTGTTTCAAAGTGAGGTAGCAAAATCTGACAGGGTAGCACAAATTGTCAGAACACCGGCATTTCTCCCCTTGGGTTTTAGGATTTGGGAAGGGAAAAAATTCCACCACCCCTTCCAAACTTTTAGGATACCAGGTATCAGATTTACACAATCCATACGCATAATGCTTCAGCATGTTTCCTTCGCTCGAAAGCTTGACAGACCTCCCGCGCCTAGTTATGGTTGCTAAACCACGATTGGCCTGTGGTGATTTTCTGGTGTGGCTTAGCGAAGGGTCAATTGGGATTTTGTTGAGGGAACCAGCGTGAGGTTAACTACCGATTGGCCTACAAAGTGACACCATATTCCACCACTCTATTGAACTGTTGTATAAAATCAATATCATGTTTGCAATTGTGCAGATATTCGGGAAAACAGCACTCTTGCTCATGTGGTATTGCTTAACTGTATCCTGTTATAATTATTAAAAACAAGAACACATACAGGGACATTTTACCCCATATCTTAAATTTTGGGGGCATTTTATTAATTTTGGTAACATTTTTGCCCCAATTAATTACCGACCTGTGTGTTTAATGGTGGGGCCAGGGCTCTTTTTCGAGCGCAAGCCGAGGCCCCTTCTGTTGAGGCCCATTTCAGGTGAAACAGATGAAACAAAGCAAAGCCCGCTACTGGCCAGATATGAAAAATGTCAAAGCTCAGTGCCTTTTAATGCAGACAAAATTTAATACTGCTTTAGAGCAGTTTATGGTGCTAACCGTATCCAGGGCTCCAGACTGTGACCAAATGGTTGCATTTTGCATCAGTTTTTTCCTGCTGGTGCGACTAAATTTAATGATAGATTTAATGTAGCAATGCTAACTGTAACTATGGTATTGTGGCAGAAATAGTCGAAAAAAAATTGTCGTTTTTTTTTTTTTACATGATTCATCTCAGGGTTCGTACAATCTTTTGAGTGTGGAATTCAGGCACTTTTCAAGGGCTTTCAAGTGCTTTCAAAACTTTTTCCAGCACTTAAAATCTCTAAATATTATCCGGTTTTAGTGTTATTTTTAATGTGATGATTTGTTAAACTGAAAGTTTAAAGATGTAGGAAAACTAACATTTTGTAGCAAACACTTTAATTTAAAATTTGTAGCAAACACTTTTATTAAAAAAAAAGACCAATATAACTAGTAGATGGTGGCAGAGGAGCAGTTATTGACTTTTGATCCCTAATATATGGAAAAAGTAGGAAGTCACAAAGTCTCATGAAAAACTAAAACTTATCTTCAAATTGTAACTGAATTACACAGAAAATAGCACTTTTATAATCACTGAAGCTGTCGGTCTGTTCAGTATGGTAAACTGAACAAGCTCTGACAGTATGAATGTTGTCAGTGTGACACCCATGTGTATAACCAGGTTACACAAGTGCACAGTATCCCATAGTCAAGTTTTTTACCTCATCTCTTTCCTCAGTAGTTATATGCAGCTTAATGTTTCATTTATGACATGGGTTTCATTAGCCTCCCTAGAAGTTGTTATTGTACAGATTAACATGTCCCTTTCAGAATCCTTATGTTATTTATGGTTTGAGGTCAGTAATGTCAGTGAGCTCTGTTCTCTAACTGCGGTTAGGTCTGGGAGAGAATGCAAATGTTAACACAAACTCATACCTCCATGCTCGCTTCCATCTGCTGTCAGCAGATCCCAATCACAGCTCTCCAGGTCTAGCTTTAGTTTATTTGTTGTTTCTATCTGTTCATCTGTTGAACATCCATTCATTTATCTACAGACATGATCACTACATCGTTGTTCTTTTTGTTCTTTTTGTCTTTTTCCTGCCCCCCTTTTTTTTTTTTTTTTTTTTATTCTTTTTTTTTTGATGGATGGATATTTTCTATTTCTTGTCTCTGGAGCTTCTTGGGGGAGTTTCCAGAACTGTGGAGAGGCTTTTTAGATTTAGTGCTTGTAAAGCAGTCATCTCAGTCGTCAAGGGGCTGCTCTGAAAATGAATTCACCGAGTCCCCAACCCCCCACTCTACTACCAGTCCAAAAGAGTTCAATAAACCTTCCAGGAATCTATTAAATTACATTTTTAAATAAAAATGTACTGTAGTACCATTAACCCCTGGTTTCACAGACAAGGCTTAAAAATCAACACAATGCAGGGAAAACTGTAATATGAACTGCAGCAGTGCTAAACTGCTCTCAGCATCATATAATGTAACAACACGAAACATTACACAAAATGTATGAATCAAGCTCACAAGACACAAGACTCACGCATCATTTTATTATATCCATGTATGTACAGTTAAATCATATAAAACAGTGAAATCACTCCGGAAATATGTCCTGTCAGTCTTGCCTGCACTCGAGACGGTGACGTGAGCTCCAGAGAGCCTTCACTCCTATTGGTTGTCGCTCGTGAAATTCGCTCCTGATTTGCATAAAGTTGAAATATCTGAACTTTTGTCACGTGTCTCCCGTCGCTGACCCCTACATTCTGTCGCCAACGGTCACTGTCGCTCTTGAAATGAATGGGATCCTGTTGCTTTGTCGCTGCGTGTCGCTGGCGGTGTGAACGGGGCTTAAAACCATCATTCATCTTCGGGACCCAAATTAAGATATTTTGATGAAATCCAATGGCTCAGTGAGGCCTGCATTCACAGCAATGGTACTTCCTCCCTCAAGATCCATAAAGGTATCAGTTCATGTGAGTACAGTGGTTCAACTTTAATATTATAAAGCGACGATAATATTTTTTTGTTCGCCAAAAAACAAAATAATGATTTTTTTACTATTTATTTTAAAACACTGCTTCATAAAGCTTCGGAGCTTTACAAATCAAATCAGTGATTCGGAGTGCCAAAGTCATGTGATTTCAGCAGTTTGGCGGTTTGATGCACGATCCGAAGCTCCGAAGCTTCATGAAGCAGTGTTTTGAAATGGATATTTTTAAAAAATCATGGGGTTTGGCGCGCACAAAATGTTCTCGTCGCTTTATAATATTAAAGTTGAACCACTGTACTCACATGTTTTTAGTACCTTTATGGATCTTAAGAGAGAAATTACCATTGCTGTGAATGCAGGCCTCACTGAGCCATCGGATTTCATCAACACTATCTTAATTTGTGTTCTGAAGATGAACAAAGGTCTTACGGGTGTAGAATGACATGAGGGTGAGTAATAAATTACATTATTTTCATTTTTTGGGTGAATTAACCCTTTAAGCAGACTAAAATTCATTTATTGAGCTGTTTTAACTGAAAGCAACTTGCACTGACATGTCGGTGCCATTGTTTTGTCTCAAGATACACACCAGTGATGTTTTTTTCTAAGGCACGTTTATAAAAGCTATTAAAATGTCCTAACTGAACTAATTACACAGCGCTGGGATATCTAGTGAGAAACATTGTACCATTTAACCAATAAAAAGGCCTAATCCTGGCTTAATCTAAGCCCTTTCTGTGAAACTAAACAGGCCTTAAAGTTTTGACACACTTGAATGAATTTGTATTTCTGATTTTAAAATCCTTCTGATATAAAGAAATTTAAATGTTTGATGTTAGTTTAGTAAGCAGCTATACATTTTGCCTATCCATCAATTTCAGTGCAGTTCAAACTTTTTTGGTCAGTCAGATTTTCTTTTATTTAAAAAAAATAAAAATAAATTAATACTTTTATTCAGTAATTTTTAACTTTCTATTTATCAAAGAATCCTGGAAATAATGGTTTCCACAAAAATATTAAGCAACACAAAAAGTAACCATTTTCAAAGTTAATAATAATATAAAAACTTTCTTGAACACCAAAGAAGCATATTAGAATGATTTGTGAAGACTGGAGTAATGGCTGATGAAATTTTAGCTTTTCCATCACAAAAATAAATTACGTTACGTTTTTTTTGTTGTTTTTTTTAAATTGAAATATTTCACAACAATACAGTTTTTACTGTATGCAGATTGTACAGTACATGTGAACTCTTTCGGTGCTATTTAAAAGCATCCCAGGATGCACCTCATGAAGTTAAAAGAATGAGTGTGCACAGTTATAATCTAGGATGGTGACTCTCAAGAAGAAGCAATATGAGAGTTTCATTCCTAAAATACTTCTCACTCCTTCACCAGAACCCCCTCAAAATCTGTTTCTTATCATGCCATGCAGTTAAAAAGTTCATGAAGCAGCTGGAATATAATTATGAACCTGTTGTCCCTTGTACTGCATTTTTTTTAAATTTTTTTTTTAGGTGTGGTCACTCAGCAGTGTACCGCACACGTGAAATGGCAGCGAGAGCCCTGGTTCCTTTTGTTCTGGTGACCCAAGTTCCCTCCACTATCCAAACTCTACTGGAGGAGCTGCCTGAAGAACCTGGACCAGGAATCCAACAAAACCACATCCATGGAACATTGCTTCAGGTTTGTGAATCCTCCTTAGTCACATGCTCTGTACAGCAATCAATTATATTGTGTTACATTACATACGCAGCATCTTACAAGAGTATAAATAATCGGGGGAAAATATATATATTTTTAAATCCATTTTAAATGATGTTATAAATTAGCTTTAAATTATCCAATATGCCATTTTCTGAAAGATGCTGGTACCTGAATTATTCCCCTTTGAAACAATTAAAAACATTGTGTTTGCAGCATTGCGGCATAACATTGCAAGTTGCACGTTTTTTTGTTTGTTTGTATGTTAGTTTTTGTTTGTTTGTTTGTTTGTTTTTTTGCAGAAATGTTTAATAATAGAAAAAAAAATATTGTTAGTACAACAAGCAAACAATGCTCCACATTTCAATCTGTCAGCATTTTCGCTAACCACTATGCCATGCCTCTGACATAATAGATATTATTTGATAGAACTGATAGACATGGAAAATTGAACCTCAAAGGGAATTTCAAGTTATATAACAGCATCAACATATGAACTAGAAGCTTAAGAGATAATTATGGATAGAGACGGTAAAATGTTGTAGTTTTGACACTAAAGAAGCTTTCTGGGCATGAAACCTGAATTGTCTGCGAGCATATGTGTGTGGAGAGAGAGAGACTGACATATCTGTAGCTGGGATGAAGATGTGCTCAGGTAAGGGAAGAACTGGATTTGGTGTTCTCTCCTGCCATGACAGTCATCATATCTACCCAAAGCTCCTGTGGAGGGAATTCGGAATCATTGAGGTCCGAAGCAGGGATATTATTATTATTATTATTAAGCCGTATATATTTAAAAGCATCCCAGGATGCACCTCATGAAGTTAAAAGAATGAGTGTGCACAGTTATAATCTAGGATGGTGACTCTCAAGAAGAAGCAATATGAGAGTTTCATTCCTAAAATACTTCTCACTCCTTCACCAGAACCCCCTCAAAATCTATTTCTTATCATGCCATGCAGTTAAAAAGTTCATGAAGCAGCTGGAATATAATTATGAACCTGTTGTCCCTTGTACTGCAACCAACCAACCGACCGACATACCAACCAAACAACCGACCGACATACCAACCAAACAACCGACCGACATACCAACCAACCAACCGACCGACATACCAACCAACCAACCGACCGACATACCAACCAACCAACCGACCGACATACCAACCAACCAACCAACCAACCGACATACCAACCAACCAACCAACCGACATACCAACCAACCAACCAACCGACATACCAACCAACCAACCAACCGACACACCTAAAATAGAAATACCACTGCAAACATAATTAGACCAATGGACAAGTAGCCTTAACTACAAATGAAAACTAAGTTTTTCAGTGGTCAGAACACAAACAAAATAAATATACATTGTGTAAAAATGAATAAATAAAATATTTACAACAATATGGACAATTAGGCTATAACTGACTTGCCATCACTATAAGCACATCCCCCCCCACCCCCACCCCCCATCCCCGTGCTCATGGACGTAAGCACAGTACTAATTTAGCTTCCACACTCAGCAGGAACACTTGAATATGTGCCTAATATAATTCTAATATAATTTACCTTTATCTAGGTTAATGTTAACTATAGAGCGAGCATCATTCTTTACTCTCTCAAAATGTTTCCACACTTTGGATTTTCTGCCCGACACATTACTGCATGGACCAGCTGTGTTAGCAATCTGTCACTGTGTGACTTCGCCAATTCCTGTTGAATTTTGAATTACCTTTTCTTGTTGACTCAGAAAATTCACTTTTCCTGGACAAGCAGACAAACGTTAATGTTGAGCGCTGAAAAGAGACTTTATTTCAGTAACATAAAAAATTTGTACTGACCCCAAACATCTGAAAGGTAGTGATATTTTTATATGTACACTTTTTTAGTTTGAACATATTTATTTAAAAAATGTATTAGTAACTGTTTCGATAGTCCACTTTAGACATTCTACTAATTACCTTTGCAACTACATGTCAACTAACTCTCCTTAGAGTATTAGTAGACTGTTTACTTAATGTCTGCTAACATTTTATTTTAATGGTCCCCAACAGAAATTCTACTGACTATAAGTAACTTTGCAACTACATGTCAACTTATTCTACTAACCTGAACTCTAACACCTAACCCTAACCTAACACTCTCCTAACAGTCTACATTTTGCTAATACTCTAATTAGAGTTAGTTGACGTAGTTGCAAAGTTACTTTTTTTTTTTTTTAATTATTCCAAAAAAAAAGAATACAGTCCCCTTCCAATTTGATTGTTTGCATTGTAAAAGACCAAGCATATTTAAAAAAAAAAATAAAAAAATAAAAAGAGAATTACATGCACTATGAAAGAGATAACAGAAGAAAGGGAAATGGATAGTGGAAGGGCACTTTATTTTCCTGTATTTAACCATGTTGTTTTCGATTCACTGTGTCACAGTGACTCTCTCTTGACTCTTTGAATATGGAAATTCTGGATGTTTGTGTGTATGACTAGATTAGGAACAGATAACAGATGCTGCACATCTTGTATGTGTGTGATGGGGAACTGTGGGGGGGGGGACTTATGGTGTGAAGTATGTTCAGATCAGCTAGTGATAACGTTTTCATCGTAGAACTGCCCTCATTTTGCTATCTGATGCGAATACCTGAACTGCATGCTGGAGTGGTGTACGTGTGTACCGCAGCATCAGCTAAGAGATGGATAAAGATGGCACTGCCTATGCATGGCTTTGTTTTTGTGACTGTGTTTGTTATAAAATCTTTTACAGCATAGTTCACCCAAAAATTAAAATTTTATCATAATTTACTCACACTCATAATGCATTTTCAAAACTTTAATTTTTGGGTGAACTACCACTTTAAACTGAAGTGAGTCTTTAATGTGTTGTGAGAATGGCAATGATAACTACTAAATGTAGTTTTTATAACTACATTTTATAACTTTATATTATAACTAAATGTGAATGGGACTTGCAAAACATAGGATGTTCTCAGTGGTTTCTAGGCTATTGTTATGTGGTTGGTATGGTATTTAATAGGGCTGGGCGATGTATCGAATGCTTTTGTCACGCGCATTTCTTCAGTAAAGCCGGTTCCCTGATTACCGCTAAATCGCCATCACCTGCTTTCAAATGAAGCGGCATTTAATAGACAGAGCCGTAGTTCACTGATAAGACACGCAATATCGCGTTCAATATCGATATGTATCGCCGTCGATATTGAACGCGATATTGCGTGTCTTATCAGTGAACTACGGCTCTGTCTATTAAATGCTGCTTCATTTGAAAGCAGGTGATGGCGATTTAGCGGCAATCAGGGAACCGGCTTTACTGAAGAAATGCGCGTGACAAAAGCATTCGATACATCGCCCAGCCCTAGTATTTAAGATGTTTAGGATGTTTACTAGGCGGTTTCATCATGACAAACATGGCTGGTTGCCTAAACTGCTTAGACTAGTCTTACAAGTTAGTCATCTAAACTTTTTCTTTAATGCCAGTTCAGAATACACAACATTATTGTCTGTTTACTACGTCAGAGTATGCGATTTTGACTGCTAAGTTCTTGATAACAAAAACATGTCAGACTACACATTGCTTCCTGACCAGTCATCATTTGCCGTCTTTAACAACGTTGAGAAGGCGGAACTAGCTACTGACTTTTGGAAACAGAAGTGTAAACAAACAACTAAAGTATTAGCTTAATGCTAATTCCAGTACTCACCCGGTTGCTGAAGCACCACTGCTATTGTTTGCCAGCATTTATCTTTTGTCACTCTGTCATGGTAGTCCCTCGAGGAAACATTATAAAAGCAGGGATATTGTTGCTATAGCTTCACGAACCTTTCCTCCATTGCATAATTCCACCTAGGAGCACCAATACCATCGTCTCTTTAATTTCGCCATGTTTGAAAGCTGTGTACGGAAGAGCTTCTGTACTCTTATTGGTCAAAGTCACAGATGTGACAGAACCCATCGTGGAGGACCAAAAAAAAAAAAAAAAAAAACCGTTGGGACGTTGTGAAGTGTCACATGCACGACAGTGGTTGTCATCCACTAAAGCTACATCCAAAAGCTTAAAAATACTGCCTTCGGAGGATGGATTCCAAGGTAGGAAGGCATCAAGGCACGTCCGAATCCAATGTTGCCTTTACTTCCTGTCTTCTGAGATACCTTCATCTGATCGATCTTTCAAGGCAACTTAAATATATCCTTTGCTGCCTTTGATATCCCACAGTTCTGTGCTTTCCGTTATGTGACAGTGAAGCTAAAAAAATAAATATGCCTTCTTGACGTCTGTCAATGTCCTGTCACATACACGACGCACAGAAAGACGCGCACCATTGTGCGCATGGACGGTGCGCCAGAATGTATTTCTCTGTCATGCTTGAACAATAACACGCACAATAATGCCAAAAATATCAGTTTTTGTCGAGTATCCTCATAAGGGCAGCCTTAAATGAGTTAAATAAAGTCTTAAAACAAAAGTAAACAGTTGTGAGAAAGTGGGACGCGTGTGAGATCTGCATCATGTGCAGCAGCAGAAGCTCTTAAAATGACAGCAACCAGTAATGCCGTCTGTCATTGAAGATAATGAAAGAACAGAGGTAACAGAAAATGAATCACTGCTGTTGTTTAATAATGATTATCTATATTTAATTTAGGCTATAGATTATGCAGTGCAGACTTTGGTAACTTAGACTTCTGTTAGACAGGTAGGACGGGCACAGGTGACATTTATTATGGGTTTATGTGAGGATTGTTCTAAGTTTTTGTATTTATTTGTGTAATGGTGCTCTTTTCTTGCAAACCAAAAAAACAAAAACAAAAAACCTTCTTGCCAGTTTGTGTTAATGTACATTTTTGACCAATGTTTTCCATTTCTAATGTCATTTCCAGCAAGAAATTACTATTGTAGTAATTTAATGTTCGCTTAGTTATCACCAAGGCTCTCTCTGTTTTGCCGTATGATCATTAAACCATTAAGCTGCCTCAGAAGTCTGTCTGAAATCAGTTTTGTGAGGTACCATCATGCGGAAACGCTGCCTACAATGTCATTGTCTGATAAGGCAGCGAGGCAACAAATCAGCTGCCTACGTTTTTGGACAAACTATACAAGATAAAACAATCGATTCTTGTGTCCTGTTGTTGTTTATGATTCACCATGACAGTCTTCGTCAAACAGATCGTGCCAAAATCGGATTGTTATTGTGTACTCTGAACCCATCATAAGACTGATCATAACTTTGCATAAAATATATTGTTCAAATTTGAGTCAAAGAACCTTTTCCCAAGTTTCTGTTGATATTCTAACTTTTAGATATCACCCACCAAAAAGTCTAATCACAATTTGACTCTGTAGTACAAATAATTCATCACTTTAACTTTTCTTTGGACATTGCTGACCATAAGCAAATGTTACAATGTGTTTGTTTAAAAAACAAAGAAACAAACAAAAAAAAACGATATGGCAGGAGATAGTGAAATACAAAGTGTGTGGGTTGGAGAAAAACTGGTTTCAGATGCTGTCTAGGGTCTGAATTACAGACTTTTTGTTTTCTGTTGAGTCGGATGTGTGTAAGCCTACATAAAAATAGCTTCACTGTATAGACAACACACCCACAAACCTTGATTTGCATTACAGAGTGTTGATACCAGGATGAAATGAAGAAGTGTCAGCACAATGTTTCAAAGTGCCATTTTGATTACAAAACCAGCTCTGCCGAGTAAAATGCTTGAACCCTGCAGAGTTCACCTAAAAATCCCTGTTGACACAACTCACTGGTTCCTTTTAGAAGCCGGCTAACGAGGGAAACAGATTGAGCAGCACTAACCTAACCTGACACCTCGGCAACAGCTTCTTTTTTGCAAAAAGTCCTAGGTAACATCCAGTTTCCACAGGGAAATTAATCCACTGTGTGTTTTGAAAACAGTAAATCAGATCAGCAGACATACTGCACTCAATGTGGGTCTTCCACACGTACACACATAGTGTACTGTGTACTGATTCAGCCGATCCTAAAATTGTGTGCATGTCTTTTGTTGTTGTTGTTGTTTTTAACTGAGATCAGTTCAATATTTATTTATTTATTTATTTATTCCTTTTTTAAAGCAGTCCCAGTCTGTTTTTTTAATTAATTAATTTATTTATTTATTTTTAAATGGAAAACAGCCCAATTACTTTTTTTTTTCCCTCCCCTCTTCAGTGACAAAGAAGATTTACTTTTAAATGAGAAATGCAATTTTAAAATGTCAACTAATAATATGTTCATATCAAATAAATGTTCATTAGTATAAAGACATCAGACAGAGATGTATTGGTGATACTTTACAATAAAGTCTCGTTTGTTAACATTAGTTAATATTAGTGCTGTCAACGTTAATGCGTTTTTTTGGGGGGGGTTTTTTTTTTGCTTTTTTTTTTTTTTTATGCCACTATAATGCCAGTTTAACGCATTAAAAATATTAACGCAATTAACACAGCATCATTTTTTTTTTCCGATCAACCTTTGGCTAGCATTACAATACATGATCAAGCTCTTATTCATGCAAATGCTTTTAAAAAATTTAAACGCCCCAAAAGAGAACGTCTGTCAATGTCCTGTCACATACACGACGCACAGAAAGACGCGCACCATTTTTCTGTCATGCTTGAACAATAACACGCAAAATAATGCCAAAAATATCAGTTTTTGTCGAGTATCCTCATAAGGGCAGCCTTAAATGAGTTAAATAAAGTCTTAAAACAAAAGTAAACAGTTGTGAGAAAGTGGGACGCGTGTGAGATCTGCATCATGTGCAGCAGCAGAAGCTCTTAAAATGACAGCAACCAGTAATGCCGTCTGTCATTGAAGATAATGAAAGAACAGAGGTAACAGAAAATGAATCACTGCTGTTGTTTAATAATGATTATCTATATTTAATTTAGGCTATAGATTATGCAGTGCAGACTTTGGTAACTTAGACTTCTGTTAGACAGGTAGGACGGGCACAGGTGGCATTTATTATGGGTTTATGTGAGGATTGTTCTAAGTTTGTGTATTTATTTGTGTAATGGTGCTCTTTTCTTGCAAACCAAAAAAAAACAAAAAACCTGAATATTTCTCAAACTACTTCAAAATGGAAAGGAATGTATCCATATTTTTATGCTAGTAGCTCCAACCACAGTGAGACTTCATTGGTGTAAAATACCACGGTGCAAAACATTTTGGGTCTATCCTGATCTGCTATGTATTGCGTCTTGCATGATTTTTTTTTTCTTTTCTTTTTTTCTCAGTATTAACAAGTAAATTATATCTCACAGGAAAATTGTATCATCCCACCTGGTTAGGACATGTTGTCATTTTATTTGTGTTGTTCCTCCACTGTTGTGCATTGCTGCCAAAGGTCTGGATTTAGTGATCACTTCAATCGGCCTTGAAACACCCACTCACACAAGATTTGTTTCTTTGGTAAGGAAAATCTTAGAAATAATAGTCAAACTGATGAGACAAATTAGCTTAATTAGATTCAGGTTGTGTCCAGACTTTTCAAATCTTCTCATAAAAGCATCCGCCCACAGGCTGGCTTTTAAAACATTTCCTTGCAGTCTTATTTGACAGTCAACTCAACGGCCTTAGTGTGTCAAAGGTCAGCATCTAGCACTGCATTCAGGCTTTATGCTGGTGTTTGTTTGTGCATGTTTCCTTTCTAAATGTGTGCACGGCTCTCTGTACGCTGAATTATGGACCTCTATGGGGTGTTTATTTTTGCTCTTAGCCACTGCCATCGGTTTGTGGTCGGTCACAAGTTGTGTAGTTCATCACTATAAATACACACACTTTCCTCCGAGGGCGCAGAAGAGGCCGGTCGTCATGGGCCTTCCCACCCGACGGTGCAAGCTAGATGTGTGGGATACAGGGTGTGGGCCGCTAGTGTCGGGGGGTGTCCGCAGCTTCAACGCCATGCCTGGTATTTCATGGTCAAACTTGTTTTGCCCTGTGCCTCTCCCTCCCGGAGCATAATGAGTGGCTTCCACATTGCGGCTGTAACCCAGTAAAGAGACTATTTCAGCCTTTTGTACAGTCTTTAGCCAGGCATGCATAGAGCCATCCTTCATTTTATATCTCTATAGAATGTTATATGTAATGAAAAATAAAACTGTTATTTGAGCAAATGATTAAGAAAGAAGAACTTAGGAAGTAACAGGGTTTTTTTTTTTTTTTTCATATAATTTCTGTCTGATATCTTTCGAAATAAGAAAGATGAACTAATGAAGAATCTGATCCATCTTTCTAATTTGTCTGGTGTCTTTTCAATTGCAGTCTGATACCTGATTCCTCTGTGATTTATCTGTCTGATCCTTTTTGGTTTATATGTCTGATTCCTGATTCATCTGTCTGATGTCTCTTTTACATTTATGTCTTATCTCTCTCTGATTTCTTTATCTGATACTTCTATGATTTATCTGTCTGATCTCTGATCAGATCTCTGTCTCATTTCTTTTTGGTCTCTGATGCCTCTGTATGATTCTCTCTAATCCATTTGATCCCTTGAGATTTATCTCTTCTTTCTCTGATCTTTTTTTTATGTCTCTGTCTGATCTCTCTGATTTATCTGCCTGAATTTTCTCTTTGACCTCTTTTTAACCTCTCACTGATTTCCCAGTCTGATCCCTTAGTGATTGATTGATTGATTTTTGATTTTCTCTGTCTGATCTCTCTCTCTCTCTCTCTCTCTCTCTCTCTCTCTCTCTCTCTCTCTCTCTCTCTCTCTCTCTCTCTCTCTCTCTCTCTCTCTCTCTCTGATTTTTTTCTATCGAATCCCTCTCTTATTTGTCAGATCTTTTATTTATGTATTTGACATTTCACATTCTGATGTCTCCTGTCCTCTCTCTCTCTCTCTGAATAATCTGTATGTATTCTCTTGACCTCTTTCTAAACTCTCACTGATTCACCAGTCTGATTCCTTATTTATTGATTGATTGGCTGATTTAGTATTTGATAACTCACTTTGATATCTATCTCATGTCTCTGATCTCTCTCTGTCTCTCTCTCTCTCTGATTTATCTGTCTTTGATTTTTCTATCTAATCTCTTTGATTGATCTCTCTGATCTCTTTCTCTCTTTTCTCTGACTGATCTCTCTGATTTAAGTCTGATCTCTCTATCTCTGATCTGTGATCACTATTAAATGCACAATATGTCATTTTTGCTAGAGGTTTCCTATTCAAAACGAAGGCGTAGCTTGATGACAGCGTGATTGAGCACAGAATCATATTTGTCATTTTCACCTCACAGCTGGTGAAAAAGAATCGGAACGGGACTCATGTTCATCAGTCATGGATGAGATTATTAATGTTACTGTAGTATGAAGCAGAGCAGGGCCGAGTGGAGCGATTGCTAATGAGAGACAAGCACGACACATGGCTGGAGAGCAGCGGAACTTTTATTATGCCACAGTCGACGCTTCTTCCGGTCAAGCACATGTGGGGTAACGCAGCGCTGTTTAAGCTAGATCGATATTATAATGTCGTATTAATAAATGCTGGATGGCTTGTGTTAATTTTAAAACATATTGTATGACAGAGAAAATGCTGTATTACTGTTACCAAAAATAAAGCTGCATCTGATTATGCTATGTTAGCCACTTGACAAAATAGTGTTTTTCTCTGAGGCATGATAAAAACATGGTACTCGTGGAAAATCAAGAAAACGAGATTCAAACAATAGGCCTAAGACTAAACGTGTTGAGCTGTATTACAATGATTAGTTTTCTGTCTAAAATGTATCCAAACAGTTGTTCCCTTCCCTTGGAAATCGAGGGTAACGCAGCTATAATGTCATTGATAGGCGATGCATGGACACAGTTCGTGTCCTGGTTAAAATTGCTTATTTCTCTGGATTTAACAATTCTTGGAAACAACTAGGATAATGTAAGTACACAAGTCAACAAAATATATAACACTGTTCTAGTGGTTTTTGGATATTTCAGTCCAAAAGTACTACATATTGTGCCTTTTTATGGGTAAAAGTAAATGAGATAATAAAATACTTAGCAAGATTGCAATGGGAATTAGGGGTGGGAATCGGATGGTACCTCACGATACGATCACGATAAATGGCTCACGATAACAATAATATCGCGAGTCAGCGTTTCTGCGATAATCGATATATCGCTAGACAATCCTATAATGATACATCGCGATATTGGTCTTAACATGAAAACAAAATGCACATGAAAAGGTTAAGTGCAGGTTAACCGATAAATCCGATCTTATATGTACATTTAATAGAGTTCACGTCACCGAAAGCAAGAAATATGAGGTGCATTTTATTGACCATCAGTTAATTTCAAAATCAAAGACTGCAATAGGAGAGAGCGGCAACAGCACTGGTATAAGGTCTCATTACTTTTAATGAAGATAATTGTGTGTTATGCGTCTGCGACTTACTTTCACTTTCATATGCGGCAGTTTGTGTGTCAGCTTGCTGAAGAGATCTGCGGCGATGTGTGATGCAGTAGCGTTGTCATATCTGACTCTCACATGTTTCAGTTTTAGTATTTTTGGGAGAAGTAAAATTTACATATGTAGTTTCAACAACCAGATGCATTTAGACTGAGCATAGACAGTTTTGACTGGAATGCGTCCCAGACCATCTCCTGAAGTGGTTTGAGCGATCGGATTTAAATCCGTCTCAAATGCGTTTTTAGGCATTTAGGCATTTAGACCTGGTCTTTTCACGATCAGATAGCTATCCAATCATAGAAAATGCATGAAGTCACCAGGTGCAAACAGACCCTTTGACGTTCTTCAAGCGCTTAGATATACACGGGAGCGTTCGAAAGCAGGCGTCTATCAGAAGATCCCTAATATATGCTTTCGAATGCTCCCGTGTATATCTAAGTGCTCGGTGAAGAACGTCAAAGATGTCTACGACTGTCATATCAATGGTATAAAAGTGCGTCAAGACTTTGAACTTAAACGTGGCTGGGGCATCTATTTTACTCACACTGCTGTCCGCCATCCTGTTAATAACCTCTTTTTCTTAGGCTAGTTAACTTAAGTTCACTTTTCCCTCATTCATGTGTCGAGCGCCGCCTTGAAGTAGGACGTTTTGAGCAAAGAAATCTATATATAGCGCTTTATTTTTTTTAATTAAAATATCGATATTTGCCGCAGCGATACGATTCTCGTATCGCACAGAGAAGGATGGCGATATATCGCCATATCGATATTTTGTCCCACCCCTAATGGGAATACAGACTCTTGGTTTTCTCTGTCTGATCTCTGTTTCTGATCAGTCTAAAATCTTTCTGATCTGTTTATTTCACTATAGTCTGATGGCACTGATCTCTCTCTGCATATTTTTTTCTTTATGAACATTCTATCTCTTTCTCTCCAACTTATTCTCATAGTAAAATTGTACCATCTCCTTCACAGGTTCTCGCATTGTTACATTCCTACTTGACTGACACACACAGACCCCAGCCAGAAAATAAGCAGGACTATGACCTCTCCAGTGCCATTTTTCCACGGATGTGGCTCGCTACAAGGTGGGTACTGTCAGGGTTATACATTGGTCTCAACTTTCATCTTGCTGATATATATGTGCATATATATCAGCAAAAACAGTGTGCATACAAGCAATTTTGGTTCAGCTTTTGCTAATAACATTCTTTTACAAAATAATATGGCAAATCATTGGTGTATAAATTGAGCGCTCTGTGTTTTGAGCTCCTGTTTCAAAGGCTGACCTCTGCTTACTGACCCAGCGCATTGACAGCAGCGCTGCAGGGAGAGTGTCATGGCCACATGACCTTTGACCACTCTCACTCATCCATACTGATGCTTTATAACAAACTCCTTAATGAGTGAGAGATATTTTGGAATAGTTGAGGAAGATGGAACAAGTTGGCAATGGAATATTAGCATACTGGACAATATACACTGTATGCTGCCTGCTAGAGAAGTATGTGAAACGGCATACAACTATTTCAAACAATTATATGCTATATTGTCTCATGAAAGTGCTGTTGTCATTTCATTCATTGAGTAGAGTCCTAATCGGTATTATTGTAGTTAACTTAAACTAAAATAAATTGAACTAAAATAAATTATTTAAAAAAATAACAAAATCAGCTAGTTGGCACAGCAACGTTTCTAATTTTCATTTATTTTAACCTAATGTACTAAAATAACTTAAAGGGTTAGTTTACCCAAAAATGAAACTTCTGTCATTAATTACCCTCATGTTGTTCCACACCCGTAAGACCTTCGTTCATCTTCGGAACACAAACTGCCAAAGTCACGCAGTTTATTCACTTTTTTTTTCTTTTTTTTTTTTGGTTGGTTGGTTGGTTATTTTTTATAGTGATCGACCGATATTGATTTTTTTATAACAGATACCGATTATTTGCATGTTTATGTACCCGATAACCGATATGCAGAACCGATATTTATTAACTGTTATACTTCTGTTTTTGACAATTATTACAACACAAATGAGCTGAACAAACCATTTTATTTATAACAATCACTCCCTCCTTGCATACAAAAAAAAAAAACTTTACTGAATAATATGTATTCAGTAAAGTAATGTAAATATAATGTTAAATGTAAATGTAATATTAGCTGGAATATATAACATTGTCAGGAAAGTAACAAACAAAACAGCATACATCATTGCATTTTCCAACTAGTGTTATTAATTATTATGTTTTGTCAGTCTAGGCTATAGATCATGAAATGCTTTCTGATAAAGTGCTGTAACTTATCTATGCATTTACACAAAACTATAAATTGGGCTACTCAACCGCGATCGCGTGTGGAGATATTAATTAATTTCCACAGAGCTGCATTTATTTAGATTTGTATTAACTAAATAATGGTTATGTAGTAAATCAAATGATTATATAATCTAATAAGGTTGCCAGTTGGCATTTTATGATCTAAATTTAATTTAACGTTAAATCATGAAATGCCAACTGACAAAGTGCTGTTTGACTATAACTTAATCAACCGCGATCGCGCATGGAGATAATAAATAATTAATTTCCACAAAGCAGTAGGCTATATTTATGTATATTAGCGAAATAATTATGTAGTAAATGATAATATAATCTAGGGTGTTTAAACAAGATAATCTTGTCAAAAGTTTCATTCAGTGGCCGTGCTTAAGCCTCCTGATCATCCGTCAGTTGCTAAGCAATATGAACAAACTTTTTCTTCTAGACTAATGGTGAGCAAATACAACAAATAGAGAATTAAATTCAGCGCTTTTATTTTCAACATGCACTCATTCACGTCTGTTTTATTTAATTCATGTAAAGTTACGTCTTTATTGGGGCAGGACATGACGAATTACACTACGTGACTCAATGAGTTCGTCTCAATTGTTTAGAAACAAGCTGCATAAATTAACTATATCAGGAATTTATGTCTCAGATCTCATTTGTGCATGTCGGTTATGTTAAATAAAGTTGATTAATTAAAGCAACCCAAGTAGAACATATACTTTACCTGTGCACTGAGTTGTTGTTGACTGATCTCCTCAGACGGAGGAAGTCTCAAAACGGCCACAAGATGGCGCCGTAAATCGGCGAATCCGATATTACAAAACCGATACCCGATTATGGAAAAATGCTTAAATATCGGGAAAAATATCGGTAAACCGATACATCGGTCGATCACTAATTTTTTATTTACTTTTTTCCCTCTTGTTAGCCCAGTTTTTTTCTAAAATGACTAACCTTTTAGAAGTTCAATCAAATAATGAGTCAAGAAGTAGATGAAATTCTGTTGTTTCTTTCCTAATACTGGAAAGGGAATGTTAAGTTGAACGCATTTTGGGATACATTGTTCTCTTGTATATTGCACAATTTGGCAAATGTAGTAGGTTATCCAAGTACTCCATGCATAGACAAAATGTCCACACTGTGTACATACTGCATTTCTAATAAGGCTAGTATGGGAGTATACCATTTCAAACATATCCAACGAAGAGATTTAGGGAACATTTAGAAAGCTGGTATGAAACTGCCAGAAGAGTGAAAGAGAAACCGGAGATGGAGGTATAAAGATAATGACAGAGATCACAAACATCTGACCGTAGTTCCCCATAATCCTTAGCTTGGTAAATTTGTTGAATTCGGAGTGATATTTTGTGTTTAAAGAGCAACAGAGGGACACAAAAAGATGAAGCCAGGCATTCAAAGAGAGGGAGAGTTTGTGTTATTAATATCTCAGTGATGAAATACTTACGTCAGCCCTGAACACTGGCCCTCTTGTTCTCGCCCATACCCATGAGCGTTTGCTGTACACACACACATAACTGATTCACTCTTCCATATACTCACCCCTGTTTCTATCCATACACACATTCACACTCTCCCACAAATGTTACCCCTGCAGTTGGTCTGAGATACAGGTCCCAGAATTCCCTTTATGCCCATGGGCAGCACATGTGATGCTTTATCCTCAGCATCTACAATTAGTGTGAACTTAATTGCTCTCTATTGCAGTCAGGATACATTATCAGTCACTCTGACTATAATACAGTGACTCAAAAGTGTTTCGACACATACGGCCATTTCCATGCATCTTGTTTTGATATCCCCCTTCTGGTCATTTATTTCTTCATATGTTTTATCAGCACTTCTGGTCAGATAGGATGCATTTCCCAATTTTGACAGTAGATGGTAATATAAGTTTTCCTACAGGCATAAAACATACATTACAGATCCTGAGACGAACCGTAATTGGATTAATATTATTTGGCTTATCTACCTCACGGGTCCTGTAAATTGGATAAATAAATAGTCATTAAGTTAATTGTTAAATTAGTTAATTGCATTTTATGTGAATTACACTTTCTGCATTTGCCTGAATTTCTACTTTAAAATTTCAATAATGACATCTCCTTCAAAATGACATCTCCTTCAAAATTCATGTTGTATTCCTGTGTATGTCACACTTGAAAAATAAAGTGTTGTTTCTGTACAAATGCAATGAAATGCTATGAAGTATAAAATAATCATAAACTTAATCTCTCTTACACACACTTGACAGGCGGAATCTATGTCTGGTAACACGTGGTGCGTTTCTAGACCTGCTGGGCTGTCTTTGTGGTTGTATTCCAGTTCCTGTGTCAGGTAAGAGCTCAAAACATCATCTCAAAATAAGTGTTATGTGTTTGTTTTCAAATGTGTAGCTTCCAGTCTAGTTTATATACCAAGGAAATTCTTGAGAGTGTGTTATTTTGAGTGTGCTGGAGGCCTGTGGGTCTTTGATATAAGAAAAATGCTAAACTATCTCTGACAGATGGCACAATTGTGCCCGTGTGACCCAGTTAAAAGGGGCAGCCCCTGCATGTTTGCCGGCCCCATGTGTCGCACACATGTGGGCATGGTGGCGGTGTTTATCATTTTAAAACAAGCATACTTTTACAGTCCCACCCGCCTGCCATCACTTACATAACAAATGATGGGTGCACTCACACACACACACACGCGCCTTGTGCTGTGCAGAGATTTATTTTTACACTCTTCCCTGTACTCTCAGTCTTAACACCCTCTTAATCTACCTTTCCTTTCATTTCTCTTAACATAAATTTTACTCTATCTCTATATTTCAAACTCTGTCTGGTGTTTTCCTCTCTCAGTTTAAGGAATCACCTATAAATAAAAACTGTCAACTGACTTTGTCAAACCCATATGACTTACTTTGTACTGGATTAACACAAAAAGTGATGCTAGGCTGAATGTTCACACTGTTCTTTGCCATACTATGAAAGCAGATGATAAAAAGGAGCTGTTAAAAAAAAGTAAAAGTTAAAAGTTAAAAGATGACCAAAAAAAATCAACTGAAAAAGTAGTCTATAGCTATATATAGAAGTCTTCTGAAGTCGTATGACTTTTTTTTTTTTTTTTTTTTTTTTGTGAGATACACCAAAATTCTGATTGTTACACACTTAAAATCTTCCCTTATGCCATAGCTGTTAAATTTCATTTGTGCTTGCTCATATTCAAACTTACCATGTGGCTTTCAGTAGAGAGACATGTAAGAAACAATGCAGTAGAGAGACATGTAAGAAACAATGCAATTTGTTTTTATGAACATCAAACCAAATGTAGGACTTCAGAAGACTTGAAATATACTGTAGCACACAAGGCATATGGCCAAGTTTATGGTTCTTTTTTTCCTTTTGCAACTTGCGTAACCTTGTCACAGTTGCTTACATTGTATGGGAAAATCTTTCTGCGAAAAGATCTTTATTTATTTATTTATTTATTTATTTATTTTTCCCCTGAAGAAAGAAATACACAATTGGAGCAACCATTAAGATAATAAGACCATTAAGACCTTTTTTTTTTTTTTTTTTTTTGCATTTTGCATGTTGCATTTTAAAATTTATTTTGATTTAAATTTAAAAACTCATTCAAAGCAGCTATATATATCACAGCATATTTACTGTAATACATAAGCCCCAATGTATTATAGTTATGAGAATCACCATTAAAGATAATAAGTTGCAAAAAAGTTTTAATAAACATAAATAAAATATCTGGACACATTATGAAATGTGGTGTATAATTATGAAAATAAGTGTATAAAAAAAATATATATATATAAAACTTTACATACCCTTGATTCTTAATACTGTGTCATTACCTGTATGATCCAAGGCTTTTTTATGGATGGATAGTTGTTCATGAGCCCCTTGTTTGTCCTGAACAATTAAACTGCGTAATGTTCTTCAGAAAAATCTTTTGCATATTTGAACCCTTTCCAGTGACTGTATGATTTTGAGATCCATCTTTTCACACTGAGGACAACTGAGGGACTCAAACATAAGTAGTAAAAAAGGTTCAAACATTCACTAATGCTAAAAATTAGAATAAAGTGTAATCAATATTTCTTTTTCTCTTTTTTTATTTTGGAATAATATGTAAGATTCACCCTCCCACACTTTTTATTCTTGTATCTCTCGCTCTCTCTTTCCTAAAGTGCACTATTCTCAGGTGTTGGTAACCTCAGATAAGAAATTAACATTTAATTTGTCACTAATGCTTCAAACTGGTCGGAATGACCTTAACAATCAGCTTTTTCATTTGTCTTGGAACTATTAAGTAGGAGGTGAAATTTTCTAGGCAGTTCTTGCATGTATTCCCATCCTGGTGTGTGTGTGTGTGTGTGTGTGTGTGTGTGTGTGTGTGTGTGTGTGTGTGTGTGTGTGTGTGTGTGTGTGTGTGTGTGTGTGTGTGTGTGTGTGTGTGTGTGTGTGTGTGTGTGTGTGTGTAGGTGGGTGGGTATGAGGCCAAGTGCTCTTAGTAGTTTGGCTCTGAGACTCTAAGCAGGGATTGTGATGGTGTTTTTACTGGCGATGCTTTAGCTGGGCATGAGAGGAACGGGTTTACGAGCCTGTGTGGATCAAACGCTGTACCGCCTGAGAAATGCTCCCTCAACATACACCACCACTCACATTTTGTCGCTCTCTCTCTCTCTCTCTGATGGCCATTCAAACCATAATTTTGGCACAGATTGTACTCTATTCACCATATTTCTACCCCTCAGGTGAAATAAATTGTGGATAACATGTGCGCACACTCGTCAGAAGGTGGTTGGCAACGTAGGGGTCGCACACTGTGGGAAAGCATGCTCACATCTGCTCTGCACGTTCCTCAGTCGTCTGGGTTTTGTTTTTCACAGTTTGGGTAATGATGGCAGAGCATAATGTAAAATCCATGTGTCCATGCACGTTGCCACTTGTGTGGATCGGTGTGTGTTTACTACTGTAGTGAGTACAGACGGCCCACTGTTTTCCTGCACCATAAAATCTAGCTGAACACTTTTTCAAAGATTGCACATGTACTTTAACAGCTATTGCATTGCAGAGGTGTTTGGGCTGTACTGTATTTCACAGAATTATTGAGTGTTCCATCTTATATAAAGTGAGAAAGTGTTATAAATAACTAAAGGGATTGAAACTTACTTCTCTGATAATCTTTTCCTCTTTACTACTAGTTTTATCACAAAATAGACATGAAAATCAGAAGGTATGTTGAAAGGGACTTGACTGACTTGTATCGTCTTGTGTAATTAGTCAATCAGTGTTTCAAAAAGACATCAGTAATAAAGCTTGTAAACAGTATCACATGCTACATTTACCTTAGGAAAGCCATTCAATGTCCGTATCTCATTTAGTTAGCCAAAAAAAAAAAAAAAAAAAGCTACAGAGGACCATTTTGCTAAATATATGCACTATATTACATATTATGTTAGTGATGTTTTAATTATTTAATATATGGTTTAATAAATCTTTAATGAAAAAAGACGGACATTATTATTATATAATTAAAACGCTGAATGCCTTATGTGCAGTTTAAATGTTTGTATACAACTAATACATTAAGTTTTTATTTTTATTTTTATTGTATCTAAAAATAAATAGCAATTAAATTTAATAGTCTGGACTCTGTTGTTATAGTTATTATAGTATTGTATCAAATGACAGGGTTTACAACTTTTAAGGCCAGAACCATAGACTGTAAAAAAAAATATGGACGTAGTCTCCGTGACGTCACCCATAGAGTTCTGAACAGCAGTTTTTTTTTTACGATAATGTTATAGATGCTCCAACACCAGTAGGCTAATTAATTTGTATGGGGTGGGCAAATAACACAAATCAAATGGGATTTCATACCTTTATAATGAAATAGAGATTGCGAGATGAATCCAATCCGTGGCACTTGGGTAATATATATATATATATATATATATATATATGTATGGATATGTATATATATATATATATATATATATATATATATATATATATGTATGGATATGTATATATATATATATGGATATGTGTGTATATATATATATATATATATATATATATATATATATATATATATATATATATATATATATATATATATATATATATATATATATACATATATATATATATATATATGTACCAGATGTATATCTCTCAAATGTTCTCTCAAACTAATGAGCACGTATCCAAAGTATAATTTTTCAAAATAGTGCAGCAGTTTTAGTTATATCCAAGCAGTGCTGTCGGAGTTGTATATCCTCCTGGTATTGTCATTGTAGTAAATCTCAGAAACGAAACTTTTAGCCAATGTCACGACGATCCAACAACGTGTGTTCCGCATGGGAACACACGTTTACACAGACTGACATCTGTATCGAGTATGCAGCAAGCCATATATTGTATAAAATAATCCAGAAAAAAGGCACAAATACGGCTGAGATGCCAAATTCAGTGGCTGAAATTAGCTGCTGAGGTAACATGACGGCTCACAGACAGCAGCGGCATACCTGTCACTCAAGTGGCCACGCCCTTAATTATACAGAACTTTAAGGCTCAATATAATTTATACAGATGAGCTATAAAAAAATTCACCCCCCTCAGAGTTGTCATGAAGGGCAAAATTTGCAGTATAGACCAAAACCACAATATGAACCAGACTGTAAACATGTTTTTTTTCTGCTGTACTTGGCTAATTTAACATGATGGTCAATGAGATTCTGCTCACTTCTGCAGCCTGTCCCTAGTGGCCAGTCGATGAATTGCAGTTTAATTCACTTCCGTATTGGCTTCACGAGAAACAGGGGGAGGTTGCCGCTTGGCCAGAACACACCAAGGCGACAAACTAGTGGCGACGAAAGCAGACTGCAGGGTTGGCTCACGTTGGCAGGATCTGTGTCTGGCCTGACACACCAAATCAACGCTAAACAGCCGACGGCCAAGTAGCACGTCCGTTCTGTGCCTGCACAAGATGAAATGCCTTTCCATACCAGCAGGTGGCAGTATCTGAACAGCCAATCAGAATGATCAGATGGCCCGACGAGCTCCGACGGTGATTCAACATTTCAAATCGGCCGAAAAAAAGCCAACGAGGACCAACTTCAGCCAACGGTGCTTAAAAACTTAGTCGGCCGACAAAGAAAAAATGCCCGAAGAAAAATGCAATGTGTAAAATTTGTGAGGATCTGTTGACCGTAATGCAATATAATACACATAACTATGTTTTCAGTGGTACATAAAGACCTTACATAATGAACCGTTACATTTTTATTACCTTAGAATGAGCCATTTTTATGTCATACACCGCGGGTCCCCCCTCCATGTCAAGTTGTCATTATGCGCCGGCATTTTTCTACAGCAGCCCTAAATGGACAAACAGAGCGTGTTTCGTCACTATGTGGTTGTACTTCTAAATCGTTCGTGTTTTTAGAGGCAGCTTGCATCTTCACTACGTTGAATGAGCACAAAGTTGTAGTAGTCGTCTGGTTTATTAGAAGCAGAGTCCGTTCTTTATTAGATGAAAGAAGAAATATCATTGCTTCACACAGACTACTCTCTGCTCTCTCAGACAACGACATGTTGGCCAGACGTAGCTACTCCGAAAGGGATGGGTGCAAGAGGTGTGTGCCGTTAGTTGCAGTTCGCAACCTCACCGCTAGATGCCGCTAGATTCCCCTAAGAAATGGGACACCACTACTAGACCGCTACACGTCATCATAAGTCGTCGCTAGCTCCTACGTCATAGATGCCCCGATGTTTATCACACACTTCTAAAGGCCAATTCACACCGCACCGACAACACTCGTCTGTTGGAGTTTGTTGGATCGGTGTGATGCCCCTGTTGGCGTCTGTTGGAGTCGGTTTTCACTTGACTGAACATGTTTAATCGGTGTTTGCCGGGTCGTGGAATGTCTGCGCGGTGTGAACAGTTTTCCAACAGACGGCAACAAATTCTGACGTAATCTGACGATGCCATGACGATGAGGCAAGTCCCCTGTAAAGACAGCTGTTTGATCACGCCCGCGCCTCACACACAACACAACAAAGCAGTGGAAACCTGACATCGCAGCTTGTTCATTATAAAAAATAAAATACTGTTAAAAAAAATAAAATATACAAAAGGTACAATAGTCCATAGTGCAATCCGTGCCATTCAGCAAGAGCAGCTGCACCACTTCACCGAAAGAGAGAGGTAACGTTAACCACTATGAGAGCAACGCAGGTTTACCTTCAGTTTCGTTTTTAATAATTCGTTTTGGCTTGTTTAGCTACATGGTTGTATATGCTTATGGGTCTCGTTAATAAAAAGGGTCACACTAAAAAAGCCTTAAGATGCCATCGATAGCTGTAGTGATCTCTGTTGCTTGGGCGACAGCTATTTTTTTGCATTTGTCTTCAGTTCTTCGCATAAGACAAAGGAGACGAGCCTGCGTGTTTCCTCAGGAGTCCCTGGTTGATACAGAACATACAATACTGATGAATAAGCACGCAAACTGAATGCACTTTTTGTTTATATCATGTAAAGTAACGTATTTATGGACGTAACCACAACAAAACAATACATTAATCAGGCATGCGTCAAAAAGACAAGTTAGCTGCCACCGGATTTGAATTTATGTTGTCAAATCAACGCGGGTTTCAATAAAATATAAAAAAAATATGTTGTGGAACTATCATAAAGTAAAAAACATTAGCGAACTGTTTTCATAGCGATTTTAACAAATCTTTGTTCGGAGAACATAACCGTATACATGAACACAAGATCAAAGGCAACATAAAACAAGTGATTATTTATTACTAAAATACTGTTTACCGTAAAAAAATACTTACATTTATGGGTCTCTCTGCTCGCTTGGTCGGCCATGTTGGAAATTTATCATACCCCTTCGTCTGAAGTGTGGTCCCGAAAAATCTTCGTTTGAAGGGCTACCTGGCCCTTCCCCCTACCTCTTCCCCTCCAACCAAATGAGAATTGGGACACCCCTACCCCTTCACGTGAACGCGCGAAACAAGGGGGAAGGGGAAGGGGTAAGGGGTAGAATTGGGATTGGGCCTTAATGTATATCCAGATGAATTAGATATTGACTGGAACAGAAATCATAATTGAATCAAATCAAAAGCTTGTGAACCAAAATCGAATCATGAAATGTGGGTGTCAATCAGCTCCCTAGTTCAGTAGTCAGGGCACTGATCAGGGAGTCGGCCATCTTAAGGGCTGTCTCAATCACAGAATCCTACCAGGGCACTGACACTTTCACTCCCTAAAAGTCCCACAATGCACCTGGGAGCATAAACGCTCACTATTTTCCCTTAACTGATGTTCTGAAGCGTGAAACATAAATCACATGAGTCAACTCACAACACATAATGAAACATGATAGATGTTGTTGTTTTTTTAATACAGACTACTATTTTATTACATTTCAGCAAAAAAAAAAAAAAAAACACATGATTACAGGTAATGAACATAATCTAGCTGATTGAGACGCACCCTGTCATTTACTCATCCTCATTTTGTTCCAAACCTGTATGAGTTTGAAAGAAAATGTTTAGAAGAATGTTCACATTTCTTATACAGTAAAAGTATATAGCTACCAGAGGCTGTCAGACTTCAAAAAAAGACAAAAAAGCACCATAAAGTATCATAAAAGTGGCCCAAATGATTGTATGTGTATTTGAAGCCTTCTGAAGCCATAAGATAGATTTGTGTGATAAATAGGCCAGAATTTGTGAACACACAACCTTCAAAACATCTTGTGTGCTAAAGTGAAGATGTTATATGGGTTCAGAACAACATAAGGGTGATTAAATGATGACAGTTTTCATTTCTGGATGAAATATCCCTTTAAATGTCTCTCTTCCATTTTTTTTCCCCTCCCTTCTTTTTTTTTTTTTTTTTTTTTTTTTAGCTGAGAGGTTCAAAAGTGAATGGCCTCTCCAGGTTGTGTGAGTGTTTTGCCAGTGTTTGATTTCACTGCAATAGGATTTATTTTCTAGTGCCAGTGACTGTAATATTGCTATTTTTATGAGAGAGCAAAATTTGGTCATTGAGACTTGGTGGTCGTGGCATTGATGAAACCACAGCTTTCTCTGAGTCATGCTGGGGTGACGGGTGTGTTTGTATGTAATGCCTTGGATGTCTCACTGGGCTGTTTAGGTTTTCATAATGATTCCAGCACATCCCCAAAACTACTGTCTCCAAACTTATACACATTTTGTCTGCCACAGTCTGTCCTGCTGAGAAATGCATTTCATTTCCGAGGGTAATCATTACCGTGGTCCTCAATCTCTCCAGAGGGCCAACAATATTAATAAATGCCATAGCGAAGCGTCCTTTCTTTCCACCACACACCCTCTTCACTCTCATTTCCTTTTTTTTCCCCCCTGTTCTATGTATCTGCCTCTGTGTGTTGGAGGAAAACGAGAAAAAATCAGCATTGTTAACCGAAGTCGGTCTCATGACTGACTAGTTCTCGTCTCCCTCCCTCTGTTAATGATGTTTTTCTCCTAGTGGGTTGTTTTGTGATAATGAGTACTTGGCCTGAGTTTAAAGGCTTGAGAATGGTTACCATCACTCCTCTTATAACCCACTGCAGTTTTGTTTTTACTTCATTTCACTTTTCTCTCACTCTGAATAACTGCGGCATTCTTGGTTTATTTATTGGAACGTGTAGGAGAGTTGTTATATGAAACTAGTGCCTTTTACTTTGTGGAAAAGTTAAAGTACATTTTCTGTATTGTTTTAGACATCTATAAGGCAAAGAATGTATTTTTACTGAAATGTTGATCAAACAAATACATCTTTGGTGAGCATTAGACACAAATTGTAATAGTAATATATTGTACAAATGTGTACATGGTGCACTTTTGATGGGCTGACTTGAGAAGATTTTCAAGGAACGTTTAACCAAGTCTACAGTTGTTTGTGCCTGTGACCTGAATGAAGCAAGAAAACATGAGCAAAAGCATGTGGAAATGTATATATGATAAATGACTCTGTTTCTTGGCTTGACGTTACGTTGCCAATGTCTGTGGCAGGGTTCTGGTGATGAGGTATTTTCCACATTCGATTAGATATTCCTCTTCTCATCACTGCAAATGTTTATCAACATCTCCACCCTGATTTTAAACATGCCTTCCCATCACCCCCTTCTCATAGTCTGGGTCTGTGTGAACATGTCAACAATTAACATGATTGAAACAGGTGTTGAGCAATGTCCATGCCCTAAAGAGACAGGCAAGTATACACACATACACACTTGGCTAAATTAGAGTGCACCACACACTAGATGCTTCAGGT
Source organism: Chanodichthys erythropterus (assembly GCF_024489055.1). Taxonomy (NCBI): domain Eukaryota; kingdom Metazoa; phylum Chordata; class Actinopteri; order Cypriniformes; family Xenocyprididae; genus Chanodichthys; species Chanodichthys erythropterus. Next base: position 37,179,983 of record NC_090225.1, read on the forward strand.
CAATCTGAGCTTGCTACAAGAAGCGCACGAGGGCTCTTTTGATACTCTGATGTCTCGGTAACCGGGCCCGTCTCCTGGGGAATGCAGTATGGCCCCGCCTTCTTGTCCACTCCTTGTTGAATCATGTGCAGGGCTGGATTGGGTTGCATTGTGGGAGTTGGAATTGGTCATTGGAACTTCTTGGATGGAGAAGTGGGCTTTATTTAGCTTTCAGAAGAATATTGTGTTCATAATAATTCAATAAGGAAGAAATTGTGTTTGAGTCTCTGAAGCACTTGTATTTCCCAGGATGCTTTTCAGCTGAGCATATAGTGATGTCATAGTTTAGCAATATTTGGCGGTGAAAGTTCAATGGTTGATCATCTTTCACTATTATACACCTGTCAAAGTAGTTCTCTCACTGCATTGTATACTTTGATATGTCACCTAAGATCAATTATGCTTTAATTTTAAAATATATCTCACTTCTTTCACATGTAATGGAGTACATTTATTGTCTATATTCATAGAGTTTCCGCTGAAGAAGCTACGTGAGGAAACACTGCACATTCTTATGGCCTCAGAACTTGTGGCCCCTCAGGGACCAGACCACATAAACCTCTCAGTCCCTGGAGCTACACAGTACCTGCAGAGTCTGGCTCGGATAGCCATCAGCATCTGTGTGGAATCACCTCACCTCTGGGAATTTCCAAAGTCTGAGGGGTTTCAGAGAGACCTCCTGGAACGACTGCTGCAGTGCCCACACTATGAGGTTCGGCTGTTTGCCCTAGAACACCTCCTCAGGAGACTTCAGAAGACAGAAGAAAAGTCTCAGGATTGTGGTCAGGGACCTTTGCCCTTTGACCTCAGTGTGTCCAGCCTAACCTCTTTGGCCCTTCATGAGACATACCCAGGGTGTCAAGCCAAGGTGAGGAAACTACACTTTTGCGTTGTCATACTCCACACAATTCATAAAACACACTGCAAAAATTGACATAAAGAAAATACAACACAAACACAAAAAACTGCAACTGTACAAAACGACTTTTTAAACCCTTTACAAAAGCAAACTGACACTAAAAGAACTTTAACAAAATCTACACAAAATTTGTGTTACAACTTCAAACAATCTTGCTTTATATTGTAATAGTTGTTTTGCAATTTCTGAGTGGAAATTGTTTCTACACTTTTTTTTTTTTTTTTTTTTTTTTTTTTTCCTCAGTGTACAGAAATATTATACTTAAAAAAAATAGTTAAGTGTTAACTGAATGAAATGCGTTTGGACACTTAAAGGTGCAGTAGGTGATCTGGGAAATGTTAACATTAGCCTGCTAGCATTGAAAGCATACAATCCCACCCTCCCTGCAAATCACCATCCAAAGCCACGCCTCCTCCAAAATACATGAAGGCACACACACACACACAGCTGCTCAGCAAAGCATCACAAGAGATGACATTAAACTACCTCATGCCTCAAAGCACATACCATTACAATAATATTGAACATAAACAACTTAGAGAGCTTGTTCCTGACTTTATTTCGGTGTTGATACTGTTGACATGAAAATGCATAATTCTGAGGACGTGAACAGCTACGGTTGGCCGTCATGGGTTGCCATCTCTTAATTACGGTAGTTATGGTGTGAACGTAGCTTAAGCTCATTGTTTTTGGAGGAACTGTAAAAGGTGGCTACTGTTTGTTTGCGGTGAAACATGAAACATGCTGATGTCTGTGCGAACAGGGTGCGAGGGTATGCAAAAACATATGTTGATAGGCATTTAGGATATCGTATTATTTCATTTGGATCGAAAGTAAATATTGGATGAACATTTTATGGTCTTACGCCTTCCATAGATGATATATATTTATAAAAATACATTAAGACCTTTTAAATACGTGATTGCTATCAGGATATGAGGAGTCTTTCAACCAGTATAAAAGAAATGTTTCTGTAGAGAATTGCCTATTGCAACTTTAATTGCATGTTGACTGCAATTAAATGAAAATGTATTCCTTTTAAATTATAATAAATTCAGTTAGCTGAATATCTATACTGTATACTTCTCTATAATAAGATTAAAGTGTACTGCTGAATGTATTGACAAGCATGTATAGTTAAATCCATTTGTAATTTCACATCTATATTGATGTAATGGTAACACTTTACAATAAGGTCTCATTCATTAACATTAGTTAATGTAGTAACAAACAATGTGCGATCCATTTGTTACATTATTAATCTTTGTTAATGTTAGTTTATAAAAATAGTAGTTCATTTTTTTGTTCATGTTATTTCTTAGTGCATTAAATACATTTTTTGATTTTAATAGTATATGAATAAATGTTGAAATTAACATTAACTAAGATTAATAAATGTTGTAGAAGTATTGTTCATTCTTAATTCAAGTTAACTAAAGTAGTTAACTAATGTTAACTAATGAAGCCTTATTGTAAAGTGCAACCGATGAAATTGAAATTTAGTACAATTAAAGATATTTTAACTTTATATGTAATCAAATTACACACTACTACAGTTAGCTAGTATGTTACTCATCACATCAAAATAAGTGTATTTCTTACACGAAAAAAGATTACAACATAAAAATTTACTCTTATAACTTTCAATTTGATATTACAGATATTTAAAACACAGAAACTTTACAAATCACTCTGAAAACCTAAAACATTCTACATACTCCCCAAAACCTTACAACAGACACGATAAAACACTTCATATTATACAATATATAATAGGAAAACTTATAAACAATAGGAAAAAACAACTTTACAAAAACACAAATATGAACTGTAAGATTAATAGGAAACTACTAGAATAATCAAATTTGATTTGCAGATATCACAATTTTTGTGAATCAAACTTGATACAGGTTTGCACTTTTTTTTTTTTTTTTTTCCACCATGTTGAAATACTGAAAAAAAAAAAACAGAACACAGAACTGTGGCCCTGAGATTAGTGAATTCAGCTGTGGAAATGATATACCCTCATACAGGGATTCCCTGATTAGCCGAATAAACATCTACACTGTAAAAAGCCTGCTGGACAAGAGCTACTAACAGCAGTATTTGAATGAAACCGGCTGAATGTCATTTAATTTCCATTCACAGACTCAATACACACAAATGTAATTTCAACTCAGAGCTTTGGCCCTGCAAAGTGAAATGGCAGGCGATTTCCTGTTTAGAAAAAAGGGTCATGTTTCTATTCCTCATAAACACTCAACCAACCATCAATTACCCTCCTGTTTTGCCGTTTCTATCATTAAGCAACGTTCAAATTGACGGGAATTGGCTTTTCGGGAATGGCTTGTGTGTTTGTGTCTGGGGATGCATGTTTTTCTGTGTGCCTGTTGCAGTGATTTTGTGTGTGTGTGTTCTTAAAAGCTGTTTTATTGGCCAACTGTTAATGTTTAAAGTCCTGCTGTTAGGCTCTAGACTTTCGATATGGCCTAGTTTCTATGGTAAGTCTACTGTTCCACCAAAGCATTCTGGGAAGTGACTAGGAAAGTTAGGCTATTTTCCTCTGTGGGCTCAAATGGCTATACTAATAAGAAGATATGCACTGAAGTGCAACTCTGAACTAAAGCCTAGTGCTTAAATCTGTTCTGAAAATATTCATTTTAGTCTTAGGACTAAATCCACACTGGTTTCATCGTGTACTTTAATATAATATAATGCAGTGGTTACTAACACTGCACATTTTGGATGCTTCTCCTATCTGACACACCCATCTAAGATCTTGGAGTCTTTACTAACAAGCTGATGAGTTAAATCAACTGTGTTTGATTAGGGAGATGTCTAAACTGTGCAGTGCTGGGGGTATTCCAGGACCAGGGGTGGGAACCTCTGATGTAATGATTATATTTCAGTCCTTTATATTATAGTACTGAAATATAATCAAGTACAGAGGACATAAATAAGGATATTTATAATTGTTTTCTAAGGCTCTTGTGCACTCAAAGAAATAATAATCAACCAAATAAGGCTAAACAATATCAACAAACCCCTATGAGCTACCAGGCCTGTCACGTTAAAGGAAAGGAAAGACGGTGGGGGTCTGAGGAGAAGAAAAACAAGTCTTCCGTTAACTCCCTTGCTCTTCTGAGGCGAGTGTTTGGGGCCAGAGCCGAACCAGATGTGTTTTATGTGCAGGGGGATGGAAGGATAGATGGATGGATGGGGAGGGAGGAATGTTACTGACAGACGGGAGGGTGGAATAAGGGAATGTTCATATGGATGAAAGGAATATAGGTTGAGAAGTGTGGTTGGTAAATGAAAATATTCACTGAACATTCAGCAATATTCAGACTTCAGCACATTTTATGTCTCCGGCTCTTTGTATATTAGTCAGGTTAGATGCCAAATTTTTTTTGAAATGAAAGAAAATGAGGCTGTGCATGACAGATATACAGAAACACTTTTATCGTTCAGACGACGACAACAAAGACAACTTTGAAAATACGTTGTGTTTTGTGAAAATTAGTTTAATAGGGCACATTGAAAAAAATGGCTTTTTGATTTTACTACATTTTTAAAGGCAAGTGGTTACACAATATTAATTTATCTTCATTTTAAACATATTTTTAGTTGAATTTAGTAAATGTTTTTTTAGTCATATCAGTTCAAATATATTGAGTAGATTCCAATATATTCAAGAGTGTGATTTTGAGTAAACAGAAAATACCTGTTTGTATTTGACTTTCAGTATGTTGTACAATTATAGTGTTGCACACAGCAAAAGAAGGAAGAAACTTGTTAGTGCATTGGCATTAGCAAAGCTATTGCTCATTGAACAAAGCATTGTAATATTAGTACATGCAGTTATCCACAACCTAACCATAAACTCTAATCTTCAGCATAATGGTAACCATAAAAAATTCAACATAACAGAAACTCTGTCAAATGTCAAACATAACTGATCATTAAACACTAACAGATGTTTCCCTTCACTCAAAAACACAAAATAACACTTCATTTCAATATTTGCAAAGCATGCTGTGAACTACTGTAACAATCCACCGCCCAGTTTCAGTTAATGCAACGAAAACCATTCATGTAATCCTAACACAAAAGGATTAAGTAACCTTCAGTTTTAGAGTTAAGTGCATTAAAAACAATGAAATTATGTTAAGAATGAATAGCAATTGTTGCTTTAGCTTAATTTAATTAAATAATTTGAACAAGCAGCAAATATCTTTTCAGTGCATCTACACTGACTAAAGTCGCCATTTCTCTTGGGGTTTCACAGGTTTTGCAAGTTCTTGCTGTCCTCCCACTTTCTTCCCTGCTGCCCTGGAACGATGGGATGATGTCTTTGAGCTGTCAGGAGGCTCTAGAGCATCTCCTCAAACTGCTAGAGACATCTTCACACAGGTGAACCATATAGATCAAACTATATTATTTATATATTTTTTTTTCGTTTCATTTTTGAATTGTTGCAGACAAGTTCTGTGACCAACAAAAGGTTATTATTCTTAAACGTTTTGTTCAGCATTATAATCTTCATAAATGAATACAACTTTTATTAATTTTGAAGCCGGCAGAAGTAAAAAAAAAAAAAAAAAAGCAAAAGCTTAGGCTACAAGTGACAGGTAAAAACTTAAAAGGGCAGTGAGGTGTGGTTACTGATGTATTTTATGTCATAGAATAAAATGTGAAAATATCTTGAGCTTGTGTTAACCATAGACCTTATTTAAGGCATTTAGCCAAACACTCTTTTAAAAACCCCATTGACTTCGAGACATTGAAACCATTATAATTTATGTTAGGTCCTCTTCTAATTAGCAAAACTTCACATGCAAAAAAGATCCAATGTCTATTGTCTGTAGTGTAGCAATGTATGAAGCACTAACACAGAAGCCACTTTCACAAAACAAGCAGCTTTCTGTTGGTCAAAGTCAGTGTTGCCAGACGTACGATAATTATCGTATCTGTACGATAATTTTGACCTCTGTACGATCAATAATGAAAAAAATCCCATGATGTACGATAATTTCAATATTTTGTGACACTTTAAAATGATGGTCATTATAAATCGGCTCATTGCTCTATCTGTGTGGATCCTCTACGTCATGACTGTAAGGAGAACGTTAACGTTGTTAGGCATATCTTCCATCTCATCTTTGTTGCGTCTTCTCGGCCAATCGTCGTGGAGAATGACTCTCTCTCACGAGCTCAAGTTAGCGTTCCTGCCGCGGCGCTTAGGTCAGTTGTTTCCCACTAAGGTACGCCTAATTATTTATGTATTGTGGTAATTTGCAGTTCATGTCAAAAAGTTGTTGGTCTATTGATAAATAGCTGTATTCTGTACATTTGACTCGTCATGTCACCTTTATTTATACAGCTCTTTTTACAATGCAAATTGTGTCAAAGTATTGACCTTATTCCTGACTAGCCTACTGCGTTTCGAATTATGGGTTCCACTTCCAGTTTGGGGAACTTCCATTCAAAAAGACTGAAACTAATCGTTTCAAATCATAAGGTTGCCCTACAAATAAAGCTTATCCGTCATTTTGACTGAATGAGCTGTCAATGTTTCTTTCATGTTTTATTTTCAGACATCATGAGAATAATGTAATGCTTGGTATTTTTATTAAGGCAACTTATATTATATAATATAGATATAGTTATATTTAACTCGTACGTTATTGTTGTGGAAAGAATCACACTTTTTCCTGGTCTGTTGAAAGTACCTCATTGATACTTTTAAATGTCCTTTTAATGTTCGTTGGTTGAAGGGTGAGTAGAATGATGTCATCTCATTGTACCCAGTTGAAAAATAAAATGCATTACTGCGTTCATAGAGTCTATCACTGACTGTTTACAGCTTAACGGAATTACTCCCATAATTCACGCAAAGCATCATGGGGCGTTGGAATAAGGTGAGTAGCTTTACAGAGATAGAGGGAACATAATTTTGGCTGTACAACAGCTAAAATGGTGTGATTGTCCAGCTTATGTTAGTTCAGTATTGAGTCTTTCCGTTTTAAAAATAAATTGTTATTAATTTAGCTATTAATTTACCTACACTAAAAAGTCGTGTACGATAATTTTGTTCCAAATACGATAATTTTGAGCTTCTGGTACGATAATTTGACATTTCCAATCTGGCAACACTGGTCAAAGTGGCAAATTCATGTGGCCATCTTGACACAAGTGAAATCTGCGTGGCGAAATCTGTAACGCATGCAAAATTCCTGATCGTGATTGAAATCATTGGTTTTCATCTACAAAAATTTGCCAAACAATGGTAAATGTGACCACATCTTTAGGGATTTAGGCATGAATGTTATTTTTTCCATTTACATTCAGTTGTGCAAAATGTCCACACTAGATTTAAACAATTAATATTGTATAAAACATTGCACTGACACCCTAAAAACACACAGCATGTTCTCAGCAGCTGTGGACTCCAACAAACCTCCTCATTGTTGAAGTAGCGGTTTGGGGTGGTGTATATCCCTCTAGGGAGACGAGAGGTACTCTGTTGAGTGGCGAGCACTGTTAGCGGGGAGCGTAATGGCTTTAGATGTGGGCTCCGACTACAAAAGAAACCACACATACCTGTGGTTGCCAGCTGCCCCGTGTACATCAATCACCCTTTCATACCTACGGCAGAGCGGGAGGGAGATTGATTTACACATTAAAGGGTCACAGCTACCCGTGCTTTCAATTGTTTGTATACCTTTACATAGGGTTATTCCCTATAATTTGTGGCTATGTACATGCTTGGAGGTTGTGTGCATGTCTTAATATGTGTTTATGTGGCAGCAGGTGCAGTTGGTCTGTTGTTTTTGGCTCCTAGGTTCCTGTAGGGGCCTCTGAATAGCAGACACCTTCACATCCCGGTGCGCAGTGAGCACAGGTCTTCGGTATTACATTACAAAGACTCCCGCTCCCTGCAACATTCATACACTTTCAATCTCTCCCCTTAAGTTCAGTGTTCATGTGTCTTTTGTAACAGTCGTCCTGTGATTTAAGCAACACCATAATACTTGCTGTGTGTCTTTGCAATTGAGTAATGCAGGGGGACACTTGCAGTGTTGTGTAATGGCACATTTGCTCAGTGTATTTTGGTAGCCGTGTTCTGTTGGACAACACATGCTGGATTACACCTGTTCTGAGATCAAGTTAGAAAAGCAGCCCCTCTAGACGGTCGATTTCAAGTATGTTGTCAGTTCATGATCAGACAACATTTATGATCAGGGTCCAGATGGTCATGGGAAAATCAGGATATTATAAAATGTTTTTTTATAGGCCTGGAAAGTTTATAAAAATTAGAACATGTCTGTATAGTTTTAAATAATAATAATAAATCCTGGAAATTACTATAGTAAATATAAAATGTTTTGCTCTGCTTCAACATAGTTGGCTACATTTTGATTTTTGAGTGCTTGTGTCGAGAAGATGGATGGATGGATGGATGGATGGATTCTGATGATCAATGTGCATTTTTAGTTGCATCACCCAGCATTTTTATTATTCACATGTTCTTCTTTGTGTTTCAGTGTGGACCTCTACTGTGCCACTCTCTCCCTGACGTCTCGATTGGTGGTGCACCTGGCTGAATCAACGCCGCAGGTAAGGAAAAACAAAAGAAATTAGAGTGAGGAAAGTAAAGAGAGAAGCATTGTGTGGGAAGTTTCCAGACAGACCTCAAGCATGTTAAACTGGACACTCTATCTAGACTGAATCAGATTACAGATACTTAACCTTATAGCGGCTTAACATTCCGTCACATCTCACTACAAATAAGGCAATCCCTGGGAAAAAGAGAGCATAGGTTCTTTAGCTTTACCACAGGCTCCGGAAAGATTAGCCTGTTTGATTTCACGCAAGTTTTTAAGAGCTGTTAACGTTGTTTGTAGGTCACTGAAAGGTTTGTGAATGGCCGTTGGGCAATTAGCCTCTAAGTGTGATGAGGGGGGAGAAGGCGACTGAGATTTATGTCCTCCAAGATCATTTTTCTTAGTTGACAGTTTTTTGTTTTTTTAAAAATGTATACTTTTATTTGGCAAGGATGTATGCAAGGATGTTTTTCACAAAAAAAGCAGCACGACTATTTATAACATTGATAATAAGAAATGTTTCTTAAGCACCAAATCAGCATATTAGAATTATTTCTGAAGGATCATGTGACATTGAAAACTGGAGTTATGGCTGCTGAAAATTTAGCTTTCCATCAGATGAATAAATTACATTTTAAAATCTATTAACATAGAAAACAGTAATTTTAATTGTAATAATATTTTACAATATCACTGTATGTACTGTGAGCATAAGAGACTTCTTTCAAAAACATTAAAAACATCTTAATGATCCCAAACTTTTGTATAGTATAATCATACATCACGGTAACACTATATATCATGATAAAGTTATTTTTCTGGAAATTCAATTTAAATTTAATTTTTTTACATATTAAACAAATGTGGTATTATAATTTGCATCACATAAACAACAAATAAATGGAGTCATGAACAAATGAATGATACGTTTGGCAACAAAAAACAGTAAAAACTCAAACAGTAAAACTCATTTAAAAAAAATAGATTGTGCCGATTTTGATTGATAGATGAATCACTTTCGATACCGTTGTACAGTTACTGATATTTAACACCTTGAAGTATAATGTGTATCTATGTCAGTGCAGTCCTATGATATACATCAAAGTACCAAGGCATTACCACTGAACTGTGGTATCACCACAGTACAGTAGCAAGTTAGTTGGGCTTTATGTCTGATCTCACTTCAGTAATGTGGTTGTTTTTATAAAGCAGGAGCTCAGTGAGGCTGCAGTGCTGAGTCTGAGCAGATGGGGGGCACTGGTCATGCAGAGCTGCGGTAATGAGCAACCTGGAGAAGTCAAACTCATGTCAGCAGAGGTGCTGGTGAATGCCGTCCCCACCTTACTGACGGCGCCAGCTTTGCCTCTGGGTGAGTGTTCACATACAGTATGGACAAGAACAAGTATGCTGGAATCTAAACTAAAGCTTACACCATGTGTTTCTGTGTGTGTGTCTGTCTGTGTGTATTTGTTTGTTTGTGTCTAGGTATCGCACACACTGTGGCTCTATGGAAGTGTCTGTTTACATTATTACAGGACGAAGACCAGGACGTCAGGGATGGGGCAGCTGACTTCACCTGCTACATACCAGCCCATTTGCAGAACACAGGTACACGCATGCATACACTCATATTTAAGAGATGTTGTGGGTTCAGTGCAAGTTAAGCTCTATCAGTAACACAGTTTCCTAACTGTTTTGTCAGCCAAACCCCTTTGATTTAAAATATTTACTTCTATAGTACCTCCTGAGGTTTTTAAGGAAAAGTGCCCATATTATGCTATTTTACAAGTTCATAATTTTATTTTGGGTTTCTGCTCAAATACATTTACATGATTTAAAGTTCAAAAAACATTTTTCTTATACTGTACATACATTTTCACCTCTTTTCTCTGACTGAAATGCTCCATTTTAGCTCATGTCTCTTTAAAATAAAAAAGCCATAATAGGTACCCTTTAATATATCAATAATGTAACAAAACATTCACATGTTCCCTGGTGTTGGTTAATGGTCATATAACATGCAGGTAAACAAATAAAATATTTCATTTTTAGTAAGCATTTTATTTTGATTGTATTTGTTGATTTATTTAACACTTTATTTTGCAGTGTCCTTGTTACATGTTACATAGTAGTAATAACATTATATTATGCGTAATTACATGCAACTAACCCTAAACTAAACCCTAACTCTAACTATATAGTAAGTGCATGTTAATTTATAATTACTTAGTACTTAAAGTATAGTTACACTGTAACAAGGACAGAATAAAATAAAGTGTAACTATTTAGTATTTTCAATTTTACATTTTTAGTATTTAATTAATTATTAGCTGTTCATTATTAGTTTTTCATCAACTCATGAACCCCAGTTTGGAAAATTCTGCTACAGACAATCTTTAAAAAAATATATGGATTACAGTAACTCCCTTACAATAGAAGTCCACCAAAATAGGCCATAAACATTAAAATACATCATTTTTCATAAGTTTATCCACAAGACAAACATATGTGTTAGCATTAAACTACACTTTTTTTTCTTTGAAAAAAATATCTTGCTAATCTGTCTGTGTAATGTAATGTTCAATATTTCAGGGTTATGGCCATGTAAAACTATTAAAACTATGATCTTTCACATGCACGAATATTAGAAATGGACTGTTTACATAAGACAAACTCGCTCGTTTACAGGATTCACGTCTGTAACACATAACCAGAGATGCCTCAAAGTAGTTTCATCATTTAAAGAATGATTTAGACCATTGTAAGTACATTACTGTTCTTAAGATTTTTTCTGCTGCTTTTTAAAAATATACTGTCAATTCTGTGCTTAACTTGTATTGAACCCAGACCATTGCCTTAAATCAATGGGAGACATGGCCTACATAGGATAAATACAACAACACTCACTCAAGGAGATCAAATGAAGATTGCTGGAAGGGGAGGTATTTTAAAGAGTGTTTTGGAGGGATGGGGGGAGGTCAGGTCAGTGTTGTTTACAACCTCGCCTGACTGAGCGACAGAGGAGAGGTGTGGAGGAGAGGCGGTGAACGGCAGCCTTGCGCCTTTGAAATAGAGGTGTGTGGGTCAGCGATGCAGAGAGGAGCAGCACCTCCGTCTCATAAATCAGTCACATCAAAACCAGATCATTACCACATTCCCTGACGCACTGATATCCTGCTTCACATGGGTAAGAAAAACGAGCATGTTGGGGGAAGAGTCTGAGAAAGCCTTTTCCAACAATTCTTTGTGTCTTCTCTTGTTTCCAGCCCACAATATGTTACTCATTTTGGGTAGTTGACATGAACTTTCAAACCATGACAGCTGCTGCAATTGGTCTAAATAAGATCTAAAATTGTTATGCATTCAGTTTTTATGACCCCATATTACACGGCTCTCTGGAACGCTTGATTCTCATTGGTCGATCACTGAACTCTGAAAATGTTTTTATGTAAGGACTTTTAAACTGTATGCTTAAGTTACGTTGTAATGATCATCTCAACGGTAGTCAGCCAGTCATTATAACAAAATATTGGAGTTAATTTTGCTTTTAATGACTGTTAGACTGTACATTATCCCTGACATATTCACAAAAACAAGTGGACTGCAAAATGTGATTTTAAAAATTGCTATAAAAATGTATACTAAGTACATATACTGTAAACATTATATTGTTACTTTATATCTAAAACATTTTTTCTTTTTTTTTTCTTTTTTTAAATTTTGCACATTAAATTGATTAACAGTGACCGGAAAGACACTTATAATGTTACAAAACATTTCTATTGTCCAGTGAATCCTGTTCTTTTGAACTTTCTATTCATCAAAGAATCCTAAAAAAAATATTAAGCATATTAAAACTTTTTTTTTTTTTTTTAATTAAAACAAGCACCAGAAATGCACCAAATCATCATATTTCATCTTTCAAATCATCTTCAGTTTCAGCCATTACTTTAGTCTTCTGAATCTTAATGAAAGTGAGAAAAAAAATCATTGGTATGTTATTTTTCAATGCTTTTCTAGTATTAGAAACAAACTTGGATGAGAAAAATTAAGCAGTTCAGATATATATGAAGCAACTTTAACATGATCTCTCACTGTAATCACATTGCTGGCTTTGTACTTGGCCCTTTTTCTTCTCACCGTCACAGTGAAGTCTTTGTGCAGTACACGCAACCAAATTCAATTGAACACTTTTATTCCTCCGCTATCTTAATACAAATTAGGTTGGAAATCAGAACCCCTGGCATCACTTGACAAGGCTTTTAGGAGGGTGAGAGTACATCTGATAACAGCATTATGAGGGAATAGGACCATATTCTCACGGGGAGGAACTCGGGAGTGTTCAAGCATTTCAAATGTAATTACTGTGCCTGAAATGCTCAGCGCTTTTCTTTCTTGTTTGCCAGCTTTTTTTAGGGATCCGTTTGCTTTTGCTTCAGTTACAGAGATATAACCTTGAACAAGTGTAAATATTTTTACATTTACAGAATAAAGGTGCTAGGGTGTTGTGTTTGGTTGCCATCGTGTTGATAGGCAGTTCCTAGGGTGACTGGGTGGTTGTTAGGTTGTGGCCTACTGTCAAAAAAGCTCTATAATATGTACAGTGCTCAGCGTAAATGAGTACACCCCCTTTGAAAAGTAACATTTTAAACAATATCTCAATGAACACAAAAACAATTTCCAAAATATAACATCTGTTTAACTTATAACATGAAAGTAAGGTTAAGGGGGTAAAACGCTGTATTTTTCATATATTTGACCTTTATTCTACACCGCTGTTTCCATTGTCATTTGAACAGCCGGATTGACTTCCTGCTTCTATACCACTCCCTCCGAAATACTCAATGGGCTCAGATTGGTTAGCTGGCCCAGTGTATTGTGATTCGCTGAAGCATCCGGAATCGCCACACCCCTTACCATTAGTTGTCACATGCTTCAGTGGAAATGTAAATAATGCCATCCATATTATCAAATTGAGCCCGAATCAGACCCATATAGCAGTAATGATGAAAAGGGTCAAGCAGAACCTCTGCAAGCACGGTTTATTTGTTTGTATTTGTGTCATAGTGTTTAGATATGCTGTCAATTTTAAATGTTACTGCTGTTTGTTAGCTTTTAATATACGGTTTTATCCTAATTAAAGCTTTACTGTAGCCGAATACATGACTGAGTAGTAGCATTTTTTTTAAAAGTAGCATTTAATTTATAGCATAAACACCTGTTTGTCTATGAACATAGAAGTTTGTTGGTGTTTGTTGGCATTTGTTGAAGTATGTAATATAATTTAGCTAACTGGCTAGCGAAGCAAAAATGTGTTGGTCTTTGCTTACTTCCCTGATGCAACCAAAAAATAGCAACAGAACTATACTTTTAAAAAAACATATACAAACAATAAAACGTACGTACAGTTAAGGGCCCATAAACAGCAGTTTCTGATTTTAAAGTGAGAACTGCTTGCCTTGGTGCAAATCCACTATTGAACTTGTGTAGATTCTGGAAGCTGTCTTCAGCGTCGCATCCAGTGTAGACAGTGTTTTTTTTTTTTTAGTCTATGGTATTGACAATATCACTGATTATTATAATGGGTTCTATTATCTTTAGACGCGTCACATCGCACCGCTCGCGTCTAGTCAACTCTTCCATTCCCACATGCTGCACCACATGGCCTTGCCCACTTTGTTGCATGTTCCCAGGGGCAGGGTTGCAGGATTTATGATGTCACCAACCCGGGAAGAAGCTCGTTGTAGTCCAAACCGGACGTTTTTGTAGGCATTGAACTGCCATAACTTTAAAAGACAATATCTCAGTTTGCATTGAACTTTAAGCGCTGTAACTTTGCAGATACTGTTTATGCTCAAGCAGCAACATTACGCACTAACTAAAGTTAAAAAAGTGAAATCACAATGAACCACCCCTTTAATAATATAACTTATATTACACATTTTTCAGTTTTACTCAAATTAGGGTGATGAAAAAATTAGTACACCCCACAACAAAAACTACTACATCTAGTACTTTGTATGGCCTCCATGATTTTTAATGACATCACCAAGCCTTCTAGGCATGGAATGATCAAGTTAGTGGCATTTTGCTAAATCTTTTTCCATTCTTCAAGAATGACCTCTTTTAGAGACTGGATGTTGGATGGAGAGTGATGATCAACTTGTCTCTTCAGAATTCCCCATAGGTGTTCGATTTGGTTCAAATCAGGAGCCACTGAATCACTTTCACACTGTTCTTCTTCAGAAATCCAACAGATGTGTGTTTAGGATCATTGTCATGTTAGAAAAGTGCATGATGACCAAGGGCATGGAGTGATGGTAGCATCTTCTCTTTCAGTATAGAGCAGTACATCTGTGAATTCACAATGCCATCAATGAAATGCAGCTCCCTGACACCAGCAGCCCCACATAAGGACACTACCACCACCATGTTTCACTGTAGGCACCATGAATTTTTCTTTGTATTCCTCACCTCTGCGACACCATACAGTTTTGAAGGCATCAGTTCCAAAAACATTTATCTTGGTCTCATCACTCCAGAGTATAGAGTCCCAGTAGTCTTCATCTTTGTCAGCATGGGCCCTGGCAAACTCTAGGCGGGCTTTTTTTTGTGCCTGTGCTTTAGGAGAGGCTTCTTTCATGGACGGCATCCATTCATGCCATTCGTCTGCAGTGTACGCCGTATTGTGTCACAGGAAATAGTCACCCCAGTTTGGCTTTCTACTTCTTTATATAACTGCAGTGAACTTGCATGCAACCCTTCTCATCAGAAGATGCTCCATTCGAGGTGTTAGACAACCTGGATGTCTCTGTGAGATGGTTGCAGTTCCATCTTTTTATAAGTTTTTGTACCCCTTTTGCTACAGTATTCTGACTGATAAGTAAAGCTTGGCTGATATTCTTGTAGCCTTCACCTTTCTGGTGTAAAGAAATTATTTTCTTTCTCATGTCTTGTGACATTTCTCTTCCATGTGGTGCCATTGCTGACAGCATGAAATGGGAAGGGGTTTTAACACCCTTTTATACTCAACTGTCTGCTGGACACCTGTGTAATGAATAATTAGACTCACCTGTGGTTGAATTCTTGTTAAATTAGACATTTGTAGTCTAAAATTTAGCTTTGCTGCAGAGACTTTGTGAGGTGTACTCATTTTTGCATCATCCTAATTTGAGTAAAACTGAAAAATGTGTAATCCAATTAATATTATTAACCATACTTTCATGTTATAAGTTAAACAAATGTTATATTAAACTTAATCTTGTAAACATTTTGGAAATTGTTTTTGTGTTCATTGAGATATTGTTTAAAATGTTACTTTTCAAAGGGGGGTGTACTCATTTACGCAGAGCACTGTAAGTCTGCAGTGCAATTAGGGTACATTTTATCTTCTACTTTTTTTCATCTTCCAGGCAAAAATCACATTCCGATCACTTGGAAATAATACACATACTTACTCAACTAGCTCCTGGATTTGATTTCAAACTCTGCAGCATAGCTCAGCTTATCATTAAGGGTTTGTTTGAATCCCTATACCAGGAACAATTAATAATGTTGCATTAATGTAATATTGTTGTCATCATAATGTGAATGCTATTTTTTTTTTCCAACTAGTGTATCATTTCACTTTGCCATATTCAAACATGAAGTGTTATTACTGTTAATACATGTAAATTGCGATGTTTTCCCCCCATGTTATATCCAAGTACAGCATCAGCTCTACCCATTTGAAAAGTTTTAAACATTTGTTTCTCGCATTATTTCTGTTGGTATTGTTCTTGGCCATCTGGTTTCATTTTGAGGATGTTCTTACCTAAGCTCATGTCTAACTCCAGTGTTGTGCATGTAATGTCTTTAGCAGTTGATGCGTCATAGTCATTCATGTAATGGATTACAAGTAGAGGTCTGAACTGATCCGTGGATCATTTATCCATTAAACATGTAGTGTCCAAATGTAGCTCAAGAGTGCTCAATCATTAAAGCAGAGGTCTTTGGCAGTAATAGTTTAGGCATATTGGCCCTAACACTCATCTTAGCTTGTTGGTAGAACTCAACCAATACATTCTGGAAGTAAAATGTGTATGTTTGGCAACAGTTCTTTTAACCCTTATTGATGGAGTGTGTAGTTTTTCATTTCTTAAACAACCATGTAGGAAGACGTATCATGCCCATATTCCAGGATGACAAAGCCAATAAATGAATGTGATGTTATTTCCATCAATTTTTGGTCAAGATCTTGTATTGACAATGCAAGACAATGCAAGCACTCTGTAAAGTCTACTCCATAACATCCCAAAAACTTTCAATTAATTTAAGGTCTGGACTCAGAGGTGCCAATTCATGTGTGAGAATGATTCTTCATGCTCCCCTCCCAACCATTCCTTCACAATTTGAGCCTGATTAATCTTGACATTGTCATCCTGGAATATGGCCATGATGTGTCTTCCTACATGGTTGTTTAAGAAATGAAAAGCTACACACTCCATCTATCAGAGTTAAAAGAACTGTTTCCAAACATATAACATGCTAGAAACATAATCACTGCAATAATTATCCAAATCTCAATCCAGTGCTCTTAAGCATTTGCCTACATTTGCTCTGGATGGATGGATGGATGGATGGATGGATGGATGGATGGATGGATGGATGGATGGATGGATGGATGGATGGATGGATGGATGGATGGATGGATGGATGGATGGATGGATGGATGGATGGATGGGGCATTCACAGTCTATTGACACAGGAAGAATTCTAAGCATTGTGAGGTACCACATACGCTGCAGTCTTTTTCCCGTCAGTCTTAGGGTCATGTGACCATGTGCCTGGCCTTTTAATCAGCAGACACCTGGGTGATACAGTAACACTCCTGTTAGACAGGTTAGGCTGATGTAAAGGACACTAAAGAGCTCTAGCAGACTTCTCAATTTTGGCATAAATGTGTCAGATGATATCTGTCTCCAGAGCTACACCTGATATTGCTAAATACCCAGAGCCATAATCTCAAAAGTAAGCTGCACTGCACTATTCGCATTATTATTATTATTAATACCATTATATTTCTGCGGTTTTTCAGGATTTAAATTACTGAAAAACCAGTATGTTTCGAATATTAATGGTCGAGCTGATTATCAGTCTGTCTGTAGTTTGAACATATGAGAATTCTTGCCTGGGTTTGTTTGGGTAAGAGCCTCCTCTAATTCGTTGGTTCTCATAGATCTCTGAAGGAAGTTAGAGCTGTAAACACGTGTGTGTTTTTGCACCTTGACACCACTCTCGCCCACACTAATGGTTCCTGCCCACAGACTTCTTGCACCTTGTTCTGGGTATGTGTCCAAATATGTACATGCATGTGTGAGAGAGAATGCACGGATACACGTGGTCATTCCCACATGCACTCAAATCTCTACCTACTTACAAGCTTTTTTTCATCAATGTAACATCTGATTTACATTGATAAGTGATGTGTATATAGAGTCTAAATTAAAGGAAATAGTTCACCCAGAAATTAAATTCTGTATTCATTTACTCATCTTCATGTCTTTCCAAACCTGTATGACTTGATTCTGTGAAACAGAAAAGCCTGGCATATGGCTTCTGAGGACTTTTTGTCACATGTATATTTTTATGGTTGACAGCGCCAATCTTGATTCACTTTCATTATATTGAAAAGACCAGCCAAAATATTGTTCAGAAAGTAAAATTTTGTGTTCCACCTGAAAAAAGAAAGTCATGTAGGTTTGGATAAACAACAGGGTGAGTAAATTTATTTTGGGGTCTCAGTTTAGTAATTTGGTTCTGAAAAGCATTTATTAGGAGAGTGGGAGAAAGCGCACCGAGACCCCAGGTGCATCATGGGTAAGCTGGAACCAGAGGAGTTTGTCTTATTCATCCAGCCCGTCTTCCCGCTCGCCCACCACCCCTCCTTCCCTCACGCCCGACACCCGACACTAGCCCAGCTGCGCTTACTCACATCCCAGATTTGCCACACACTAAAGCTCTTCTTGCTCTCATTATTCAGAAAGTTTTTTAATTAGTTCCAGTTCCACGACTCCCACAGATCGATTACGGGAATGAAACTGCCCTCCTCTCCCTTCTGGAATCCCAGCACAACTGTGTGTGCCTAGACGCAAACCGGCTGGGCGAACTACCCCAAAACACCTCACAAACATTTCTGCTGTTACATCTACAGCCAAGGTCTAGAAGCTTATTTGCGTTAATTTAAAGGGATCGTTCAGAGAAATTAAAATTCTGTTTTTTTCTCACCCTTGTGTTGTTTTCAACCTGTATGACTTATTGTTCTGTGGAACACAAAGATATTTTGAGAAATGTCTCAGTCTTTGTATGTTATGTCCACAGAAAATAAAGGACAGCTTTGCACCTTATCTACCACTAAAAGATGCATATTAGTACCTTATAGTAATATGTACCCTTAAGAGATGAATATGAACCTTTTAGATATAAATGGACAAAGTTGTCCATTTGAGAATCTGTTGTACCTCTAAAGCTACAATTTGTTTTAACAGTGTGCATTTTCATTTTCAGCCTTTAAAATTTGAATTTATAGACAGTT
The DNA here is from genome assembly GCF_024489055.1 of Chanodichthys erythropterus. Taxonomy (NCBI): domain Eukaryota; kingdom Metazoa; phylum Chordata; class Actinopteri; order Cypriniformes; family Xenocyprididae; genus Chanodichthys; species Chanodichthys erythropterus. The sequence continues at coordinate 37,199,121 of NC_090225.1, forward strand.
CTACAAATTGTTCTCAAACTGCAGATACACATCAGAGGTGATCCTAAAGAAAAACAACACTCTCTTTCACAGATACGAAGAGAACATCCTGTTGAGTAAGCACTGAAGAGATTGAGAAATCTTTTTTTTTTTTTTTCTTTTTTTTTTTTTCTGTGCTAAACCACAGAAAAAAGGAATGGAAAGAGCTTGAGTTTCCTATTATTTCTTAATGTCTGGGTGTCAGTTATTTGTTCGGCCCTGGAAGGCATCCAGCACCAAAGCCTATATGCATGAAAAGCACCTCTGACATCAGACTCCGGTAAAGCAAGAGATGGGCGTCCCAACTCATCACCTAGAGAAAGGACCATGTCATCCTCTGAGTCTACACAATCAACATATTTCCATGTTCTAGTAATGTCAGCTCATGGCACTCTACTTAAGTTTGCATTGGAAAGCCGATCCATTCATTCTTGTGCAGCGGTTGTTTTCCTAGAGTTCTGTTGGGGGAGGGGTGGGTGGGCAGCCTTTAAAGTGTTGCTTTGCTCTCTTTCTTTTGGTTTTGACTGGCAATTCCTTGTGACTTTTGAAGTCACCTAAGTCATTTGCATGTCATCTTCTGGTTAGGAAGGGGGGTAGTGGAGGGAAACCGGAGTTTTCTGCATTAGATTTCTCACGTTACTGCTTTGAAGCATGAACAGCTGGGGTCGTTAAAGCCAAAGGGAGGTCGATGGCCGTCGGTATTGTTGTGTTTTCTCACTTCCCTTATCTTACGTCTATATCTATTCTTAGATTCAACTTCCCGATCGTTGAGTCAGAAATGACCTTGAATGCCTGTGCACATATGGCATGTTGTGGTTTCCAATGTTCACGTTTTGCTTGTGAGTTATAGTTTTGTTTCTCTCAAATGGGTTCCATGCCAGGGGAAGATGGAAATGTGCTGTCTAGAGAACAAAAAGAGAGTAAGGCATCAATCTCAGGCTATTGCTTTACATCCAACGCTCTGGCAAATCTCAGATTGGGAGCAGATTTCATTGTGGCAAGGCACCACCTCCACTGCATGAACCCAGCAATGCCTTGGAGACTAAAGAAACCAGACTAAGATTGACATCGCTCATTAAATTGATCTATTTAAATTTTCCATACGTGTGTTCCAGAATCATTCATTTTGCTAAATCCTGTTACATCATGGAATATTTGTCAGACTTCATTTTGACTTTTTATGTTCTGCCACATTTCTAGGTGTTGCCACGGGTGCCGTCTCTCCACCGGTTGCCCTGGAGATGGGGGTGGGTCTTTTGTGCCAGCTGTTCCAGATGTGGGACCATGTGGCTGCTGGTGTGGTGAACTTGATAGAATGGCTCCTGGGAGATGAACAATTGGATACAAATTCTGAGGAATCACCAGACTTGGTAAGAACCAATTTTCCTGTTTTTGTGTAATTTTTCAATGCATCACTTTATTGTTTGTGTTTAGGGGCTTTTTAAACTTCGGCTCACAACTTGCCCCCATTAGTGTCAAAATCAGGACACAAAATCATGCAATCCATTATTGATGAGAGTTAAAATCGTCACCTAAGAAATGGAAAAAAAAAAAAGTGCAGAATATACTAGGTATTTTTAACATAAGAAAGGCTACTGCCATTTTTAACATGAACGTACAATCCTTCTTGTGTCAGTGGCTTCCAGTTATTTTAGATGTACAAAAACAGCCCGTTATGTTCCTTGATGCTGCAAACCGGTATTGGTTGTCATATTATATTAATTCATTATTGTATTCATAAACACACTGGTTTGTAGCACTTTTTTTTTTTTAAGCGTTTACTGCACTTTCTTGTTCCAATAGCAGCAAATGAATTGCAAGTCTCACACATTCACAGAAAATAGCTTACTTTTGTGTTAAAAAATGAGGATAAATAAGTGCAACTATGCCCGTCCACTTTTTCAGTGGCGCATTTTTCCCGTTCATTTTTCCCCATAGGGATTTTTAAAAAGTCTTTGTTAAACAGTTTTAAGCCATGAGCAAAACCAACCAGCTATAAGATGAATCACAACATTACAAATTTTAATTTGAAGTAAAAAGGTATTTGAAATTCTGACAAAAAGACTAAGATACAAGATTGTACACAACAGCTTTAAAGGGACATTTCATTGGATCATTTTTTTTTGGGGGGGGTGATTTACTCAACTTTAAAGCCATGCGTTGGGACAGAGGTCACGTTTCCGCCATAAATCAGTGCATACAGCCGTTGTCGGAAGCCAGTTTTTAAAGTTTTAAATATGGATATTTTTCTTACAAAAACCCATTGCTTCGATTAAGAAGGCCTTTATTAACCCATTTGAGCCGTGTGGATTACTTTTATGATGGATGGATGCACTTTTTTTTTGGGCTTCAAAATCTCAAGCCCCATTTACTACCATTATAAAGCTTGGAAGAGCCAGATTGTGTTTAATATAGTCATATACATCTAGGATGGCTTGAGGGTGAGTAAATCATAAACTTAATAATTTTCATTTTTGGGTTAACTATCCCTTTAATGAGGGAAAGAACTACAATGCCATGAAGCACTGCATATGTGGGCAGACATGTAGGTTTTCACCAAGACTTCCGCTACTAAGCATTTATATATTAACACCCTAAAAATTACCCAGAACACCATACCCACATAACAAAGAACTAAAAGCCTCTCAGAACACCTTAGCAACTGCATAGCCAGCCCTGGCAGCACCCTGGCTTTTTGGTGCCAACCACTGCTCACATTGTCTTTAGAAAATCTAGTTTAAAAATGTAGGTTGTTCTTCTAATTATCTTCTTTTTGTCCAGGATGAAGAGTTCCTCTTTGAGAAGGGAGATCTTAACCTGTGGGCAGAGCCTTTGTTGTGGGCACGGATGTTTCACGGACACCTCTCTGCCCTCTTAAGAGTGGCATATTTACCTGGTGTAAGCACCACAGAGCTGGACCGACTATCAGCCATTGCAAACAGCAATTTCCTCATCGCTCAGTGTTCAATGAAAGCCCTTCCTGCGCTGCCCCAGTTTTCAGCCACCATCGAGTATGCCAAGATAACACTGCGGAAAGAGAGAACATCACTCGCTCAGAATCTTCTAGATAGACTTTCGTTTTTCTTAGATGACTGTGAAAGATACAAGTAAAAAGTGTTGTGCATTAGGAATCTATTTTAATCTCACAGTGGTTTTCCGGTTTGCTTGTGGGCATGACCACATCTTTCTTTAATTTAAATAGTTATAACGTTTATTTGAATGTGGGTTTACTTTTGTACAATGTGTGTTTGTGAGACTGAGAATCTGAGAGGTTTTACTTTTTTCCAGCTGTCTTTCAATGTCACATTTTCACACATGGTGGTATTTGAGCAAATTGTATTTAATGCACAGCTTAACTTTGTTTTTAGTAAAATGAATTGTTTGTTTGCTCCTGTGTATGTTATGCAATTAGTCTGTGTGTTTGGTAAGTAGACAGCTGGGCTGCCTTCAGGGACTGTAGTAGCAATGTTCCCCTTTTACTGTAAAATGATGTAATGTTTTGGAATGTCAGCAGCCTATTCCTCCCACACACATGGGGTGGGTAAAATCATACATACCGTTCCCCTCACCAGGATCAGGTTTTGTTTTTTCATTAATGTATAGATGTGCTTTGCTGAAACCATGACAATGGAATTGAAAGAGCACTGCTGAGATATGCAATAAGATCTGGAAGAGGGGGGAAAGCACATCAGCCACTGTGAAGTGAATAATGTTTTTTACTGTTTTTAATTTTTTTTCGCATGTAGGTGGCGCCCAAGGCTTTCTTTACGACGATAAGCATTGAGACCGTTAGGAGGCAGTATTGTATAGTTTTTATTAAAGCTGAGAAACGTGTTTCTTGGAGGATTTGATTTTCACTTTGTTACAAAGCAGCTTGCTAAAGGTTCTTATTGTCTGCATTTTCTGTTTTGAATAAAGGACACACTGCTAAAGTAATGCATAATAATCAAATGTATATGTATATATGCAGTTCCAGGCTAAACTGCTAAACTGCACTTTATTTATACAGAGAAAGAAATGAGCAGGGGAAAGGTTTGTCACGTGCAGATAAGCGTCATGGTTTCTCGCTCCATGCATCAGATCTGGCACAACTTCAAAGTTTGGCCTCTCGGCCTAGATTACGCAATCGCACTAAACATTTCCTGATATAAGAGCGACCAGTCTCACACTGCAGGCGCGCAAATGAATTTTGTGCACGCAAAGTGTAAACAGTCAACAACACTGTGCGTGTGCATGTATGATATTCTTATAAGACACTTCCATTAATTCCCCACCCCCCTCTGTTATAAATTACATGAAATATTTTGTTATATATTTAATACTTATTATGCATTATAAATATATTAAATACAAAAAAAAATGACTTGATAAATTCGTGAACAAACTATTAACACAGTTGTACGATAATTTTCTGTGGTAGTATGTATATATTCGAGTATTTATTTGCTGTTTTAGGAGTTCACTGCACTAAACGCTAAAATTATGTATAAAAACAACCTTGTACGTTGAGCTCTGTCTGAGCAGTGCTGTAAAAGAGTGTGCACTGCATGAGGGGTGCAAAACGCAACCAATGAGATCCTGAGTCCTGGCGACACTTGAAAAGCAGGGCGTAACTTTGAGGCAACTTTCGCAGTAAGTTTGAGAGCTCCTCCTCTTTACGCGCTGTCCCCAAGCTTATATGTGCGGGATAGTAAAGCAGACTCTTTACTGTTCTTGTTCGGCACTGCACGGTGGGAGAAGACTTAAAAACAAAAACACGCAACTAGGAACTCAGCCTTCCTTCTCCGAGTTTCAGACCACATCTGAGACTAGCATTTTTTGTATTATTCCGTATCTCTTGCACAAAGCCAGAGCCAGTGACAAACTATAAGCCTTTGCATTCAAAGGATCCAGGTCGGTCCTCAAATGAGAGATCATCTGCGACTATCTTCTTCCGAAGAAACAGAAATGTCTGCAACCATCCTATCCACTTTCTACGACATCGACATGCTGTACAAGGTACTTTTGCTACTTTAACTTGCATCCTATCTCTGCTGGGGCTTTACTAAGACGTTTCGAGAAGTTTTGGCTGTATAAACCACTCCATGCATGGCTGAAACGAGTACATACAACGTTTTGCAATTACTGTGCATTGATTTTAACTTTGTTTCTCTTCTTTCCACCTCTCTGCACAACAGGAGAAGAGCCTCAACATGAACGCCATTCACATTAACAGCATGCTGGATAAGAAAGCAGTCGGGGCCCCGGTAACGACCTCCAGCAACAGCAGTTGCACTAACAACTGCAACTCGTACGCGTCAGGATTCTTCCGTCGAAACTCCGCCAGCAACATGGAGTCCATGACGAACGGCAACAAGTACCCCGCCAGTTCTTACAGCAACATGAAGGAGAACGCCATAATGAATAAGGAGAACAAGTTTCGCGACCGCGCCTACAGCGAGAACGGCGAGCGCAGTCAGCAGCAGCTGCAAGTCCTGCAGCAGAAACCGGGCTCGCAGATCAACTCCACCCGCTACAAGACGGAGCTCTGCAGGCCATTCGAGGAAAACGGCGCATGCAAATACGGCGAAAAGTGTCAGTTCGCGCACGGCTACCACGAGCTGAGAAGCCTGTCTCGCCACCCAAAGTACAAAACCGAGCCCTGTCGCACTTTCCACACCATCGGCTTCTGTCCGTATGGCCCGCGCTGCCACTTCATCCATAATGCCGACGAACGCAGACCAGCGCCGACCAACACCAACAGCATGCATGTAGAGTCCACCAAGCCCACCAGGGGAGAGCCGGTGTGCGGCTACGGGCAGCACCAGCAGGCGGCGGGAGCCTTCAGGGACCGACCAAAACTCCACCACAGCCTTAGCTTCTCGGGTTTCTCCAGCCACCACGAACTCGACTCGCCCCTTCTCGAAAGCCCTACGTCCCGCACTCCCCCACCGCCTTCCTCCAATAGTTCCTCCAGCGCCACTAACTTCTACGAAGACGTTCTTTCATCGAGTCGCTGCCTTGGGAACAGTGCCTTCTCTTTCCCCGGCCAAGACCTCAAAACCCTGCTCGCACCGCTGGCCGTGCACACGCACAACGGTTACTATGGGAACCTTCAGGTTAACATGGGCGACGGCCTCGGCCACTTGCAGTCCCTCCACCGCCTGTCGGAGTCGCCGGTGTTCGACTCGCCCCCCAGCCCGCCTGACAGCATCTCGGACCGGGAGAGCTACGCTAGCGGCTCGCTCAGCTCGTCTGGAAGTCTCAGCGGCTCTGAGTCTCCCAGTCTGGACGGCGGGAGACGTTTGCCAATCTTCAGCAGGCTGTCGATTTCCGATGATTAATCCGCTTTTATAGTGAATTGTGGTGGATTTTTTTTTTCTCGCGACCCTCCCGATAGATATGCAATTCAGCAATAGACATTAATATCGAGGGAGATGGATTTGTTTGTCAGACGGTTGACATGGCATTAGTCTGTTTGAACTGCTTGAAGGCATTCCACCAGTGCAGTTTGTTGCATTCTCTTGGTCTTTTTGGACCAACTACTTTCCAGATTTGTACAAAAGACTTGTTTTTTGAACGTGAAAGACAGAGCGGTTTCAGATTTTCCTTCTTCCTTGCCAAGAATATGCCTTGACAAAAAGTATACTAGTTTTGAAAGTATGTACTTCCATTCCAAATGTTTATCCAGTTTCGCGGCGCCACCCAGTGGTTTGGTTGGTTTGTTCAGTTTGAAACTTTCGTTTGGCTTGTTGGGAAATCACTGCTGATGGTTGAGTATATCTATTTTTTTTAGCTGATTTGTGTGATTACATAGCAGTGCATAACTGGCTATGAACTATTTAACTTATTTATTTTATCTTGTGAAAAGTATAGGCTACATTTGTTAATTGTGTCCATACTGTATTTATCGAGTATGATGAAGCAATAGATCTATATTCTTTTATGTTTAAATTAAGATCGCCATTATTAATCTACATAAAGTGGAGTGTATGTTCTTTTCACAGTAATATATATTTTTGTTTGGTCTCTCTTTTTTTTTTTTTTTTTCTTTTTTTTTTTTTTTTGTAACTTCACTTTATTTTATTGTAAATGAGTAAAAAAAATTAATTTAAGAGATTGTATGTGATATTTATTTCATTAATTTTGTTTCCTTGTTTACGTTCATTAAAAAAAGTTTGTGTGATTTGCTTGTTTGTTGGGATGTTACTTTTTGGAAGGGCTTTGTTTTTGTTTTGGAGAATTGTTAGACAAGTCCCTTTTTAGGTAGATATGTATGTAGAATGTATAAACTGTTTGGCAGAGGACCGTCCAAACGTGTACTAGCCTTAGATTTTCATTAAAATCAGATTTCAAAGATCCCAAGTACATTGGTTAACCAAAAAGTATTTTCTTTTTTATATACATATATACATACATATATGTAAAAACGCACAACAGCCACGTGCGTGAGAATGTAGCAGTCAAGTGCCCCAGTATTACTGCCTAGTGCCTGTGGGGATTCACCATCTTACATTGCCTTATGATTAACCAAATAAAGTATTTTCATACATGTTATTGTTTTACAACAAGAGGAAATGAATGTAGTTTGTAATTTATATTTCTTGGAAGGTTGTTACCACTTATCAAAGGAGAGAAACAGAGGCTTAGAACAGCAATCTTGAGTTTTTTTGTTTTGTTTTTTCTATTTCCTGTTCCCTGCATTGTTTTCCCTTTTTATTTGTTCTCTTGCTTTCCTATGATATGGTAATGGTCTGAATCTTCCAAACTTGCTGGATGGGGAAGAGTTTGAACACATTTCATTTGTACATAGTAGGTACAGGGGATTCGCACTATGTACCTTTTTTGACTACTTTATCAGAAGTAAAGCTTTTTGAATGTAATAAAAAAAAAGACAAAAAGAACAGGATTTGTAACATTTGTTTTTTTTTTCGGGAGTCAGTTCACTACAAATTGCGTGTGAGACTGTTAACTTTGTACTGTACATTTTTGTAGTTCTCCCAATAAAATAATTTTGGAAAAAAAAAAAAAAAACGAACATTGGAATCTAGTCCATGTGGTTTTCATTGAAACACTGGAGCTGTTTTGCAAGTCATACTTGTGTATTAGTTCTTAAAGTCACACACAAGCCATTTCTATTCTTGTTTTTTCCCCCTGAAAACAGTCTCTCTTGACTCACATGAACCTTGACAGCTTCTGCATGCTGAGGTTGAGTCTAACCGCAGTGGTCTGCACTCTGTCTGCATGTTTAGCTGCCTGTGACGGGAGTTATGGGGGTTGCCCCAACCTAGTAGTTTTGTTCTTCGTGGCTGACAAGGCTGAACTCATCTGCAGTGTCAACTTGCTCAATGGATATTCCAAACAATACATGATTCATGACAGTTTGCTTGCTTTGGTTATTTGATAGTATTAGCAAAACACAATGTTCACTTAAATAAAGAGAAGAAAATGACTGGTCCCTCATAAAAAAGGATGTGAACTTTTAGTACGGTGCCATTCACATATTGCTCACCATTCATAAATGGCCATGACGCACACTCGTACGGTCTGAGATGTGGCACAGATTGCTGCCTGTAGTACACAACAGACATTGCAGGGCATTCATCCAACCTTGATTTGGTTTAGTCATTCAAAGTTGTTTGTTTTTGCCAGTATTTAATAAAAACTATCACCACCGCTGGCTGAAGTCATATATAAAATAAAGAAGAAAGATAACAGTGGGCAAATATTTATCAAGTCCCACTGCGATTTATAATAAAATATTTATCAAAACCCACAGTGAGTAGGTCAGTGCCAAATGGGCCATGATCTGTTTCTCCATTTGTCTGTCAGGAATGTGTGTCGTGAAGGTGCCTCGCTTCAGAGTTGTAAATCTTTACGCTTTGTCTTATATGTGTGAATGCAAATGGTTGAGTGTGCATGTTTGTGTGTCAGAGTGGTAAATGCGACTGAGCTCCTACAATGACAGGAAATGCTCTGACTTAGATTATGGCAGGAAAGACCTGGTTCCTTACCGCCTCCCATTTCCAGCCTCTCTCCTGCTGGTTTTGTCATCTTTATTGGTATAGTCAGTCAGGCATTCTGAAAGTTTCTATTTGTGCCTTTGTGTGTTTAAAAGTTGAAGAAGGGGTGTTGGATTCATAAAAACAATGTTCTCGTGCAAAGAAAACAACTTACTGATATTACATTTAAACGGTTTTTTTTTATTATTATTATTATTACTATTATGTGACTAACTTTTCTGAATCTATCATGGCCTTAACACCTTTAAACTTCATTAAACTAAATCTTACAATGTTCTCTATTTGACCTCCAATTTCCTGTGTGATGAATGAACTCAAAGTAATGTGAGCGCATTAAAAAAAACAAAAAACAAAAAACCAAGATCAAATAAAAAAATAAGAAATATTTATTTTTATTTCCAAGAGGATAACTGGACACCAATTATACTGAATCAAACATACAGTGTGATGAGGTCAGTATGCTGCTCAGAAGTTATTGCTACACTAATATTCCATTCCGAACGGCAATTTTTTTCCAAATGTTTGTTTCACAAAGTAACAATTAATTGAAAATTAAAAAGAGGATTTGATATCCCCTGTGTACAGTAATTATGCACTGGAGCACAAGCTTTATAGTTTATTTCACATTGTTGTTGTGTGGTTGCCTTTGGGGTGTAAATCAGTGTCCAGAAAATCCCTTTAAGAAGAAAAAAGACTTCAAAGAAATCCTGCTGGCTTTGCATGAAAGGTGCAGCTTGTCCATGACCCTTGACTATTTCACAAAATTGCAAATATTTACTCATCATGTGCAGGAGGTCATTGTTTATAGGCCGGCAGATGGAGGACCAGCGAAGACAACATCCATAAAGGGTATAAGTCGCCCAGCAAAGTGTGTATCTCTGCTTGAGTCAGTCACCTAGTTTTCTGAAATTGGACAAATAATATAGGTAACACTTTATAATAACTGCACACTATGAAGCATTAGTTAAGCATTAGTTAATAGTTAATTAATCACTTATAAAGCATTAAAAGACATTAGTAAGTAGTTTATAAATACAGCTATAAATGCTTTATTCTTGATTTATAAGCATATCTATAATGTGTTTAATAATTGTATTTTCATACTTTATTAATTATCAATTTATCATTTCTAAATTAAGTATTACATTATTTACAAAACAGTTATTTACGAGTTGTCATTAATTCATTTAGGAAGTGTAAGTAAATGATTAATAAACTATTTAAACATTCATTTATACATCTTATTATTTACATATAGTAACAGTTACTTAGTGTGTTAATAAATGCTTTATTAACACATATTCCTACTGTAATTCATGATTAATTCAGGTAGTTATAAAACATTTAGAAGTGGTCAGTTAACTATTTTTGTGAGCTCATCTAAAGTGAGGACTATTTATGCTTTGTAGTCAAGTCAAGTCAAGTCAAATTTATTTATATAGCGCTTTTACAATTGGTAATTGTTTCAAAGCAGCTTTACATATTAGAAGCACAGAAAAAAAAGGGAAGTGGTTAAAACTGTACAAACAAGCGTGGTAATATGTAACATATACAAGATGGTGCTACATTAAGCCAATGTCGGCTGACTTCCAGGGGTGGAAAAAAACCCCTAGGAGAAAAACCCAGCGTGCTAGCACTGGGAAAAAAGTCCTAGGAGGGAAAAAAACCCTTGGAAGATATATATATGTAAATGTATATGGAGATCAAAATCTGAATTGTACATTTTTATTATAGAGATTAAAAATCGATTATATATAAATATATGTAAGCGGATACGGGGATTAAAAATCTGAATTATAGATGCAGCCAGAATTGGATCTTTAGGCCCATTGTCTCCTGGGCTACGTTGTAGTCAGGTCCAGACGCAGGTTCTCCATCTGATCTGGATACGGCCTGGATCCAGCACCCGGCAAACCTCAGGATAAGCAGAGAGACAGATATTAGCGTAGATGCCATTCTTATTCTGATGTACAGGTATATCTAGTGTTATAGGAAATGTTCTCGGTTCCGGCCGACCTAATTATTGCAGCGTAACAATCCTCTAACGGATTTGAAAAATGTTAATGTATTGATAACGTGTTATGTGTATGCAAGAGCAAAGAGATGTGTTTTTAGTCTAGATTTAAACTGACAGAGTGTGTCTGCTTCCCGAACAATGCTAGGAAGATTGTTCCAGAGTTTAGGTGCTAAATAGGAAAAGGATCTGCCGCCTTCAGTTGATTTTGATATTCTGGGTATTATCAACTGGCCTAAATTCTGAGATCGCAATAAACGTGAAGGACTATAATGCATTAAGAGCTCACTTAGGTACTGGGGAGCTAAACCATTTAGAGCTTTATAAGTAAGTAGCAAGATTTTAAAATCTATACGATGTTTAATAGGGAGCCAATGTAATGTTGACAGAACTGGGCTAATATGGTCATACTTTCTGGTTCTAGTAAGAACTTGTAAAGCTTTTATAAACGTGATTTAAAGGTTCAGTGATCTTCTGCACTGCTGTTCTCTAATGTTTTTAAGTTAGTACTGAGGTAGTTTTGACACTAGGAATATGTGTTAATAAAGCATTTACTAACACACTAAGTAACTAATACTATATGTCTAAATAATAAGATACATAAATGTACATTTAAATATTTTATTAATCATTTACTTACACTTCACAAATGATCTTATGAACCACTGACAACTCCTGAATAACTGGTTTGTGAATAATGTAATACATCATTTAGAAATGATAAATTGATTATTAAAAGTATGAAAATACAATTATTAAACTCATTATAGATATGCTTATAAATCAAGAACAAAGCATTTATAGCTGTATTTATAAACGCTTACTAATGTACATTAATGTTTTATAAATTATGAATTGACTATTTACTAGTGCTTAACTAATGCTTCATAGTGTGAGTTATTCTAAAGTGTTACCATAATATAATATATAATATAACTGCCACATTATCACATGCTGCTAATAATATAACTTGCTAATCAAGTTGTTCTTGTACATTCGAGTTGTTTATGCGTTACTGTTGGCCAATAATGAGTGAAGATGTGTGTGCGTGTCTATGCTCCTTTGTGATAGATAATTACTCAGATTGCTCCCTGAACTGTGATTAAATTATGGGTGTAGCTTTATCAGTTATGTTGCTCACTTTAACAAACTCATCTAAACAAGCCTGGGATCAAGGGAAGAAGAACTAGGTTATTAATGCTAATAAATAAATAAATAAATCATTATTTCTGTGGCATACACCTAGAAAACTCATAGGCCTGGTTTCACAGACAGGGCGTAGCCTAAGCTAAGATTAGACCTTAGTTCAATTAGGATATTTAAGTGGCTTTTATATACACTAGAAAAAAAGAAAAAAAAACAACATCTTGCATCTGACACTGACATATTTTAAGATATGTCAGTACAAGTTTCTTTCAGTTAAAATAGCTCAAGCATTGTAGTTTAGGACTAGCTTAAAGGGGCCCTCGAATGAAAAATTTAATTTATCTTGGCATAATCAAGATAAATTAAAGTTCAGAGTTCAGTACATGGAAATGACATACAGGGAGTCTCAAACTCCATTGTTTCCTCCTTCTTATATAAATCTCATTTGTTTAAAAGACCTCCGAAGAACAGGCGAATCTCAACATAACACCGACTGTTACGTAACAGTCGGGGTGTACGCCCCAATATTTGCATATGCCAGCCCATGTTCCCAACATTATGAAAGGCATTAGACAAGGGCAGCCAGTAACGTCTGGATCTGCACAGGTGAATCAACAGACTAAGTAAGCAAGCAAGAACAATAGCGAAAATGGCAGAAGTATCAATAATAACTGACATGATCCATGATATCATGATATTTTTTTTTTTTTTTTTTTTAACATGAAAAGATGTTTTATTTTTTATTTTATTTTTTTTTTCAAGTATGTTTATTGAGCACCAAAATATAGAATGCATACAATAAGAAACAGTACCTATAAATATACAACAGTGCTCACATTTTTTCCAGTATCTTGCTTCCAGTTAAGTAAGATCAATCGCCTAGCAAGCAGAGTACAGAAGGCCAAAGAATGTTGTGCTTCAGCTGTTAGAGTGCTGCCATGTGAAATACCAAAAAGGGCAGACAAAGGATTTGGGTTTGATATACAATGGTAGGCTGTGTGAAGAGTGTTGAAAATTTTAAACCAAAAGTCTGTTAGCTTTGAACATGACCAAAACATGTGAATGAAATCTGCAGGAGATTGGTTGCACCTATTACAGACATCTATAACATTGGGGTAGAACTTAGACAATCTGTGGTTAGTGTAGTAAGTCCTATGTATTAGTTTACATTGAATCAACCCGTGCCGTGCACAGATGGAAGAGTTATGGACTAGCTCTAGAATCTGGTCCCATTGATCTTCCTCAATGTGCCCCAAGTCCTGTTCCCATAGATCTCTGGTTTTTTGGGGGAAATTAGAGAGAGTGGAATCAAGAGCTTTAAAGATATGAGAAATAGCTCCTCTCTGATTGGGGTTTACTTTGAGAAGGGTGTCTACCAAAGTCTCTGGTGGTAGATTTGGGAAGTCAGGGTAATTTCTTTGTACAAAATGCCTAACTTGAAAGAAGCGAAAAAGGTGAGAGGCAGGGAGTTGAAATTTGGCTGAAAGGACGGCGAAAGGCATGAAAATACCATTGTCATAGAGGACTTTGATAGCTGTGATACCTCTGTCGCTCCAGAGTTGAAAGGCAGAGTCCATAATAGAAGGTTTAAAACTATGATTGTGAGTTATAGGGGCAAGGATAGAGGGATGCTTCAGGCCAAAATGCTTTCTAAATTGCATCCATATTTTAAGCGATTGAGTGACTACAGGATTAGCGCTAATGTCAGTAGTTGACATTGGGAGTTGAGAGTATAACCATGATTGTAATGAGGTTTTAGAGGAAGAAAGTTCTACTTGGACCCAGGCTGGCTGAATGGCTGTGGGCTCGATTATCCAGTATAGGAGTTTTTGAATATTAGCAGCCCAGTAATAATGTAGAAAATTGGGGAGGGCCAGCCCCCCGGACCTTTTAGGGAGCTGCAATATGTTTTTCCGCATACGCACTGGTTTATTACCCCAAAGGAAATGAGAGACTGATTTATCTACTTTGGCAAAAAACTTCTTTGAGATGAGTACGGGGATATGTTGAAATAGATAAAGAAACTTTGGGAGGATGGTCATTTTGATTAGGTTGACCCTGCCAGCTAAAGAGAGGGGCAGAGTAGACCATCTGCTAAAGTCTTCCTCGACTTTTTTAAGCAAAGGGTTGAAATTACTATTAAAAATGCTTGCCAAGGACCTGGTGATGAAAATACCCAAATATTTGAAGCCTTGGTCCACCCACCTAAAAGGGGCTACATGGTTTGGCAGTTTACCTACAAGGTTGTTGATTGCGAATGCCTCACTCTTCCCAAAATTTAGTTTATATCCTGACAGTTGGCCAAATTGTTTTAAAATTTCTAAAATTACAGGAAGAGAGGAAGACGGGTTGGATACATACAAGAGCAAGTCATCCGCGTACAGTGACAGCTTATGTACCGTACCTTGACATGTAATGCCCTCGAATTTTTCTTCAGATCTTAGCCAGATAGCCAAAGGCTCGATGGCTATGGCAAACAATAAAGGGGATAGGGGACACCCTTGTCTCGTGCCACGGTGAAGTCGGAAAGAGGGTGAGAGCACATTGTTTGTTTGTACAGATGCTACTGGGGATGAATATAACAGTTTAACCTATGATATGAAACCTGAACCCAAACCAAATCTATCCATCATTTCAAAAAGAAACCTCCACTCTACCCTATCAAAAGCTTTCTCAGCATCCAGCGACACCAATATCTCAGGGGTGCTGGAGCTGGGCATGTTCAGAATGTTTAGGAGTCTTCTGGTGTTGTGAAATGAGTGCCTCCCCAGCATGAAGCCTGTTTGATCTGCTGAAATGATCCCTGGCAAAACCTTCTGAAGGCGGAGGGCTAAGATCTTAGCTAGAATTTTGTAATCCACGTTTAGTAATGATATAGGTCTAAAGCTACTGCAAAGTAAGGGATCTTTGTCCTTTTTTAGGAGAAGAGTAATTGTGGCATTGGTCAGGGTTGGAGGAAGTCTGCCAAGTGACAGGGCTTCATTATACATATCACTTAGAACTGTAGAGAGAAGTGGGGCAAATTTCTTGTAGAATTCTACTGTGAATCCGTCTGGACCGGCGATTTCCCACTCTGCAACGTAGTTATCGCTCCCAGGATCTCTGCTGTAGAGATTGGCATAGCTAAATTCTCTGCTAGTCCCTGATCTATTTTAGGGAACTCAATAGAACTTAAACCACTTGTTGAACTGGTGTTAGGGTTATCAGAGGCATATAGTTCAGAGTAGAATTTAGAAAACGTTTCATTAATAAGCTTTGGGTCAGTGGTAGTGGTGCCTGATGAAGATATAATACTAGGAATAAACCTAGATGCTGCTGCAGCTCTAGCTTGCTGGGCAAGAAGTTTACCAGCCTTATCCCCCGACTCAAAAATTCTTTGTCTCGACCTAAGCAGTTGCATTTCTGCATCGTTTGATGTTAAAAGGTTGAATTCTGTCTGATATTGTAAACGCTTCTTATAAAGTGAGGGGTCTGGGTTATTTGCATAGCTATCATCAATTTCCAGAATTTTTTGTGCTAGCTCACTTTGTCTAGACCTGGCAGTTTTTCTGAGGTGGGCTGTGTAGGAAATTATCTGGCCTCTTAAATATGCCTTGAGGGACTCCCACAAGGTGCCCCTCGCAATGTCTGGTTTGTCATTTATTTCAAGAAATAGTTCAATGCTTGATCTTAAAGATTCCACCAGAGGGTCGTCGGCAAGCAAATTTGAGTTAAATCTCCATGGTTTAAAAAAACGGTTGTGATTGGGGAAGTTTATGTCTAGAGACGTTGGAGCATGGTCTGAGATCACAATGCTATGGTAATCGCATGATAAAACATTCGACAACAGTCTGTTATCTATAAGAAAAAAATCTATTCGAGAGTAGGTGCGGTGGACATGTGAAAAGAAAGAAAATGATTTTTTTCCAGGGAATTTGAGCCTCCATGGATCAGACATGCCTAGCTCTTCTGCAAAGGACGCTAGTAGCTTGGCGGATTTAGTAAGGGAATGCGGTCTAAGAGACGATCTATCCAAATCGGCATCTTGCACAAAGTTAAAGTCTCCCCCAATGATAATATGATGTGTTTCAATATTAGGAATAGAAGTAAAGATTTTTGAAACAAATTGCTCGTCATCCCAATTTGGTGCGTAGATGCTGGCCAGGACAACTTTAGTGTGACAGAGTGTCCCTGATACAATAACAAACCGGCCATTTAAGTCTGTAATAACATCATCTGCTTCAAATGGAATATTATTTTGGATCAAAATGGCAGCACCCCTGGCTCTTGCACTAAATTTGGAGTGATATACCTCGCTGAACCTACTCCTTTTTAAGCGCATAATCTGACTTGTAGGTAAGTGGGTCTCCTGCATAAATACAATATCTCCTTTCAAATCTTGGAGGTGGGAGATAATCTTATTTATTTTAGTAGGTTGGTTTGCCCCTTTGACATTCCATGATATGAAGCGAATGTTATTCATTGTTTGTCTACTTCCCATTGAGACAAAAGTAGATTAAAATTATAGTGTAGAATATGATGTGCTTGACCAAAAAAAAAAAAAAAAAAAACAAGAAAAAAGGGTACTGCCATACCTCCCCCCCCCCCACACACACACACACATACAAAACCACCCATCCACCCAAGCGCCCCCTCCCCCAAAACAAGTAATCTACTTATCAAAATTCTTCCGGAGCTCCTACCCCTTTAAACCTCGCACTCCACCACACGGTCATATGAACACGTTATTTAACTAATATTTCTTTCAAAACACCTCTAAATAATGACTCAGATTTTCCCCTTCCCTTCTTCCTCCCCTCTCCTTATACATTTCGTGCCAGCATGGACAGCTGAGTTATTGATACAGTCCAGAACAAAAGAAGACACTTTACTGCAACTCAGACTTGCACTCACGGGATAATCCACATTACTCATTGTCCATGTGTTGACTGTTACATAGCCCATAGTCATACTTATTTCAAACAGGGGTTACATTGAGATGTAGGTTAGAATGAAATTAAATATATGCATGTAAGTATATATATATCAACAAAAACATCACACAGAGAATAAAACTGCCTACCTGCAAACCCATCAGACCAACTGAGAACATAATTTAACTGGGCTACCAGTCATATCCGTGCATGTGAGTACAAAGAAGAAGAAGAAAAGAGAAACGAGAGAAAAAAAACCCCCCCCAGAGTCAAGAGTACCATGAGTAGCAAGATGCCTCTTGTAGGGATCAGTCACCACTTGCGATCAATGATCCGGATTTCTGGTATGATGCCAAAAACTGTTGAGCTTCCTTCACTGAGAAGAGGCGTCGTCTCTCCCCGTCATCAGTCTTAATAAACAGTCGCGCTGGATATAGCAGTGACGGCTTGAGTTTGAGCGTAAACAGCTGACGCATGACTTCTTTGTACTCAGCTCGTTGGTCCATCACCTCAGGACAGTAATCGTCGTATAAGTACACTGACTTGCCATCGTATTTTAGGTCGTCTCGCTTCTTGCGGGCAGCGCGAATTACCATGTCTTTGGTCTGAAATTTATGGAAACAAATGATCACGGCTCTAGGTTTACCCCCTTCCGCCGGTTTGGGTCTCAGCGCACGGTGAGCCCTATCAAGCTCCGGTGGAGAAGTCAGCACATCTTGGCCCAGTATGTCCATCAGGAGATTAGAGAAGAATACTGTTGGTCGTGTTCCCTCCACAGATTCAGGTATCCCGATGAGACGCACGTTGCACCGTCTGCTTCTCCCCTCCAGGTCAGTAATTTTGGCTTTCAATTTAGCGTTGTCATCGGCCAAGTTGGAAAGCTGAGATTCCAGTGACTGCATTTGATTCAGCCCAGATTCCAGGTCAGAAATACGTTGTTCGTGATTAGCGATCGTGGTCTGCACACCGTCTAATTTCGCGTCAATGACCGCGAGTTTGTTTTCAAATCTGACGGACAGTGAGTCAGGCTTCGTTAACAAGTCTGCGCGCAGTTCCGCTAGCATGTTAGCCAAAGTAGCATTGTCGATAGCAGAGTCCGGTGATGCAAGTTCTTTCTTTAATTGTTTGGCGGCTTTAGACATAGTTGCTGGCTAGGACTGTCCAACTACTATTTAAAAGGCAGTTATAGCGAGGTTAAGATTAAACTGACTGAATAATACCAAAAATAGAGATTGTGTAGTCGGAGCTTGGAAAAACACCGCTACTCCATCCCACTCGCTAACCGGAAGTTGATATCATGATATTTTTAGTGTTATTTGTAAATTGTCTTTCTAAATATTTCGTTAGCATGTTGCTAATGTACTGTTAAATGTGGTTAAAGTTATCGTTTCTTACTGTATTCACGGAGACAAGAGCCATCGCTATTTTCATTTTTAAACACTTGCAGTCTGTATAATGCATAAACACAACTTCATTCTTTATAAATCTCTCCAACAGTGTAGCATTAGCCGTTAGCCACGGAGCACAGCCTCAAACTCATTCAGAATCAAATGTAAACAATATAACAGTATACAATACTCACATAATCCAACGCATGCATGCCGCATGCATGACGAACACTTTGTAAAGATCCATTTGAGGGTTATATTAGCAGTGTAAACTTTGTTTATGCACTGTTCAAGGCATCATCTGTGTGGGCAGGTGAGACAGAGCCCCACCAAAATATATATATTTAGATGTATATTTTTTTAATATATATATATATATATATATATATATATATATATGAGCAATATCACACGAGTAGCCGTGCGATATGGCTGTATATCAGCACGCTGTGATTCGTCCGTAGGCACGAGGCCGCAGGCCGAGTGCTACGAGTGTGATATTGCGTTTATACAACAGTTCGACGGCACAAGTGTGTAAATAAATAAGAACAACAACGGAGTGTCTTTAAAACCCTCTTTTGTGCAGCACTACTTCCTTCCGCCACGGATTCAAATCTCAATTTGACAGTTGGACCAAGCCTCCGTTACTAATTCTAAAACGTCACTTCAGAACTAGTAACGAAGGAACGTTTCAAAACTCAAGTTGTCAGTTGAACCAAGCCTCCGTTACTAACTCTAAAACGTCACTTTAGAACTAGTAACGAAGGAACGTTGAGTCGCTTCATTGAAACACATTGAATTTTGTACAGTATTAGAGAGAGAGAGAGAGAGAGTAGGCTATTACCTGTGTCTGGTATATTGCATTAATTCATTCTTCAAGTTGATGTCCATAATATTACATCCTTTATACAAGTCCGTTTGAATGTCCGCTGAGGTAAGCGATCTTTGTATTTGTTCTTTTTTTTTTTTAGCTTTGGGAATTTTCCATCCATAACCATAGACAGTAAAAGAAATGGACACAGCGACCCCATTGGAACTCAATTGAGTCAAGTGAAGCCCATTTTTAGCGATTTTTAGCACTTCCGTTTCTGACGCGCAGACTCACGCTAAGCTTGATGACGTCCGCAACCTGTCTGACAGATGTAAATCTTCTAGTAGCTGTGCGTGCAAACTGCCATCGTTAATCTTGCAGAGACGGCGAGCTTGAGCGGGGAGTTCTTTGGCGTGAGTGAGCAGGAGTAAGTATTCTGATTAATTAGTTTGTATAGTATTTTAAAATGTAACGCCAGTACGCCATATTAAGATAATCTCCCCGATTGCCTGCGAGCTTCTCCTCCTGTCTGTACGGTAATTTCTCTACTGTGCGACAGAGAGTCGATTGGTTATGACGCAATCGTTAGCTTATTTTTACAAAAACTGTTTCTACGGGGCCATAATGTAACATAGAAGGTAATGGAGCCCTTTATACATTGTTGTGTATCTTTAGAAATAAATAATGGACAAATGGAGTCTTTAAACGCCTCAGATGTAAAGTTATTTACTGTCAAAGTGACGCCAAAATGAATGGGAGTCAATGGGATGCTAACGCAAGTGAAGTTCTGCTACAAGATGGCAGCACGCGGCCGACTTCAACTTCCGGTCGACTTCCTTGGGCACTGTCCATAACACCACAGCGCTAAAACAACTTCCTTTGCAAAATTTCCTTTCAATTTAAAAGTCTCTTTTGACTCACTTCTCCTGTAAAGTGTTGCCGCCATCTAATGGCATATTAATGTAATGTTTACTCAATCCATATTACTTAATGGACATATTTATATAAATAATAATTATTGAACAACATATAAGCACAATTGTACAGTTCAGTCAAACATAAAGCACTAGTTATTAAAAAAAATAGGTCACCATTTATGCTGGTATGTGGGTTTTACAAATATTTAACGAATGAAAAGGATTTTTAAGAGCTTGTGACAAAACCTCCTAACTCCATTGGATCCTCAAATTGTCAATCAAGCCTTAATCTGCCTCACCTCTGAATGAAGTGCGCACACAGTTTGGACATCTCCTCTGTGCAATGCAAAGGTAAATAAAGATCTGATGTTTGAAAAAAAAATGTAAAGCGTTTTCTTTACTCAAAAAAACATATGTTTATAAAGTTTAATGTTTTACGTATTTGAAGCGGAGAAGAGTCTGATATGTCCCGTCTAGGTGTAGCCAATGTGCTATATAAGGATGTAACGTAACGTTTATTATTATCAAATTTAATATAGCACAATTCGACTTGCTCTAATAGATATAAAATAATAGATTAATAAGACCAAAGATTGCCTGTTCTATGTACTCAAATTGAATTATGTCTCATGTTTAACCACTATAAGAGCCAGCGGCAAATCCCCGAGTCACTGGCCGAGATGAAGCTGTTCTCGGCGGTTACAGAAGCACTGAACGGCCGCTGACGCACTCGAGCTCGCATCTCCGAAAACGTCAAAAAAAATTGTAAAATGGGCTCTGTTATTAAATATGAGTCACAAATTTCAGGTCTAAACAACTACATTCTCGCCTAAAAAACTATTAAAACTACAGTTCGTGGTACAAGAAGTAGTATTTGTAAAAATTGCGGTTGATTTGATCGGCCGCCATGACGGTCACTTCAAGCGGAGTGATACAAACGGTGAAAAAGGCAGTAGGAGTGCTGTTATCACTGAAATATCGAATGGCTATCAGCCAATCAGATTCGAGAACCAGACAGAACTGTTGTATAAATATATATATATATATATATATATATATATATATATATATATATATATATATATATACACACACACACACACACACACACACACACTGAATTAATAATAAATTATACATGTGTGCAGCATTCTGCAACAGATATTTTTCAGATTTTCTAGACTAATTTAAGACTATATTAAAAGGTAGCTCATTAATTTGGCAGGCATGTATTCATCATGATACTAAGTGGGGCAGCCGGTCTCTGAGCCCTCTCTAGCTCTACAGCACCACACAAATTTCCAATGTAAATCTGTGGTGAAAAAATGGAACTGCAGTGTGCTTTCATAGAGAGTCATTGGCTGAATCCTAAATGGCACACTTCTATGCACTTTCAGTCTTGTGGACTTACAATGGCTGCCACGAGGCCACAGGGTGTCCCATTCATCATTTTAGGTTTTAGAAGGGTGCTCACGAGCACCCCCATGCGCCCTCAATGCACACTTCAGCTGAGCCCTAGAACTTTTTTTTAAAAGATGTAATATAAGTCTAAGATGTCCCCTGAATATGTCTGTGAAGTTTCATCTCAAAATACCCCATAGTCTGCCTTCTCTTAAAAAATAAATTTTATCAAGCTAAAATCTACATAGTTCGTTTAATTAAATGATTAGCTATTTCCCCATAAAAGCTGTTTAATCAGTATAGTGAAGCCTCTCATCCATTGACATCCATTCAAAAAACTGCCTCTGGTCTCCTTCCCTGCGTACCGCCAGAGGCGGAGTGTTAGCATTAGCCGTTATGCTTTTTTGGCTAAAGGTTGCAGGCCTTCCAGTGGCTTTGATTTAAGTGGGAAAGGGCCCAAGACTAGGCCTATGTATCTGCATCAGGTTAGTAATAGCTGGCATGTCCATTCTTCCTATGTGTAGTAGCTTATCAAATTAATGAGTGTATAAACCCTTTAGTTTAAACGGGCTCATGTGAATATTTTTTTTTATATATATATATAGTTCTATTGTGTTTGTTTTATGTTTGTTCTGAGAATAGACATAACTTTTTTTCCCTCATTGGAATTCCTAACTTGTAATATTCTAAAAAACAAAAAAAAAACATTTAGAATAAATATTATTAAGGCAATTCTAAAATGGCCTTCTATGCAATTGTTGTGTATACTAAAGTCTGTCAATCATTAGAGCATGATGTATGATGCGTTCAGCAATTAGAATATAAAGCTTACTAAATGTTTATTATAAACTAGAGCTAAGACACAGAATCTGCCCCACCTAAATTTATATATAAATGCATCTACTTCAAATGTTAATAGATTAAATTAATAGTTAATGTGATTCTCTACACCTGTGGTTACTCTGATAGGACACCTGTGTGAACTTGAGGAGAACACTTTATGCATCCATGAAAAATCACTAAAACACCAGCTGAATTCGGTGGAATTCAGTGTGGATTAAGTGTCCAAATACTTTTTGGGACACTGTTTCTAAAGCATTTTGGTGAACTAAAAATTCTGTTTTGGTTACACTTTATTTGGATGGTCCACTCTAGACATTCTACTAGCTATAAGTTATTTGTCAACTAACTCTTTTAGAGTTTAGAGTATTAGTAAAGTAGACCGTTAGGTTAGAATTAGGTGTTAGGGTTAGTAGAAAAAGTTGATATGTATAGTTGCAAATTTACTTATACTCAGTAGAATGTCTATCAAAATAAAGTGTTTGCAGTTATTAGACAGTCTACTAATACTCTAATTAGAGTTAGTTGACATGTAGTTGCAAAGTTACTTACTTAGCAGAATGACTTAAGTGGGCCATCGCAATAAAGCATTACCCAATAGTTTATGCCCAAAATGTTCACTTGAGCTTGATCCAGTAATTCCCCTCCAACCGGATAGCTCCCTTGTTGTTTGGCCAGACTCATGACTTCTCATTGTCTTTGTCATTATCTTGAGTTTACATTTGCTGGTCAAGATGTTCCCGCTGAGGTCAAGACAAACAGACTCTGGAAAAATGTGAATGGGGCTCCAAAATAGACCTAATATGCATCCCTTTTTTTTTTTTTTTTTTCTGGATGCAATGCATCGTTTCAAATGGACAGTCAGAAAGATATGAATATTCACAGTTTATATCCACGCACATATTAGAATGTCTTATTAATGATATGTTTTAAATAAATAACTTTTTATTTTATTAACTTTAGTGATTGTCAGGCAGAAATTAGAACATTTTTTCATGCACAAAGTTCTACACATTCCCCTGTTTATTAAATATCATAAATATATAGAATATATAGAATATATTATATTCTATATATAGAAGTGTGCTTAATTATATTAAATGTGCACTTGTAATGTACTTCAATTTTTAAAAGTATACTAATATATATTAATGAAATAAAAGATCATTTAATTGTACTTATATAGAGTACAGTCTTAAAAGAAAAAGTTATAAAACATTAAAGTGTTCTGTCAGGTGCTTAATATATATAATCTCTTAAAGGTTCCCATCATAGGATCATTTTATGGATTAAGTTTGAATTAATTTTGTTTTAATTTTAAATTTGAATACAAACAGCTCATGAACATACTTATGAAAATAATAAAACGACCAATTAAACATGAAAGTGTTATGCAATCATTCAAGTAAGACCTTATAAAGAACCTTTTTGGCATAAATTGTTCTTTAAATTTGAGTCTAAAACCACAGGGTTCTATGTAGAACCCCACTGAACACTTTTTTCCTAAGAGAAACATAATATAATAATAATTTAAGTATATACTTTCATTATTTTCTTAACACACTTAAGTACAGTTTTAAAAAGTGTACTTTGTATCAAATTTAAATTTTGTAATAATCTTTTATTATGCTTTGAAGAAATACACTTATTTTGTAACATGAAGCACATGTAAAGTACTAGATTATAATTTTAACTAGTGTGTTATTCGATATTGCATTTAAAGTTGAATTTTTTTTTAAATGTACTAAATTGAAATTTCATCATTAGATGTGAAATACAAATATGTTAAAACACATGGTATAGATTTTTAATAGAAATTACATTAAAGTATATTTTAGTTAACCATAAATGCTTGTCAGTACATTTGGCATTACACTTAAACCATGTTTAGACAATAGAAATAATTCTGAAATTGCATAATAAAGATGTATACTTCAGTCATACTTACTGTTAGTGGGCCAAAAAATCACTCTAAATTCAGCTAATTGGATTTAATACAAATTTAAAATATAATGTTTTCATTTACAGTTTTTTACAGACTCTAGGACATATTTCTCAATACTTAGGTCACTTTTGCAAAACTCTTCACACAGTGAGCACAACATAAGTCTATGTGGGCTAAACTGAGGATCAATTATCATTGCTTTGGCACAAAATGCATTAAATGACTACATCTCTCAAATTTCATGAATTCTTTTCTCAATCAGACACAACAACTGCCAAAACTCTTTGCACGTACAGGCCAATTTGCACATGCTTACATACTGTTTTCAAAACTGTTAAACTTATGTTCAAAACAATAACATAATACAAAACTGAATAAGACAGCAATTTGCTACATTCCTGCAGTAATATTGTAATGAAATATATGCTGAATCTAAAAAACCAAATACTATCAAAGCAATTAGATGAAACTGAACACCTACACAAGCATTCGTTTTTCAATTTCATCATCATCTATTCAAAGAGGAAAACTTCGGAATAATTTTGTACTGTTATGTAAACAAGGTTCATGTAACAAACTGCAGTGAATTATAAACAATAGACAGTGTTATTCTTGTTTTGTTAAGAAATTTTACAAAAGAAAACATTGTATAATGATACCTGATGTTAGTGTTTTTAGATTAGTATTTTATGATTGACAAAGTGTGTTTGCTGGGTGAAAACCTTTGTGGAAGAATGAGTTGATTTTAGACATGAATGAAGTGTTTTGGTAGATTTAGTGCATTTTGAATGTGAAATTACAGTTTTTTACAGACGCTAGGACACATTTCTCAATACTTAGGTCACTTTTGCAAAACTTTTCACACAGTGAGCACAACAGAAGTCTATGTGGGCTAAACTGAGGATCAATTATCATTGTTTTGGCACAAATAGCATTCAGTGACTACATCTCTCAAATTTCATTAATTCTTTTCTCACTCAGACACAACAACTGCCAAAACTCTTTGTATGTACAGGCCAGTTTGCACATGCTTACATACTGTTTTCAAAACTGTTAAACTTTTGTTCAAAACAATAACATAATGCAAAACTGAATAAGACAGCAATTTGCTACATTCATACAGTAATATTTTAATTAAATATATTTTAAATCTTAAAATTAAATGCTATAAAAACAATTGAATTGTATCTGTATCAGTGGATGGTGTGTATACAAATTCTTGTATTTTGGAATTATAAAAAATTATAAAAATAAATAAAAGACATAAAATATTGACAAATTCTGCATCATGTCTGATTCATTCCAGTAACATATATTGCAGTGAATTATAAACAGTAATGTGTCCTTGTTTTACACAAGAAAACATTGTATAATGCTACATGTTGTTAGTGTTTTTTAGGTCATTATTTTGTGGGTGACAAAGTGTGTTTGTCGGCTGTCAACCTTTGCTAGTGTTCTGAAAGAATAAGTTGATTTGAGACCTGAATAAAGTGTTTTGGTAGTTGTAGTACATTTTGAATGTGAAATGAACTGCTTTGCCAAGATGAAAGTTGGTTAGGAGAACTGTGTGAAGAGTTTTGCAAAAGTGACCTAAGTATTGAGAAATGTGTCCTAGCGTCTGTAAAAAACTGTAACTGCTGTGCCAAGATGAAGGTTGGTTAGGAGAACTGTGTGAAGAGTTTTGAAAAAGTGGCCTTGAGAAATGTGTCCTAACGATTGTAAAAAACTGTAATTGCACTATTATATCGTTATTTCTGTAGTTTTTTTTTTTTTTTTTACAGTCTTTAGGACATGTTTCTCAATACTTAGGTCACTTTTTCAAAACTCTTCAGTCTTCACAGAGTGAGCAGAGTCTATGTGGGCTAAGCTGAGGATGATTTATCATTGCTTTGGCACAAAATACGTTCAATGACGACATCTTTTAATTTACATGAATACATTTCTCACTTAGACATGGCCACCACCAAAACTCTATGTACCTATATAGAACAATTTGCAAGTTTACATACTCTTTTTAAAACTGTTAAACTTCAGTTCAAAACCTAGCATAATACAAAATTGAATAAGACAGCAAATTTGGCACATTTCTACAATAATACCATATTGAAATTTTAAAAGAGTGTGTAAATGTGCAAATTGGCAATAGAGTTTTGGTGGTGGCCATTTCAAAGTGATAAATATATTTATGTAATACATTTTGTGCCAAAGCAATGTTAAATAATCTTCAATTTAGCCCACATGAACTGATGTTGTGCTCACTGTGTGAAGAGTTTTGAAAAAGTATTGAGAAATGTGTCCTAGCAGTTAAAGCCTTTATGTATTGGCACACTATTATTACAAAAAGCTACACAGTGTATGTTCTCGCTAAATTGCTCCCAAACGTAAGATTGTTGCCTATTATAATAGTAGAATAAGTACCCCTAGTTCTAAAATATGTACAGTATAAATAATTTGTTAATTTTCCTGGTTGTTACCCAAAACTTACATACTTTAAAGGTATTACCGAAAGTTATGCAGTAAATTCATTTTAATTACGCAGTACTTTCTGGGCTGTAATCTAAAACGTTACCAAACTCTTTTTAAAAATATGCTTAAGTTTACTTCTTTTTTCACAAGTGCAGTACTCTCAGCTAAACAAATTTCACTGTGTTTAAATGATAATGTCCATTCTTGAGAATTTAGCAGATTTTGGCCCAAAATCAGCGCAGAAAATGTGAAAAAAAAAGATCAGATTCCATTTGGCCAGGTGATCAGTGCAAATCTTAAATGAATAACATTCACTTATGTAAACTATTTACAATATGAAAACAGTCAATTTTATGGCCAGAAATGTGGAAAACATGCTTCAGTGTGGTGGTCTAATAGTTTGCAAGTAAACACAACCTCCCACTCTTTGCTCTGAATATACACAAATTCAGTGGATCATAAAATTGAGCAGCTTATGCTCGTAAGTGGAAGCCTTATATGAAGACATTTAATTGGAGCACATACTCAGGCAATTTCTTGGCAGCATGACGTAGATAACTGTACTCATTTGCGTTATTACTGAATAAACAGTTTTTTTGGCTCCTAAACAGAAACCCTTGAGATCTGTTGGTTTATGATGGAGGAGCATCTGTGTGTGTGTGTGGACCACAAAGTAATTGCATGTAATCATCCAAAATGTTTATACTGTACCAATACTGTAGCTAGGCTGAGAGCGTGTGAGTTTGCAGAGCCGCTTGGTCATTATCTACTGAGTTCTTGGTGACATTGGTTTGCAGCTGGTGAGAACGTCACTCTGGAACATTTGTGAGAAAGAATAACAAGGTCTTCAGATTTCAATGTGTATGTGCAGGAAGTTAAAGAGGTCAGAGGTGAGCGCTTGAAGGATAGGTGAAGTTGAGGGTGGCGGACAACGCAGCGGAAGGTGCTTTGGAGGTGGTATGTTTGGTCATCTCGAGATTTCATATCGACCGCTTTTCAGACAAAGGCCACGTTGATAAGGTCTGTGAGGGAAATGAGTGCTGGAAATGAGTGTTTCTGCTCTTCAGGATGTTTATCATCCCTCTTTTTTCTCCTTCTTGCTTACTTTCTCTGCATGGGTTCTTCAATGTCTTCTCATATGGTATTGAAATTGATCCTTAAAGATCACAAAAAAATTACACACTCATATTTTTCAAAATGTATGACTTTCCTTCTTTTGTAGAACACAGAAATAAAAAACTTTTAAATAATATTCTGAAGCTATGGGATAGTTTATGTGACAAAGGCCCAGTTTCACAGACTGGGATTAGATTAAGACAGGATTAGGCGTTAGTTCAGTTTTTTTTGAGACAAAACAATGTCATTGACATATTTTAAGACATATCAGTGCATGTTACTTTCAGTTAAGACAGCTCAAACATGCATTTTAGTCTGGGACTAGGCTTAAGCCTTGTCAGTGAAACCAGGCTAAAGAAAATTAAATTTAAGTAATTACACACTGAAAGCTTCTGCATTCATGGCAGTTCTTGAGAGAAGTAGAAATCTCTGGATCTGGTTTGATCTTAATCCACTTCACCAAACCGGTCTGATAGATTTGTTCAGTGTTTTAAATGATCCAGTTGTAGCAGTTAATAGGTTGTTTTAGGTTGAATATTATCATTGAATAATAAAACTGATTTTTGTGCTGTTCCTTGCTTGAATTACAGTGAATACTTTTAAGATGTGTTTGTGTCTTTTTTAAAGCTTCAGTGTCTCAGTCTGAAAATTGTAATTTTATAGAAAAAGAGCATCCAGTGCATTCTTAAAGAGTTAGTTCACACAAAAATGAAAATTCTGTCATTTATTACTCACCCTCATGTTGTTCCACACCCATAAGACCTTTGTTCATTTTTTGAACACAAATTAAGATATTTTTGTTGAAATCCGAGAGCTGTCTGATTCCTCGACAGCAATTTAACCACCACTTTCAAGTTCAAGAAAGGTACTTAAAGACATTGTTAACCCTTTGATGCATAACATGGGTCTAAAGTGACCTTCTATATTCTTTGCAAGAAATTAATTTCATCATTTAGTATTCTAGGTATTCCTAAATGAAGGAATCAATGTTGATGATCATTGTTTTTGATCATCACATTTTTTCTTTTTCTTTTTTTTTTTTGTATAAAAATCATTTTTGTATCACTACCCTTCTAATGCAGAACATGGGTCTAAAATGACCCGTTTTCATTCCCTATGTTGTTTCAATCATGGCTGAGTGATTCTTTGCTGAATCTTTGAAAGAAATGTATTTTATCATTTATTATTCCAGGTATTCATTAAATATCTTGTTTTTGATTTTGACAAATCATTATTTTTCCTTTCTTACTTTAAAAACAGACACAGTTTCTGTATTTCTAAATCAAGTTTGCACACATGGGCCATGTTGAGTTGTGAAATGTGTGGCAGGTGAATAGTTTTCTGCAGTAAATATGTTACTTACTTGCAAAAATGTGCAAATATCAAAGATTTCTATATGGGTCATTTTTGACCTATGTTTGTAAAATTGATGTAGAAATACAAAAAACTGTGTTTGTTTGTAAATTAAGAATTTATGAATAAACATAATGATTTGTGGAAATCTAAAACAAGATATGTAATGAATACCCAGAATCAGGGGCGGAGCCAGACATTGTAAACATCCGGGGCTTAGCCCAAATTTATATTTTTTCAATGACATTTTAATTTTCTGTTAACAGCTTTACTGACGTGAAAGGAGCTTTTGTTGTAGTATTGTTGTTTCAGAAAATGTACAATATTTGGGATTGTAATTTGTAAAAGTTTGTTGGGTGTATCTCCTCTAGGGGGGTCGGGGGGCATGCCCCCCGGGAGAAAATTTTGTACATTTTAAGGTTAAATGCATCAATCTGGTGCACTTTGAGAGCTCAAAACTTAAGAGCTTAAGCCCATACAGTGTGCAAATTGACCAAAGAAAGAACATTGACTTGTACCTGGACATGAAAGAGGGTTCAGACATCTTTTTAGCTGTGATATAAAGTCTCAGTCTACATTGTGTTTTAGGATGCCAAACAATTATTAATAAAAGAATAATATTTTGATATTATATAATTATTTATGACAGTAATTTCCATATATTGTAACAAATGCACTCTAAAATAAATCTCAATTTTTATTAGTTACTTTACACAACAGTATAGGGAAATTACAACACTTTTGTAGCCTACTTATTTCTTTTTAAAAGTTAACTCACCAGCTGATCGCGTGAGTAAATGTGCGCACTTCTCTTTAAAACATGCACAGCACAGACTCTGGGCCGCATTAATGCACGGGCTTACCTGGGCTTAAGCCCAGGGCCCCGGGTGAGGGAGGGCCCCGGTGATGCCGGAAAAAATATAACCGCATTTTCTAATGTGATGACTGTCGCTTTAACATCGCTTTGATATGAATACATGTGCTGTTCTGCGCGTGAAGTTCATACGACGCGCTGCGTCAGCAAGCAACTAAGTAGGCTATCAGTATCTGGACAACGCGGACAGACCCAGTGGCGCTGCCTGTGTGCGTACACAACGCGTTTTTGCTTTGAAAAACGCGAGACGCGGGCAGTGGAATGGGGGAAACCGCAAGGTCTCGAGACGCTTTTTAAAACTTTTTTTAAGCTGAACTGATTCATGGCTTTAGATCGCCATGTCATGCATCAAGACGCGAGCGCAGCGGTTCTGCACGTCCTTCTAGCGCATGTTTACATAGAAAAACAAAGAAAAAGTAACGCAGAAAAGCGCGTTCTGTGTGAACAGCCCCAAAGAAAACAATGTGTTCGAATTTTAAAGACGTGGTGCGTCGCTACGCTTCTCGACCGATGTGCGCCCCTTCACTCACTGAACCCTGCAGAGAACTGAAATCAAATGCATTTCTGATTTGTTTAGATATGTCTGCTGCATGACGATACAGTTTGCTTTCTCATGACACTAGTTTTAATTATGCAACTTTGCTGCATAACGAATCAATAAAAGCAACCAGCTGGATATAAACTAATGCAAATAGATGGTAACAATCATGACATTAAACATTTGGGTAGAACTTGCGTGTGTTTTTGTCACATTGTTTTAAAGATCAAAGTACAGGATAAAAAAGTAGCCTAATTTTTGCCTTAAAGAATTAATTGATTCTGAACTGCCGAAATGAGCAATTCCAGTCTCACTTCCTGTTACAAACCTACATAACAATGTAAAAATTTGTGTAATGGCAGCCGGTTGCTCGTGAACAACATCTATTTTGGCCCGCCTTCAAACACTGAGACTGGAAGACTGAGACTTCAAAAAGCTGAGACTGGAAGAGTTTGGTTTGTGTTGTTGACATGTTGACATGACATCTTTACGGTGCAAAAGCAAATCCACTTTGCATGCACTTCCAAAAGACAAGGACTCACACTGGAATTGAAATGGTAAAACTGGCGCCTTTGTTACTGTTCGAATCTGCATCTCGTTTCAGAGGCTGCGTCCTCCAGAGCTCGCATTTGAAGGGCTGCATACATCATTAAGGATGTCTTATTTAAGAAAAGTAACCATAATAAAATTGATGGTTATTCCTCATGAGGTGCAAAATGCTGTATTTTCTTTCTTACTTTGCAATCCAACGGTTGTTTTTCTTAAATGAGCCGGCCTCAATGACGTATACAGCCTTCAAATGCGACCTCTGGAGGATGCAGCCTTCGAAATGAGTAGCCTGTACAAATAGTTCAGACTATGTGCCAATATGTAGTTCATGCAGTGATATTTATATTTTATAACAGACCAATAGATTTGGATGTTTTGGTAATGGCATTTATTCATGCAAAATAAAAGGCTGATAACTTGCACTTTGTGATTAAGAAGATTGAGTGAATGTAGGCAGGGGTTAAATTGGGATTTGTTATGTGGGGGGCTCTGTGGTTTCAGGCTTTCGAGTGGTGCATGTGTATGCAAAGACTTCAAAATCGTATCATTTGACAAACTGTAAAATATAACAAGTTGAGAGAGCCCTCTGCTATGAACAATAAAATGCTGATCAAAATCATTCTATAGATGCTGGTAGTGTGAAAGCTACATCTGATGACAATAAAATATTTCTGTAGGCCTGTGCCTTCTCCTTTGTGTCAGTATTAAATATAAGTGATGCTACCATTAAAGAACAGAATATAAATACAAAATACAGTGCTCGACATTAAGCCTGGGTTCGTGCTTGTCCTTTGGACAACTAAATTGGTAATTTACTTGTCAGAGTAAAAAAGTAGCTTGTCTGGAAAAAAATAAAAAATTGTATTACTATGCAAATCTTTTATCTTTTATTTCATATTCTTACATTTGATAAATTAAAATAGTAAGACACTAGGGCTGTTACCAAATTAAATAATTTACACTGAAAAAGTACAACTGCGTTCAATAATGTTATGAGATTCTTTAAATATTTTTGAATAAACAAATAAGAAATGTTGGTGGGAAATTTATACTTTTAAACATGAAATTAAACCGCCAGTAGATGGCGACAAGTGACCGTCTTAATGAGTGAGCCACTGAGTCATTTATTCAAACGATTCACTCTGAATCAAGAATGAAGCAGTTGTTTATGAATGGGCGATTGAATCTTCACCCAACCGATTTGTTCAAAAGGCTGAATCATTCAAAACGGCTGAGCGCAGCTGCGAGATGCGCTGCTTCTGCTTTGTTTGGAACTATTTTCGCTGCTACAACAGAACAAAAAACAGGCATATTGCATCTAAAACGTAAGTGATTGATATTAACTACTTGTTTATTGAATTGTTGTATGAAATTAGTGTCAATTTCAATCGAGGTGATATTCAGGAATTCAGCACTTTCGGTCGTGTGATGCTTAACTTTATCATATGTCGTAAATAGCAAGCTAAACCCCATTGAATTTTTATTGCAACATGATAACTGAGTTTCTTTGTGTGAACAGAGCTCATTTGTTTTGAATTCTCCTCAAGAGGTTACATGATCCTCAACAGCGCAATATCACCGCCAGTACATCCACTAAGCTAGATTAATCATTCTCGCGTTTTGGTTGTTATTGACATTTTAATCAAGCTACTTATCTGGTCAGGCAAGTAAAATTCTCTTTCACTTCAAAAACTCCACTTGTCCCGCAGTCCCGGACAAGCGTATGCCGAGCCCTCGTAAGCCTATGTGCCAGGGCTCAGCCCCGGACGGCCCCGGCCCAATTTAACCCCTGAATGTAGGTAATAGTGCTGGTGGATGAAGGGCCCCCTCAAGAGGTAAAGCCCAGGGGCCCCTTGTAGTCTTAATGCGGCCCTGCACAGACTGTATATATATATATATATATATATAGGCTATTTAATCACTGTCTATTGCTGTTTTATAAAGGCACAAAGCCATATCACGGTTTCGATTTTAGTTCGTTGGTAAAATACAATTTATCGGTTTATGATGAAACGGTTGCGGCGGCACAGGGTCATTGGGAAACACTGAATGAATGTTTAGCTGACAAATGTGCTAAAGTTGTCATATTAGTTGTTATATCATAACAAAAACCCTTCATACGGACGGAACGAGAGTCTCGAGGCCTGCCGCTGCGCTGAGTGAGTGACAGGAGGCGACTGTGTTCAGCTGCGGTGTGCGTGAACGCGCTGTCGGAGAGAAGAGAGAGAAAGTGCTGCCGGTTTTGGATACCTATGATGTAGAAAGTGATATTGAACTGTTTAACATATTTTAATATAGATACATTTAGAAAAATTATCTTTTGAGAGCACTGAAGAAACCTCAAACCTGAAAGATTCGGGGCTTTTGGGAAAACATTTGGGGCTCCAGCCCCCTTAGCCCACCCCTAGCGCCACCACTGCCCAGAATAAAGAAATGATAAAATACATTTCTTTCAAAGATTCAGCGAAGAAAAACTCAGCCTTGATTGAAATAACATAGGGAATGAATACAGGTAATTTTAGACCCATGTTCTGCATTAGAAGGAGTTTGCAAAGCTTGTGCATTAAAGGGTTAAAATAGTCAAAGTGACTGCAGTGGTTCAACCTTAAATTTATGAAGTGACGAGTATACTTTTTGTGCGCAAAAACGAAACAAAAATGACCTTTATTCAAACAAAATTTATTCAACATTATCTTCTCTTCTTTGTCATTTTGTCTCCTGAGTCTACTTCACCAACAGTCAACAGCAGCATGCGTCGTGCTGCGCACCTGGACAGTGTCTGCCAATACAGAGTACTGATGTAGAACCTGGAAGCGCTGGACGTAAACAGCATAGACGCATGACACAAGAGAATATATTGTTGAATATTGCTTACATATATATATATATATATATATATATATATATAAAGTTGAACCACTGCAGTCCCGTCCACTATTTCAACAATGTCTTTAGTACCTTTCTGGAACTTGAAAGTGGTGGTTAAGTTGCTGTCTACTGAGGATTCAGAGATCGCTCGAATTTCATCAAAAATAATTTGTGTTCTGAAGACGAATGTAGGTCTTACAGGAGTGGAATGACATGAGGTTGAGTAATTAATGACAGAATTTTCATTTTTGGGTGAACTAAACTTTATGAATTTTTCTTTTAGTGTTCCATAAGTTTGGACATCATGGAGAATAAATTTCATTTTTGGGTTAACTATCCCTTGATGGTCAATATTAGAGAACAGGCATAATATACTGTACATCTACAAGTTGGTACTGTACTGTGACTGTTCAGTTCTAAATAAAAAAGCTTTTGAGGGAAGTTGGGGCACTGCCCTCTGCCCGATATTACCCTTGAGAACCTAGATCGCACACTTAAACAGACCCTGAGCCAAAGTGGGTTATACCACGTAAGGGATCCTATTGGAAGAATGTCTTTAAATAAACTACGCCCTATCTCCATGCACACTACGCTCTCATGCTCACGCCCACTCAAACACGCCACAAATAAACTTCTATCTCCCAGTCCACACACACCTCATATACTGAGGTGACTACACAAAAACAGCCCGTAACTAACCCGGCTATTGTACACATGCACTCAGGCACACATGGGAAAAGCACAAACATCGGTCACTGTCACTGTCACTGTCACTGTCAGCCTTATATCTGTGCTATATTGGTTTGTCAAACATGCAGCCATCACATAACATGCCCGTATCCTAATGCAACATAAACAGAAAATGGCTATTTCATACTGTAAACAATTTGTGTCTTTTAATGTGTTTAAAAATAGCTCATGTAACCATTTTTACATTTTGACTACATGAAGTCAGTACATTACATTAAGTTGTTGAGGTTAAAGGCCTGTTTACATCAACAAAAAAATAAAAATTCGGTCCAATGCCAATACCCTGGTTACAGAGATAAGGAAGTCGCTTCCAGATTCTTCCTCTGCTATTCACTGTCACTTACTAAAATTGTATTTTTGTGAGTGCTACAAAGTAAATGGCTGCATTTGAAAACACAGACTGTCTGAGTAGGTACTACATTTAAATAAGAAAAACTTACTTTGCAACCGTTAAAAACTATGCTATATGAATGTGTAGTATGAATAAAATCTGGACGTACTACGTCCATCATGTTGTCTTTGTCATATGACTTACGGTATCAGTTATGTAACTTCACTGTCATTCACCAATCATCTCCCATGGCCTCATGGGATAGTAAAGTGTCTATTTAATGTGCACTTTTTCAGAATCTAAGTGGAAGTAGCAGGTCATTCATGTACTTTTCATCTACTGTTTTATGAATACTATGAATTCAGACATGCTACTCTTTTCAGACACTGTTTTTCACATACTATACTTCTATATATTAGGGAAGTAGGCCTACTTGGATACAGAGGTATTTTTATGTGACAGCAACAGCTCTGGGCATGTAACCAAACTGAGGGCAACGAACTTGCTAGTTAGTCTCAAATTGAAAAAAAAAAGTTGCTAAATATATTGTATGAGTTCTCATATGCATTTAAAGGTGAGTTTCTGCAACACTACACCCTTTCACATTGTCGTGCCTCCCCTAACTCAAACATTACAAATACAGCTCTTATAGATGTTTGTGAAGGCAAGTCTCAAAAGATACTTTCAATAAAAGGTCCAACTTATTAGGAATACTTTTAGCTATGTTGCTATGTGTCATGAGTAAGCAATTGAGTAGACTAACAGTCTGTCTAGAATAAACGTGACGAGTGTCTTGCTTGTGATAAACGCATCAAACGTATTAGTGTGATACATCCTTATCCTCAAAAAAATAAAAAATAAAATAAAAAATAATGTTAATACATTTCAGTGTTTGATTGTACAATAATTTTTTGTAAAATAAACTATTTTGTTACTGTGTAGAGTCTAAACTTAAAGTCATCATGAAACAAAAGTAGCAACAGATCTTTTCTTCTGTATTAAAATGTAGGATGGGGACTTCTATGCATCGGTTGTTTGAATTTTGAGATGTGGGCGTTGCACACAAAATCAAAGAGAGCTTGCAGTTGAGGTAAAGTTTTGACATTGTTTTCAGAAAAAAGGTAATTATGACATTTAAAAAATATATCAAAAATGTTCAAATTAAAAAAAAAAATAACGTAAGAAACTTTACAACATGCATTTACAAAATGGGGTGAATTTTCATTTCATGCCAACTTTAAGCAAAATCAGTTAAGGACCATTGGGTTAAGTAATAACGTACCTGTTTCTAGATTCTATATTATAACAGATACAGGTGTGACATCTCAGGACATCAGTTTGAGTGATATCTGTCAGGTAACAGGACATTTCCTGTGCGCTGTTCCATTAAATGTCTTACAGCATCTTTAGGAAAGCATATAGGCAGGTATGTGGGTGACCTAAAAATTGACATGGGTGTATGCAGATCTATGCTATGCTAACTATGTCTAGTGTTGATTTATCACTGTTGTATGTAGCGTCTAAGTAACCCACTTTTAAATAGTAGTGCCTTTTAATTTCCCTCCCTGGTTTTCCCCTGGTAATGTAGCTCATGCTATCGAGCAGAGCTCTATCCTGTAGAACTGTCATCAATTGACTCCTTCACAGGTCATGTGACTCGGCAGGCCAGGCGATCTTTCTCATAGATCGTCTTTATGTGGAGACTGAAGCAGCTTATTCATGGAGTGGAGCAAGGGAGCTCTCTGCCATGTCTGTGTGTGTTTGTAAGCATCCTCTTCACTCCTTAGGCCAAGCAAAGCGACCCTTCTACGTCTGCCAACAGTGCACACACACTAAAACACACAAATGTCTGTTTCTCTCTCACTTACTAGAGAGTAAATAAGTAAACATTGATTATACATATATATGCCCAATCACTTTTCTAAAAGGGCTCGTGAAAGAGTTCAAATAGTGTATAGTACACAGAAAAGTGGCTCGACACACACTCACACACTTGGCAGTGCTCTTTTTTTTTAGAAGCAATTCCTTTGTTTAACCAATAAACTGCACAAAACCAGAAAATAAAGTTTAATTATTAACTTGCATCACTTACACATCACTTAAGCAACATGAATGCCGCACTTTTGCGATATCTACCTACAAGTTAAAAAGCTGAAGTTAGGAAGCCCACTGACCTGAGTCCATGATCTGGAAGTCATGCAAATATCACAGTCAGTTAGGTTTTAACCTAATAAAGGAACTTACGTAAGACACTAAATCCATTTTCAGATAACCTAATTAAAAGCCTGCAGCTCTTAATGAGGCAAAATGTTGCAACAAGTTGTTGCCCACCTCTATATTTGTTTTTAGGATGATCTGTAATCACAGGAACACAGTACTTTATGCTTTTACAGCTGGTTAAAGTCTTCTCAAGAGCAGATATTGAGATTGGGCCTTTTGTTTGTGGCAATAAAACTGAGGCAGGTCAAAAGTCATATGGAAAAGTTAACCTGAAAAGTCTAAATATATAAAATCTAAAAATTATTTTGTCCTCTTTTCTCATTTTCTCAAACTTATGTCATTCCCAATTTGCATAACATTTTTCCATTTAACACAAAAGGTGAACTTTTGAAGAATTTTCACACTGTAGCTCTGTGTGAAGATGCATTATTTCAAGGCCTAGACAGTCTTAAAGGACAATTCACTTTAAAATGAAAATTACCCCAAGCTTTACTCACCCTCAAGCCATCCTTGATGTACATGACTTTCTTCTTTCTGATTAACTCAATCAGAGTTATATTAATAAATATCCTGATGCACCCAAGCTTTATAATGGCAGTGAACGGGACCAACGAGTATGAAGCTCAAAAAAGTGCATCCATCCATCATAAACGTACTCTACACAGCTCCAGGGGGTTACAGTTTTTTACAGACGCTAGGACACATTTCTCAATACTTAGGTCACTTTTGCAAAACTCTTCACACAGTTCTCCTAACCAACTTTCATCTTGGCAAAGCAGTTCATTTCACATTCAAAATGTACTACAACTACCAAAACACTTTATTCAGGTCTCAAATCAACTTATTCTTTCAGAACACTAGCAAAGGTTGACAGCCGACAAACACACTTTGTCACCCACAAAATAATGACCTAAAAAACACTAACAACATGTAGCATTATACAATGTTTTCTTGTGTAAAACAAGGACACATTACTGTTTATAATTCACTGCAATATATGTTACTGGAATGAATCAGACATGATGCAGAATTTGTCAATATTTTATGTCTTTTATTTATTTTTATAATTTTTTATAATTCCAAAATACAAGAATTTGTATACACACCATCCACTGATACAGATACAATTCAATTGTTTTTATAGCATTTAATTTTAAGATTTAAAATATATTTAATTAAAATATTACTGTATGAATGTAGCAAATTGCTGTCTTATTCAGTTTTGCATTATGTTATTGTTTTGAACAAAAGTTTAACAGTTTTGAAAACAGTATGTAAGCATGTGCAAACTGGCCTGTACATACAAAGAGTTTTGGCAGTTGTTGTGTCTGAGTGAGAAAAGAATTAATGAAATTTGAGAGATGTAGTCACTGAATGCTATTTGTGCCAAAACAATGATAATTGATCCTCAGTTTAGCCCACATAGACTTCTGTTGTGCTCACTGTGTGAAAAGTTTTGCAAAAGTGACCTAAGTATTGAGAAATGTGTCCTAGCGTCTGTAAAAAACTGTAATAAATGCCTTCTGAAGCGAAGATATGCATTTGTGTAAGAAAAATATACATATTTAACAAGTTAGAAAGTAAAATATCTAGCTTCCACCAGAATGAATTCCATATTCAACTTAGGAAGAAAGTGTAACGCCTCTCGCAGTTTAAAATGCTTACACCACGTTCTACGTCTTACATATTCAACTTACGAAAAACGCTTTTTCTTAAGAAAAGTTTTTTCTTAAGTTGAATATGGAAGGCAGTCTGGCAGAAGCTAGAAATTCAATATAATCCAATATCCCTGCCTCCGCTATGTGCTGTTTGTGTTTGCTTTCATCAAAATTTCAACGATAACACTTTAAACAGTGAAATGTCAATCTCAATCAAAATGATGGTTTGGATGAAAACTCAACATTGGCTGTATCCAAAAACTGAAAAATGCTGCCTCCGGAGGACACATTTCAAGGTAGGAAGGCATCAAGATACGTCTGAATCCAAAGTTAGCTTCAGTTCCTGTGTGATGCCTTCACTTCCATGTGATGCCTTCATCTGATCGATTTTTTAAGGCATTTTTTTGACCATTGTTTTCCACTTTTGAAGTCATTTCTAGTGGGAAATTACTATTGTAGTAATTGTTTATTGTAATTGTTTATAATTGCAAATATAGTAATATTTGCTTAGTTATCACCAAAGCTCATGCTATTTTGCTGTAGATCATTAAACCATTACGTTGCCTCAGAAGTCTGTCCAAAATCAGTTTCATGAGGTACCTTCATGCACAGACGCTGCCTGCAGAGTCATTGCCTGATGGGGCAGTGAGGCAACAAGTCAGCTGCCCAAGTTTTCAAATGCAGCCATTGTATCAATATCACCTTGCTATCTGGGAAGTTAAGCAGGAATACAGGAAATTGAATTTCTGAAAGTACAACAGAACTTGTCTGTTTTAAATTCTTTGTTGATTCACAGATGCCTTTATCAGAGTTTATGATATTTAGGTTAGAGCACTGGCCCAGGGAAAGATCAGTCATTTATTACATTTCAATCTATTTCTCACACAAAGCAAATGTATTTCTTTGGAAGACCAGGGATATATCACATGCTGGCTATATATATATATATATATATATATATATATATATATATATATAAAATTACTAAAAGTCAAACTAAAATTAAAATGAATGAAGTGCAAATATTAAAAATAAAAGCTTCAAAAAATTAATAACAATATTAGTATATAAATAATATCAGTGTATTTCAGTGGTCCTTTTTTGGATCTCAACCATTCTGCAATCTTGTACATTTTTGGAACAAGAGGTTTGAACATAACGTACTTAAAATGTGAATTACATATTTGGAGCTGTCATGTTCTTGTCTTGTTCTGTTCTGTCTAGTCTTAGTTGTCATTGTTTAGTTTAGTAGTTACTCATCTGTTGTCATAGTTTCTAATTATTTACTAACCTGTTCACAGTTTTTTTTTATAATTCTCCCTGTGTATTTAAGTCCTTAGTTCCCTTTGTTCAGTGTTCAGTCTTGTTTATTGTAGCGTGGTTGTGCTAAACTAATTCTTGCATTCCCTCACCTAAACCCTCTGTTCTCTTGCAGTGGTTTAGTCCAGAGTGAAACCAGAGCGCTGAGCGGAAATGAAATGTGGAGACTTCTTGGAGACCCCCCCCCCCCCCAACCCCACACACACACACACACAGGCCCCTTCAGCCTGGCGATAACTGTTTTCATAACTGTTTATTACTTGGTGACCCTGGGCCAAGCTCAGCACTGCTGCCGTGTCTAAGATGACTTCCATTTTAAGGCTTTATACCTTCTCAATCCTGTCCACTTTTCTTATA
This sequence comes from Chanodichthys erythropterus, assembly GCF_024489055.1. Taxonomy (NCBI): domain Eukaryota; kingdom Metazoa; phylum Chordata; class Actinopteri; order Cypriniformes; family Xenocyprididae; genus Chanodichthys; species Chanodichthys erythropterus. Next base: position 37,239,916 of record NC_090225.1, read on the forward strand.
GATGTGGTGTTTATGAGTGAGGTGGATACACTGTTAATGAAAATGCATCCGGTTTCATTTGTGGAAAAAATATATGGGGTATTTCATGACTGGCAGAGTGTTTTGGCAAGAGTCTCTGGACTTAATTCCTGTCAAATAGCATAAATAGGGAGTTTTCAACCAACCAGATTTCAAGGCACCATGTTTTACTGGAAAAGAATGTAAACTCTTACTTGTATAGTTCTGCTTAGCATAAATTTCTTTCACATAGACAGTTCACCAAAAAATGTCCAGGGACAGCCTTGGTTATCCTACACTGTCACTGTGGCAAAGAGCAGTTTGGACTACAAATCTTTAGCCCAGTCTTCCAACTGTTGGCAGTACCTGCTGTGTCGGTTCACTATTCTCGTTTTGCTGGCCACCTCCTGCAACATATTTTCTGTAATTTCCTCCTGTTAACTTTTGTGTCAGTAGTGCTGAGCTGGTATCACACACTGACCTACATTCTATATGCGGACAGTTGGGGTAAATCAGACTGATTGTTTCTAGGATACTTACAATAATAGGAAGCATAACACGATTGTGCAATAATGACATAATTATTACAAAATAAGCATGAATTGTACTCATGAATGATGTGAGCTTTAGCTTTTATATGCTTCCATTTGTGATCAGCTCAAACAGGTGTCGTTTGATACAGGATATGAATAGTTTTGAATAGTTTTCGATAATCATGCATTAAAAATGCTTCATAATCAATTTGTATGCACATCAATATGGCAGCATATTACACAGACCTGTTCGCTATTTATTATGAGATCAATATTAGACATTTATTTTTTTAAGATTAAAGATTTTAAAATGAATTTACGCTTGTTTTACCCAAAATCCTTAAACAAATTTCTTACAAAGAAGTATTTTTTTTAATATTCATTTATGCTGATTTTTTAAAATGTTTATATAAAATAATATAATATAATATAATATAATATAATATAATATAATATAATATAATATAATATAATATAATATAATATAATATAATATAATATATTATGTTCAAAAATTTTGGGTCAATAAGATTTTTTAAAGAATTGATTACATTTATTCAGCATTAAACTGAGCAAAAAGGACAGTAAAGACATGTATAATGTTAAAAAAAATTCTGTTAAAATAAAAAAAAAGTTATTTTAAATTGTAATAATACTTCATGATTTTTTTTTTTTTTTTATCGAATAAATGTTGAGCATAAGAAATTTTCAAAAACATTTTAAAACCTTACTGACCCCAAACTTTTCAAAAGTAAGGTTTTTAAAATGTTTTGGAATGTTTCTGATTTTGAAAGTATTGCAGTTTAATATGATTTTCATGAAATAATTGAAATAAATGAAATTCAGTACAGCAAATGCTAAAACAATTTAGAAATATACATAGCCATTGAAATAAATTATAAATAAATAAATAAATATATTTTAGCCTTATTAATTCTTAATTGGAAACTGAGACTGATACACACAGGCACGCTAGTGAGGCTATCTGCATTACGTGCTTTGGCGCTGTATGGAATTGACGGATGAGCCCATTAACCAGACCGTGTTTGTACACATCCTGACTGTGGAGCCAGCATTTGACTTACCAAATAGTGCACATTCCTCACTATGATAAACACCCAGTCTCATATGCACAGGCTGGACTGGATGGAGTGCAGGATTGCGGTGCATTCCAGCACGTGTTGTTCCGAAAGATAATCCTCATTTTTCAATAAATGAGATGAGTTATGAACCTTTCCTCTGTTATAAATTGTGTTGAAATGTTCTGTTATTTCTGTGTCATATGCTATTTAAGATTATGTCCCCTATTAATACAAACAATACTGGCACAGTTCACATGCCTGGTTACCGAAGTCTAGAAACTTTCCCTTATCTGATATATAATGATGGAAGTCAAGTCAAGTCACTTTTATTTTTTATAGCTCTTTATACAATACAGATTATTTCAAAGCAGCTTTACAGTGATCAACAGAAAAATAATGATTCAGTGATGCAATCAGGTTTTATAGGCTGTAATATTGGTACAATGTTAAAATGGCTGTTTTATATTTTAAAATGTAATTTATTCCTGTGATGGCAAAGTTGAATTTTTAGAATTTAGAATCTTCAATGTCACATGATCCTTCAGAAATCATTCTAATATGCTGATCTGATGGTTAAGAAACATTAATTCTTATAACCAGTGTTGAAAAGTGTTGTGCTTCTTAGGAAAACTGTGATTCATTATTTTTGCACAAATCTTTGATGAATTAGAAAGTTCAGAAGAAAAGCATTTATTTGAAATAGGAATATTTTGTAACGTTTTACTGCCATTTTTGATCAATTTAATGTGCTCTCTGAATAAATTTGTTAATTTATTTCAATAGCAAAGAAGTTTATTTTCAACAGCAAAGAAGTTGAAAACAAGAAAAGTTGAAAATATAGCTGGGGATAGGTGAAACCTCCATGCTCACGATGAAACATAAAGATAATCATAACAGTAAAAAAAAAGTTACTGTGCTTTTGTTGAATTAACATGTTGACCTCGCTTCATCTGAGATTTAATCCTTATGTTACGTTCCACGTATGTTTTTGTATTTTGTTTTAGTTTTTTTTTTTTTCTCTCTCTCTCTCTCTCTTTCTTATCTGTCTGTCGAGTTTTAGGTTGACGGTAAAGCGGGGCTCATCTTGGTGACGTCATGACGCTCTGACGTCCCAACCAGCGTTCTGCCAATCTGCAGGTGGCTGATCATTTAAAAGGCTTCGGCGGCATTCCACCTGCAGTGAGCGTTTGGGCTTGGACCTCACTCACGCTTGTCGAGCCAGAGCTAGTCATTCTTTGTGTTTGCGAACTGTTTATTTAGTCTGTGGTTCATTGAGACAGTATCTGGTTGTTTGTTTCTGTGTAATAGTTAAGCTGACGGCGTTAGAGAGTGATACAAGTCTTCTGTTAAATGTTTGAGTCCACTCGAAATCTGGCGTGAAGTCATTATCTGTCAATCGAGTGGTTGACAAATAATGAAACCCTTCTCCTGCAGACAAGTCTCTCGTGCGAAATGTTTGAACGCATTCGAATTCTGGCGTGAAGTCATTGTCTGTCAACCGAGGGGTTGACCGATAATGAAACCTTTTGCTGCGGACAGCTCAGAGATAACATCAACCTCACTGACCACGGTGAATTCCGCATAGTGCGTGTCAGCTAGCAACTAATGTTAGTTATAATGCGGGTGCTCGCCTTCCCTGTATTTTTGTTTATTTATTTAGTGGAGTTTTAGTTAAGGCGCCGCGCCGAAGTTTTCGGTTTTGTTTTTACATTTTATTTTTGGTAGTTAGTTTAGGGGCGTGGGCGCTAGTTAGTGGGTTTTGTTCTGATTATTTCTTTTCTTTGGCGACATCCTCGTTCTTTCCTTACTTTTACTTTGTTTATGTCTTACTTGTTGACTTATCTCTACCGTGTTAATAAATATCGGATATTAATTGTTTCCCTTGCTGTTTGGTTTGTTCCTCCCCACGCCTCAACAGTTGTATCTCATTTAAATGTTGCGGTCATTCCACTGAACAACTTTAAGCCCGTAACATTTATTGGTGGCAGCGGTGGGATATCCTCATTAGGATATCTTATTCTTGTGGAATGAATTTCTGAGATGCACTGTTGCTGGTGTGTTGGTGGAACAATCGGATAATAAGGATTGCTCGGGTAGTCGGTGAGGGCATGTTTTGTTGACTGACGTAAAAATCTTAGGGGCTTAGCGTACAGTTCAATTATTATGGCTGACTTTGATTTGAATAACTTTGTGAGTGCACCAACTGTCGAACAGCTAGATAAATGTCGTAAGGACGATTTATTAGTCGTTGCGGCGCATTTTAACATTAAAGTTTCGAAACAGCAGCTTAAGCGTGAAATCAAAAAGGTTGTAGTGTGTGGCTTGAGGGAACTGGGTGTGCTTAAACTGGCTGATAGTTCAGAGCAGAGACCAGGTTCTGATGGTGGCGCTTCGTGGATTGGTGAGGAGGAAGCGAGTGAAATTGCTGAGGCGGAGGGTTCCGATGCCAAAGCTGTTTTGCCGCCCTTCGATCCTTTTTCTCCACCCGTGATTGGGACTGGAGGTGACTCGCGGCTCAAGTATCGCTTGGCAGTCCAAGTGGAAGAGCGCGAGAGGGCAGCGGAGCGTAAGGCCCAGCTGGATCTGCAGCTCCAAGTTCGCCGTATGGAAATAGAGGCGGACATGCAAATCAGATTGCGGGAGTTGGAACTGAAAGCAGCCAGAGATGTCGCAGTTTCTCCGGTGCCGCTTGTGTCTACTGCTCAACCTACGCAGACTGCTGCTGTTACGACTGGTGCGAATACGGCGAGTAATACGCTGGATGTGAGTAAACACATTTCTCTTGTTCCACAGTTTAGAGAGTCAGAAGTTGATTCATACTTTAATGTATTCGAACGAATTGCGTCTGCTTTAAATTGGCCTAGAGATGTGTGGCCTTTGCTGCTGCAGTGCAAGCTAACGGGAAAAGCTCAGGAAGTGTGTGCTGCTTTAACATTAGAAGATAGTTTAAATTATGATGTTGTCAAAACAACAATTTTGAGAGCTTACGAACTCGTACCTGAAGCGTACAGGCAGCGTTTTAGAACCCATAAAAAGAGCACGAGTCAAACGTTCGTAGAATTTGCTAGAGAAAAAGGTATGTTGTTTGACAAGTGGTGCACTTCAAACAAAGTTTCGGATTTCCAGGCACTTCGTGAGTTAATTTTGTTGGAGGAGTTCAAAGGTTGTATCCCTGATCGTGTTGTTGTTTACCTAAACGAACAAAAGGTAACATCGTTGTCTCAGGCATCTGTTCTAGCTGATGAGTTTGCGTTGACGCATAAGAGCATTTTTGCTCCCGTTCGTACTGACAAAGTTTTATTTAGTTCCGTTACTTCGAAAGATCAGTCGCGTTCGAAAAATGTTCCAAAGCCTAAGGAAGACCGAGAGTGTTTTTACTGTCATAAGTCGGGTCATCTCATTGCTGATTGCATTGTTTTAAAGCGCAAACAGCAAAGTAACACTTCTAAAAGTGTTGCTTTTGTGAAGCCTGTTGATATTGTTAATTGTAAGTTCGGTGGGGAGTTAGATGTTGGGTATCAACCTTTCGTTATGAAAGGATTAGTATCTGTCAGTGATCAGTCTTCGGATCAGGTAAAAGTGACTATGTTGCGTGACACGGGCGCGATGCAGTCCTTTATAGTGGCTGGTGCACTGCCGCTCTCAGAACAGACTTTCTGTGGTACCCATGTGTTAGTGCGAGGCTTTGAAATGAATATTATGAAAGTTCCTTTGCATCAGATTTATCTGAAGTCTGATTTGTTTACGGGGTTTGTTAAAATCGGCGTGCGTGACAGTCTCCCTGTGCATGGAGTAAGTTTCATCCTGGGTAACGACATCGCAGGTGGAAAAGTCGCGCCGCTGTTAGAGGTTTGTGATAAGCCTGTTCTGTCTGAGTATACTGACGAGTTGTCCGAGAAGTTTCCTGAAGTTTTTCCTGTTTGTGCCGTGACGCGAGCGCAGGCTCGTAAATTTGCTGATGCAGATGACTTGTCTTCTACGTTTATGTCACCTATTATTATAAATGACACTTTGCCAGTTGAAGAGGGTAAGTCAGCGGATCAAGCGCTTATTTTGTAGTCAGACGAGGTGAAATTGACAATGACTCGTGAAAAAATGATTACAGCTCAGAAAGAAGATTGTTCCTTGCGGAAATGCTTTTCCTCTGTTGTTCCTTTGGAAATGGCCAAGGAGAGGAAAGCCGCTTACTTTATCGAGAACGGGTTGCTGATGCGTTGGTGGTGTGCAGATGTTGCGTGCGATAGTGAGTGGACTTCTGTACATCAAATTGTCATTCCTGTATGTTACAGACAGATTGTACTCTCTCTAGCTCATGATCATGATTTGTCTGGACATTTGGGCGTTAAGAAAACGTATCATCGAATTTTGAAACATTTCTTTTGGCCCCGAATGAAGGCTGATGTAACGAAATTCTGTAAAACTTGCCAGACTTGTCAGTTTTCAGGTAAGCCAAATCAGGTGATTCCGCGTGCACCGCTTGTTCCTATACCAGTGATTGGGGAACCGTTCGAGCATGTTATTGTTGACTGTGTTGGACCGTTGCCTAAGTCTAAGAGTGGTAACCAATACTTGTTAACAATAATGTGTGTTGCGACGCGCTTTCCAGAAGCTATTCCGCTTAGGAAGATTACAGCGCCAGTGATTAGTAATGCACTTGTAAGATTCTTTTCTATGTTTGGCCTTCCGAAAGTGGTTCAATCCGATCAAGGTACTAACTTTTTGTCAAGAATCTTTGGTCAGGTGTTGACGACCTTAAACGTTTCTCATCAAACTTCAAGCGCTTTTCACCCAGAAAGCCAAGGAGCTTTGGAACGGTTTCACCAGACGTTAAAAGCGATGTTGCGACGTTATTGCATGGATACGGGTAAGGACTGGGACGAGGGCATACCTCTACTCTTGTTCGCTGTCAGAGAAGCAGTACAAGACAGTTTGGGATTTAGTCCTGCCGACCTTGTATTTGGTCATACGGTGAGGGGTCCTTTAAAGATGCTTAAAGAAGATCTGTTATCCTGTGAGCCTAGTACTAAAATTCCTGTGCTTGACTATGTAAGCAAATTTCGTGAGCGATTGCATAAGGCTTGTTCAACGGCAAAAGAGTCATTGTTGAGTGCGCAGGTGGCTATGAAACGTCAGTTCGATCGTAAAACGGTTCAGCGTCATTTTAAGGAGGGAGATCAAGTGCTGGTTTTATTGCCAGTTGTGGGTTCTGTTCTGTCTGCACGATTTTCGGGTCCATATGAAGTGATTAAAAAATTGAGTAACACTGATTATTTGATCCGAACTCCTGAGCGTAGAAAGAAATCTCGTGTATGTCATGTGAATATGCTGAAGGAGTATCATGTCAGAGGGTCGTCACAAGCTGTTGAGAAGGTGGATGAGCTTATTGCCTCTGCCGCTCTTATATGTGAGGTGGCTGATGTCCCTACTCAAGATAATGATGGAGTGTTAGTACGCCACACATATCAGCAGTGTGTTAGGCTGAAGAACTCTGAAATGTTGAGCAATTTGACTTCTCATCTGTCCCATTTACCTGATTGCCAGAGAAATGATGTTGAAATATTAATTCACGATTTCTCCTTGTTATTTCAGGATGTTCCGTCTCGAACTACAGTCTTACAACATGATATTGATGTAGGTCATGCCGTTCCTATCAAGCAACGAGCTTATAGGGTTAACGCTGTTAAACGTTCTGCGATGAAAGCTGAAGTCGAGTATTTACGCGAGAACGGTCTCGCCAAGCAGAGTTTTAGTCCGTGGAGTTCTCCATGTCTACTGGTGACAAAAAGTGACGGATCCGCCAGGTTTTGCACGGACTATCGCAAGGTAAATTCAGTTACTGTTCCCGATAGTTTTCCGTTACCCCTTATGGAAGATTGTGTAGACAATCTGGGGTCTGCTAAATTCGTCAGTAAACTAGATTTGCTGAAAGGTTACTGGCAAGTACCATTGACGGCTCGAGCGTCAGATATTTCTGCTTTTGTGACTCAGGACGATTTCATGCAATACTGCGTTATGGCTTTCGGCATGCGCAACGCACCAGCTACGTTCCAGAGGCTCATTAATATTGTGCTTGCTGGTGTTCGAAACTGCAATGCATATCTGGACGATCTTGTGATTTATTCATCTAGCTGGTCCGCACATGTTGCAACGTTAAGAGAGGTGTTTGAACGCCTTCGGAATGCCTCGCTGACATTAAACCTTTCTAAATGTGAATTTGGTCAAGCTACAGTGACGTACCTGGGCAGAGAAGTAGGTCAAGGGCAGGTAAGACCTATAGAAGCCAAGGTCGCTGCGATTGCAGAATTTCCGGTTCCGACCACGCGAAAAGAACTTCGTAGATTTCTGGGGATGGCCGGTTATTATCGGAATTTTTGTAAAAACTTCTCCACTGTGGCCAGTCCGCTAACTTCACTCCTCAGCCCGTCACGTACTTTTATTTGGAGTAATGACTGTCAAAATGCTTTTGATAACATCAAAGTTTTATTATGCAGTACGCCTGTTTTGACAGCTCCTGATGTGGGAAAGGACTTCAAGCTGGAGATCGATGCAAGCTCGGTCGGTGCGGGTGCAGTGCTTGTACAGGAGGACGCAAATGGTATTGACCATCCTGTGTGTTATTTCTCGCGCAAGTTTAATAAACATCTGTTAAACTATTCTACCATCGAGAAAGAAACGTTGGCTTTGCTGTTGGCCTTACAACACTTTGATGTTTATATTAGTTCAAGTAATTTGCCTGTGGTTGTATTCACTGATCACAATCCTCTGGTGTTTTTAGCACGTATGAACAATCAGAATCAGCGATTGATGCGCTGGTCCTTAATCGTGCAGGGTTACGATTTAGTGATTAAGCACAAGAAGGGGTCAGAAAACATAATTGCCGATGCTCTATCTAGAGTTTACTAAGCTGGTAATAGGGCTTAAAGAAGAGAAGAAGAAAAGTGTTATTTTTCTTTTCTCTTTTTTTTTAGGGGGGGAGTGTTACGTTCCACGTATGTTTTTGTATTTTGTTTTAGTTTTTTTTTTCTCTCTCTCTCTCTCTCTTTCTTATCTGTCTGTCGAGTTTTAGGTTGACGGTAAAGCGGGGCTCATCTTGGTGACGTCATGACGCTCTGACGTCCCAACCAGCGTTCTGCCAATCTGCAGGTGGCTGATCATTTAAAAGGCTTCGGCGGCATTCCACCTGCAGTGAGCGTTTGGGCTTGGACCTCACTCACGCTTGTCGAGCCAGAGCTAGTCATTCTTTGTGTTTGCGAACTGTTTATTTAGTCTGTGGTTCATTGAGACAGTATCTGGTTGTTTGTTTCTGTGTAATAGTTAAGCTGACGGCGTTAGAGAGTGATACAAGTCTTCTGTTAAATGTTTGAGTCCACTCGAAATCTGGCGTGAAGTCATTATCTGTCAATCGAGTGGTTGACAAATAATGAAACCCTTCTCCTGCAGACAAGTCTCTCGTGCGAAATGTTTGAACGCATTCGAATTCTGGCGTGAAGTCATTGTCTGTCAACCGAGGGGTTGACCGATAATGAAACCTTTTGCTGCGGACAGCTCAGAGATAACATCAACCTCACTGACCACGGTGAATTCCGCATAGTGCGTGTCAGCTAGCAACTAATGTTAGTTATAATGCGGGTGCTCGCCTTCCCTGTATTTTTGTTTATTTATTTAGTGGAGTTTTAGTTAAGGCGCCGCGCCGAAGTTTTCGGTTTTGTTTTTACATTTTATTTTTGGTAGTTAGTTTAGGGGCGTGGGCGCTAGTTAGTGGGTTTTGTTCTGATTATTTCTTTTCTTTGGCGACATCCTCGTTCTTTCCTTACTTTTACTTTGTTTATGTCTTACTTGTTGACTTATCTCTACCGTGTTAATAAATATCGGATATTAATTGTTTCCCTTGCTGTTTGGTTTGTTCCTCCCCACGCCTCAACAGTTGTATCTCATTTAAATGTTGCGGTCATTCCACTGAACAACTTTAAGCACGTAACACCTTATTTTCCATATTGTATTGAAAAGTAAGAGGTTAAAATGAACACCATTGTAATGCAGAGGATGTTGCAAAACATGGACAGTCTTGAATCCTGCTGTTTTGTTCTTGTACTATGTGCATCAGAGAACAGCTTGTGTATAACTCCTCATCACACAATGTTCAATAGAGGGATGTAAACAACAGCTGAACTCAAACCTGCAGTCGGAGTGTGTCGTCACACACGTTGTGGGCTTGAGACCTTCACTGAATGCACGTGTCCAGAACACGACACTGCATGGCAAATGAAACCCTTCTCTGGATGCAGGCACCACTGGGGCCAGCAATTGTTCTTGGGCCTTATTTTGGTCACTGTGATATCCATGCAGGAAGTATGTAGTACAGTATAGGGAGAGAAAGAAGATAGAGACCTTGGCTCTAGTCCTGTATGGATTCATCCTGTTTATGCACAAAGACAAGTCTTTCTGGCTATATTCCAACACCTAGTGAGCTGCCTTGCTGTCTACTGCTTTCATACAGGCAGCATATTTACTTGAATGGAACCTCATACGTGACCGATTTGTAACTCTGTACATATGTCTTACAAATATCACGTGTAAAGGTGCTGTCACATTTAGCGTTGTTTGGTGAATTTTCATGGGTGAAAGATTTTCCCACACAGATTTTTTAATGGGTTCGGCTTGGTCACAAGGATTCCCTGTGTTGACCAACAGAAAGCTGCTTGGTTTGAAAGTGACTTATGTGTGAGGGGTGCTACATACATTGCTACACTATTGACAATAGACCTATTTGTCGATAAAATTTTGCTAATGTGATCACACCTAAACGCAAGGGACACTCGACTCAAAACTGATTTCAAAACAGTTTGGCACTAGCATGTTGCTTTGCTAAAGCTATGAAGCATAACATTATATTGTACACAAATACTGATTAAAATTGCCCATTTTAATTATATAGAACTATTTGTTTTTTACCTTTGTCGGACATCTTGAATGTTTTTTTTTTTTTTTTTCATTGTGCTTGTGTTAATGCATTGTTGGATTTCCTTCTATGCAATGGATACATGCAATTTTGCCTTAAAATTGTCCAAAAATATAATATCTTAAAAGGCAGCACACTAGTTCTTCCAACTTTTTGGAATAATCTTTACCTCAGGAACGTGCCTATGATACCTTAAAATGCTGTTTTCATACATAGCCCATGTGTTAATATACATCTCTTTTTCTCTCTATATCTTTTGCTTTTCCCCAAGTTTTTCATTATTCCCTCTTTTCTCATTCATCAAGGTTTTACTTGGTTATTTTTTCTTGTTTGTTTCTTCATTGTGAGTGTTTAGCTGTTTTTGGGTCAAGTTTCCTCAATGGGTTTCCTCCTTTCTGGCCTGCAACAGTACCTAACATCCAACGTCTCAGTATATATCTTTACAATCATCTACTGTCTATAATCACATACTGAAATACTTCTTGCATATCATACACTAGAAGGATATTGGACATTAGAAATTACTTGGAACATTCCCAGGTCATGTGTTTTGTATATCAGAAGGTCTTTTATTATCTTGTTTAGTGGTATGATAGTATAAGAGACTATAAAAGTGCCTAATTGGGAATCATTCAGGACAGAGGCCTTAATTGACTTGTTTGTCTGGGCATTACCCTTGGAAATGCCCTTGGATCACACACACACACACACACACACACACACACACACACACACACACACACACACACACACACACACACACACACACACACACACACACAGTTTTTAAATGCTGGTAAATGTTTTGCCTTGGCAAATATCACACCACCAGAATCAAATGCCGCATTATTCCCTGAATTAAGGTACATTTGGAACTTGAATGCAAACACTGGAAAGGATTAGGACCATAATGAGGTTGACCATAATTGTCTTACGTCAGTGTGTGCTGATCTAACGTATAGAGGTCATCAGAGTAAGATGCAGGGCTTGTTCTCAGCTGTTGTCACAGTTAATCATTAGCTTCCAGAATTATTGTATGTCTGTGAGCTGTAATAAACTACCCCACACATATGGCAGTAAAATGCTGAATCACCCCTCCAGACTCAATAGCAGAGTTACATCAGGTTAGGTATGGAGCAAAATTATTTTCAATCACAATTTTATATATAAATAAACACACGTATTCTTTACAATCACATTCTCACCAGCTTCATAAGGTGTATCCTGGGATGCTTTTTAAATAGTTTTGAAGGATTTCACTTGTGAACTGGATGCTTGTTGGCAGCTTCTAATCCAACTCATCACACACACACACACACACACACACACACACACACACACACACACACACGCACACACACACACGCACACACACGCACGCACACACACACACACATTTGTTTTTGTGAATTGTGGGGACATTCCATAGGCGTAATGGTTTTTATACTGTACAAACCGTATTTTCTATCCCCCTACACTACCCCTACCCTTATACCTACCCATCACAGAAAGCTGTGCAAATTTTTACTTTCTCAAAAAAAAAAAAAAAAAAAAATCATTTTGTATGATTTATAAGCCTTTTGAAAGATGTCACAAAAACACACGCACACACACCACACACATAATAATGATTTGATACTGTACAAACTATATATTCTATCCCCCTACACTAACCTTACCCCTAAAACTGACAGAAAACTTTCTGCATTTTTAGATTTTCAAAATGCTTCATTTAGTATGAGCTGTTTACCCTCATGGAGAAAAAACATGTCCCCATAAGGTCAAAATGTACTGGTATTACTATCCTTGTGGGGACATTTGGTTCCTTGGTGAAATACCAGGTACACACACACACAAATAGAGAGAGTTGCAGTGATTACATGTTTTTGTAGGTCAAACTGGAAATTAGCATCACCTTGGCTCCATAGGCAAAAACCCAATAGACATTATTTCAGGCATATAACCAAAAACTTGAAAACCATGTGTTTGAATCTCTAAACTTAAGTATGAACAACAGTAAAAGTGAGCAACAGCAAGCTTAAACTGTTTAACACTCTTAAAACTAAAAATAAGACATGGGCTTGTTTAAAATATAAACAAAAGAAAAATCTACCATTACCATTAGTACACAGTATCATTACTGTTTTTATTAGATTATATGCATGGTATATGCATTCTTTTAGTATTAATAATCAATGACACAGTGAATTTATGAGGATGGCATAGAACATAATGCCTCTAGATCTGGTTTCTGGGTATTCGTTACAATCATACAATCCAAGGAAAAAAAGAATGAGAGCAGAAAATATGTTTTCTGTAACACTGAGGAGAGGGATGATGCATCATCCTGTCGGTCACAGGAATTTGATAATGATTAAAGTACTGATGTTCATCAGAAATGATAATTTCATTGTGAAACAGGTTTCAACTCTGTAACTCTGATAATTCTTGAAGTTTTATGTATAGTTTGTCAATTTGGTTATCTTTGTGAAGTTTATGTGTATGGACTTTGTAGGTCTGGTCCGCCTTGAAATTCTTCACACAGCAATAATCTCAGATACACACAACACACCCTCACATACACACAGTATGGTCCATTTTCTGCAACTATCAGGCACAGACACCATGAGACACCACACTTCGCAGAGCACAGACAGTAGAAGCTGCAGGTCACAAATAATTTGTACCTAACTGTAAGAGACGGGCAGTATTTTAATTAAATGTATTTAAAATAAGTATTTAATTACTTTTGAGTATTTTGTAATTTTTATTTTCCTTAACAAAAAAAAAAAAAAAAAAGCAAATGTAATTAAATACTTTGAGAGACTGTATTTTCTATTTAAAATACAAACCCAATTCTAAAAAAGTTGGGACACTGTACAAATTGTGAATAAAAAAGGAATGCAATTATTTACAAATCTCATAAACTTATATTTTATTCACAATAGAATATAGATAACATATCAAATGTTGAAAGTGAGACATTTTGAAATGTCGTGCCAAATATTGGCTCATTTTGGATTTCATGAGAGCTACACATTCCAAAAAAGTTGGGACAGGTAGCAATAAAAGGCCAGAAAAGTAAAATATACATATAAGGAACAGCTGGAGGACCAATTTGCAACTTATTAGGTCAATTGGCAACATGATTGGGTATAAAAAGAGCCTCGCAGAGTGGCAGTGTCTCTCAGAAGTCAAGATGGGCAGAGGATCACCAATTCCCCCAATGCTGCAGCGAAAAATAGTGGAGCAATATCAGAAAGGAGTTTCTCAGAGAAAAATTGCAAAGAGTTTGAAGTTATCATCATCTACAGTGCATAATATCATCCAAAGATTCAGAGAATCTGGAACAATCTCTGTGCGTAAGGGTCAAGGCCGGAAAACCGTACTGGATGCCCATGATCTTCGGGCCCTTAGATGGCACTGCATCACATACAGGAATGCTACTGTAATGGAAATCACAACATGGGCTCAGGAATACTTCCAAAAAACATTGTTGGTGAACACAATCCACCGTGCCATTCACTGTTGCCGGCTAAAACTCTATAGGTCAAAAAAGAAGCCATATCTAAACATGATCCAGAAGCGCAGGCATTTTCTCTGGGCCAAGGCTCATTTAAAATGGACTGTGGCAAAGTGGAAAACTGTTCTGTGGTCAGACCAATCAAAGTTTGAAGTTCTTTTTGGAAAACTGGGACACCATGTCACCCGGACTAAAGAAGACAAGGACAACCCAAATTGTTATCAGCGCTCAGTTCAGAAGCCTGCATCTCTGATGGTATGGGGTTGCATGAGTGCGTGTGGCATGGGCAGCTTACACATCTGGAAAGGCACCATCAATGCTGAAAGGTATATCCAAGTTCTAGAACAACATATGCTCCCATCCAGACGTCGTCTCTTTCAGGGAAGACCTTGCATTTTCCAACATGACAATGCCAGACCACATACTGCATCAATTACAACATCATGGCTGCGTAGAAGAAGGATCCGGATACTGAAATGGCCAGCCTGCAGTCCAGATCTTTTACCCATAGAAAACATTTGGCACATCATAAAGAGAAGGATGCGACAAAGAAGACCTAAGACAGTTGAGCAACTAGAAGCCTGTATTAGACAAGAATGGGACAAACACTGGAAAACCACTTTGGATTGCTCGATTGCTCCTGTCTGCTTCTCTGCCTCGCTGCTCAGTGTTTTGTATCTCCGTATAGCTTTGTTTTCTCTTACTTTTATTGAATCTCGTACTTTTTGTTGCTTATATTATCATTACTTTATATATATACTATTGCCCACCACATTAATCTGACATCGCCAGCTTGTAATCTTTGAATCTAAATCGCTGTTACAACGCGTTTTCATCTCGCTAGCTTGTTTAACTTGTCATCAGTCTCGCGCGCTCCTCTTCCAACGCGTTCATCAAACAGTTGTGGCAACTCGGATCAGTCTACAAACACGGTGAGTTATGTCATCCTTTCCCAGTGTTATATCGTGTTCCATCTGTCACATGTTTAGCATAGCCCTCTCTGTCAGCGATGAGGGATTTAAATGTCATAAATGTAGGGAAATAGTCAGGCTGACAGAGAGAATCTCAGAATTAGAGGCACGCATCCAAACTTTAATCGAGGATAGTAAGAACGCAGGGGCTTCAGTTACTGTTTTGGATGCGACTAGCTTAGTGAACTCTGTACATTGTTCGGTTCCGGCTGTAGAGCCCGCGCAGCAGGGCACTTGGGTAACGGTGAGGCGGCCTAGTCGCGGAAAACACCACTCTTCCGTTCCATTAAGAACATCAAACAGGTTCTCCCCACTCAGTGACTCACCCACTGAGAATCCTGTTGAAAGTGCCCTAGTAATTGGCGATTCTATTACACGGAACGTGAAAATAGAGACACCAGCCACCATAGTCACATGTTTGCCGGGAGCCAGAGCACCTGACATCAAAGCAAATTTAAAAGTGCTAGCTAATGCTAATCGTAAATACTCTAAAATTATTATTCACATCGGCACAAATGATGTTCGACTTCGCCAGTCGGAAATCACTAAAATTAACATTAAAGAGGTGTGTGAACTCGCAAGTACAATGTCAGGAGAAGTAATTTGCTCTGGTCCCCTTCCTGTTCGTTGGAGTGATGAGATAGTTAGCAGATTATCATCACTCAATGGCTGGCTGTCTAAGTGGTGTCTGCAGAATAATATAGGTTTCATAGATAATTGGAAAAGTTTTTGGGGCAGACCTGACCTGTTGAAAAGAGATGGTATTCATCCCTCCCGGGATGGTGCTGCTCTTCTCTCTAGTAATATGGCACATAATCTTAGAGCCGAAACATGACAAACTACGGCCCAGGTCAGGAAGCAGACAGACTGGCTAAACCGACCGTCTGCTAGCTGCCTCACGTTACAGAAGTCAGATAAATCCCAACACATTGAAACTCTTACACCTAGATATTATCACATAGAGACTGTGTCTGTACCCCGTATTAATAAAAACAATAAACTTCCAAACCCATTTAATGGAAAAAAATTAATTGATGTTCAACAAATAAAAAATTGAGATAATAATGATAAACAAATGATAAAGCTTGGATTGTTAAATATAAGATCACTTTCTTCAAAAGCACTTATTGTAAATGATATCATCACAGACAATAATCTAGATGTGCTGTGTTTGACAGAAACCTGGCTAAAACCGGACGATTACATTACTTTAAATGAGTCTAGCCCTCAAGGTTATAATTATTGACACAATCCTCGACAGATAGGCAAAAGGGGAGGTGTTGCTGTAATTTATAGTAATATTTACAGTATAAGTCAAAAGTCTTTCAAATATAATTCCTTCGAAGTGATGGTGCTTTACGTAACATTATGTAAGTTGACATTTGTGTTGGCTACTGTATACAGGCCACCAGGACACCATACAGACTTTATTAAAGAATTTGCTTGTTGTTGGTGATTTTAATATTCATGTAGATAATAAAAAAGACTCATTGGGATTGGCATTTATGGACATTCTAAATTCTATTGGTGTTAGACAACATGTGTCAGGACCCACTCATTGTCGTAATCATACTTTAGATCTAATATTGTCACATGGAATCGATATTGACGCCGTTGAAATTCCGCAGCAGAGTGATGACATCTCAGATCATTATCTAGTCTTGTGTATACTACATTTAGTTAAAGAGGCTAAACTGCCTCCCTGCCATAAATATGGTAGAGCCATCACTTCTACCACTAAAGATCGCTTTATAAATAACCTTCCTGATCAGTTTCATCACCTTAGCATACCAGACAGCTTAGAAGACCTCGATGTTGCAACAGAAACTATTGCCTCTGTCTTTTCCAGCACATTAGATTCAGTCGCTCCTTTGCGTTTAAAAAAGATTAAGGAATTTAATCCAATGCCATGGTACAGTGAGCAGACTCGGGCCCTAAAAACTGCAGCCAGAAAAATGGAGCGTAGCTGGAAGAAAACAAAACTAGAAGTATTTTGCATTTCGTGGAGAGAGAGAATGATTGAGTACAGAAAGGCCTTAAAAACTGCCAGATCTGCCTATTTTTCAAAACTCTTAGAAGAAAATAAACACAACCCTAGGTATTTATTTGATACAGTGGCTAAATTAACAAGAAATAAAGGATCAACTTCTGATGTTCCCAAAGAGCACAGCAGTAACGACTTTATGAACTTCTTTACTTGCAAGATTGTTAATATTAGAGAGAAAATTATAACCATGCAACCGTCTACTACAGTATCGTGTCAGACATTGCATTGTAGTGTCCCTGAGGAAAAATTCATTTCATTTACTGCTTTAGGAGAGGAAGAATTGTCTAAACTTGTTAAAGCATCAAAATCAACAACATGTATGTTAGACCCTATACCAACTAAGCTATTGAAAGAGATGCTTCCAGAAGTCATAGATCCCCTTCTTAATATTGTTAATTCATCTTTGTCATTAGGATACGTACCAAAAACTTTTAAGCTGGCTGTTATTAAACCTCTTATTAAAAAACCACAACTAGATCCTAAATAATTAGTCAATTACAGGCCGATCTCAAATCTTACTTTTCTGTCAAAAATACTAGAAAAGGCAGTTTCATCGCAACTATGTTACTTTTTAGAAATAAATAATATCTGTGAGGATTTCCAGTCAGGATTTAGACCGTACCATAGTACTGAGACTGCTCTCATTAGAGTTACTAATGATTTGCTCTTATCATCAGATCGTGGTTGTATCTCTCTATTAGTGTTACTGGATCTTAGTGTTGCATTTGACACTATTGATCACAATATTCTCTTAAATAGACTTGAAAATGATGTTGGTATTAGTGGAATTGCATTGGCATGGTTCAAATCATACTTATCTGACCGTTATCAGTTTGTAGTAGTAAACGATGAGATATCATATCGATCACAAGTTAAATATGGAGTACCGCAAGGCTCAGTACTAGGACCATTGCTTTTCACTCTGTACATGCTACCCTTGGGAGATATCATTAGGAAGCATGGCGTTAGTTTTCATTGTTACGCTGATGATACTCATCTCTATATTTCTTCACGCCCTGACGAAACTTACCAATTCACAAAATTAACAGAATGCATAGCTGATATAAAAAACTGGATGACCAGTAATTTCCTACTACTAAATCAGAAAAAAACAGAGATTCTAATTTTTGGACCAAAAACTTCTTCACGTAATAACCTAGAATATTGTCTAACACTTGATGGCTGCTCTGTTAAGTCTTCGTCGTCAGCTAGGAACCTGGGT
Source organism: Chanodichthys erythropterus (assembly GCF_024489055.1). Classification (NCBI taxonomy): domain Eukaryota; kingdom Metazoa; phylum Chordata; class Actinopteri; order Cypriniformes; family Xenocyprididae; genus Chanodichthys; species Chanodichthys erythropterus. Next base: position 37,258,250 of record NC_090225.1, read on the forward strand.
GTGCTCTTTGATACCAATCTTTCATTTGAAGGCCATGTTACTAGCATCTGTAAAACCGCTTCCTTCCATCTTAAAAATATATCTAAACTACGACATATGCTCTCAATGAAGAATGCAGAACAGTTAGTTCATGCGTTCATGACCTCAAGGCTAGATTACTGTAACGCTCTACTGGGTGGTTGTTAAAACAGTGAAATTCCTAATATTACTTCCAATATTTCCAAATTATGTTCATTTTCATAGAGCTGGCCAATATCGTGACGATTATTTAAAATCAATCGAGAGAAGCAGATATCGTTATCGTGATAAAATACGATTAATCGTGCTTTTGATCTGCCTGCATTGACACTATTCTTTAAGGGTGCGTTCACACTTGTAGTTCGGTTCGTTTGGTTCATTTGGTCTGGACCAAAGAAGAAAAAAAAAAAAAAACATTTAGTCCTGGCCAGTTAGCGTTCAGATTGGCAATTTTATCACCGAACCGAAAGATACCGAACCTTAAGGCATAGAGATACATTCACACCGTGATTGGTCGGATTTTATGACGTATTGCCTATTTTGAGACAGAACTTACCAAACATCCATGAACAATGCTGCTTGCTGAGGTAAATGCGCTCGTTGTGTGTGCGTAGCGGTGCATAGCCTGTATGTGATGGTATTTTGGTCAGCTGGGAACTCGTGAAGAGCTTATAAAATGTGTAAAGTAGTCAAAACACCGGCGGGAATCCATCCGTTACATACACAAATGATCTGCTGCATGGAGACGCGCGTCTGATGCCCGTGATGGGCAAACTCGCGTCTATGACGAGAAAAACCGACATGCGTGAGGATTCTGTCCTTTTTAGGGTCTCGTCTTCCTGTTTTTGGTTCGGTTACATGTTTTTGGTCCGTGTTGCGTTCATATATCACTCGAAGCGCACCAGAGTTCATTTGGAAGCAGACCGAGACCCATCTTTTCAGCGGTCTCGGTCCGATTGTTTGGTGCGCACCAGGGTTCGGATGGCAGCGTTCACATATGATTAAATGAACCGCACTAACCGAGCAATCGCACCAGGGTTCGTTTTAATCGAACCAAACATGACAAGTGTGAACGCACCCTAAAAGGAAAAATTATATATCAATTATCAATGTAATGTAACAGGAAAATAATGATTCATTGACACAATCTGCATTGTAAAAAGCACTATATAAATGAAGGTGACTTGACAGCATTCCTATTCCTAAACTTGAGCAACTTGTCTCCTCAGTCCCCAGACGTTTGCAGACTGTTATAAAAAGAAGAGGAGATGCCACACAGTGGTAAACATGGCCTTGTCCCAACTTTTTTGAGATGTGTTGATGCCATGAAATTTAAAATCAACTTATTTTTCCCTTAAAATAATACATTTTCTCAGTTTAAACATTTGATATGTCATCTACAGTATGTTGTATTCTGAATAAAATATTGAAATTTGAAACTTCCACATCATTGCATTCTGTTTTTATTCACAATTTGTACAGTGTCCCAACTTTTTTGGAATCAGGTTTGTACTTAAAATAAATTATGTCATTTTATTCTTGAATAAAATGAGTTCAATCATCAGGTTTAAAGGTAGGGTAGGTAATTTTCAGAGAGGCTAGCAATAACGAGCTAGTTTTGAGAAGATCCCACCCTCCCGTCAGAGCTTCTCCAAAACCACGCCCCTTCAAAACATGAACCCGTACAGCAGGGAGCCAAAGCTTCATGAGAGACACTATTAAATTACCTCATGTCTCTAAGCACATATGAACGTAAACAACTTAAAAAAATAGTGACCTGTACCACCTGACTACTGCAGATTCTTTTCAACATTGATAGCATTGCCATTGAAATGCATACATTCGAGTTACGAACCGCTCCGAGTATAATGTCATGGGTTTCCATCTCTTCCGAATTGCGGTAGTTATGGCGTGAACTCAGCATAAGCTCATTGTTTTGTTACAGGAGGAACTGTAAAAGGTGTTTGCTGTCTAAGCACATTATAGGCCTAATAATTATTTTATTTTACTCTGCAAGTTATAATACTAATTTCAAATTTATATATCATAATTCTGACTTTATTCCTCACATTTGTGAGTTTATATCTCACAATTCTGACATTATTTTGACATCACAATTGTGAGTAATAAATTCAGTATTGTGAGATATAAACTGGCATTTGTGAGAAATAAAGTTAGAATTGTGAAATATAATTGTGAGAAAAAAGTCAAAATTGTGATCTCACAACTTGTTTGAATTTGAGATTTGCATTTTACATATTGTGGCTAATAATCCAATTTAAAATATTTTGCCCTATATATTCACTGATATTCAATGCACTCTGTGCAAACCTTTGTGCAATAGCATTTTCAGTAGCTGAATGAGATTTAAGAGCTGCAGGTTCAGTTGAGACACAAACAAAGGATGAAAATGAAAATGGCTTTGATTGTCAACAGGATGATGTAAAAGTGGCACACATAACGCTAAGACTACATAACCCACCAGCTTTCCGTATGTTTGGGTGTGGTTGCATATGTGTGAAAGCTTTATTCTCAGGTGCATTAGTGTCAATTTGCTTTTGCAGCACTGCACAGTCACAAGACAGTGGCACGTCACAGTAACACACACCCTTGCAAACAGACAGACGGTAAATCAAACAAGCATGACTAACCCCAGCAGAGATACTGCACTGTTTGCTGATTCCTCTCATTTGCGCCTGAGACCCAGGCAGGGGCTTGCATGTCAGTAGGATGTGGTTGCATGCAATACAGGCTGAGCGTGTTGTTAAAACTCTGTAGATCATGTCCTTGAAACTTTGGGCATAGTCTCAGTCACAGACCAGCACCTTTGAAGTTTATAATCACTTTTGTTTTGGGCTGAGTGGCCAGAGTGGAAGTCTGTGAAAGTGATAGACGCTGTCTAGAGCAAGTGGCTAACACACTACCAAATGTAGTCTGAGTCATAAAATCATTAACCTTTTGTAATTTTAGTCATGGTTTTCCATGTTAGTGTCTGCCTAGTTTGGCTAGTTACTACAAAATGACAGTATTTTGCTTCAAAATACTGTTAGAATTGTACTTGGATGAACAATAAAAAATATTGAAAGGTATTTGTCCTCCATTTTTGAAGTCACAAAGTTGAAAAGCCTTTTTATTTTGCTATTCTAACTATGCATTGATTATGTGGTTATTTGCATTTTATTATTAGCAGTTGGCATTGCTTTTTCTAGCTGTCCATGGCACTATTAGAACAGTTTTTTCATGCCAAACTGTTGTAGACTAGTCCACGCTGACCTGGTGACACTTCTGTTTGAGATCATTGAGGTTTTTAAAAAAAGGGAAATGCTGTTTTCTGCAGGCTGGGTGTTTTTTGTATTCTTATATTGTGTGCTTGTTTGAATAACCTTTATTCTAATTCTCAGCCTCCTTTTTACGTATACATATGTATGATGTGGGCTGGATGTTTGGTTTTGTTACATTGAGACCACAGCAGTGAAACTGACTCTGACACATTTAATGCCGTCAGTGCTGAGTCAGAACTGTCCTGCAGTAATAATGGCTGAGTCTCAGAGAAATAACCCTGCTGGCCACATATACACACACTAAACCCCGATTAAACAAAGCATTACTTGTTCACCATTATGCAAACATTGAATTATTCCATTGTTTACTTAATAAATAGCAATACATCATGAGTGCATCAATACATTTTTCAAATCACTCAAGATGTTATGTGGCAGTCCACAATATAGTACGAACCCACATAATTTATTGCTAAATAACATCTTTTTCAGAAGTTTATCCTAACAACAACAACAACAACAACAAAAACAACAACAAAAAAACATGGTTATTAGCTGTATGGGACACATAACACTGTCTGATGAAATGGCGGTACCCAATTGAACTGTTCAGCGAGAGCATGGAGTGAATGCTTGCATATGCAAAACAATCGGCTCAATCGGGCAGCATAAATCAGTTTGAACACACGTTGGACCACCCATTGGTAAGTCTCACAAATAAACAGAACTGTGGGTCATGCTGAATAGTTCAATACAACTGAACAGTTAATATTGCAGCCCTACTCATGTTTAGTCATGTGAAAAATAAAGTACATCCTATTGAAGTCTATGGTTCTCTAAGATCATCACTGATGTCTTTCCTCCTTGGTATTGTGTTATAACACACACAAATGCTCCAGACCAGCAAACTGCAAAAACTTCAGCTTTTATAGAGTTGGTCACGCTTGCTAACGATCAGTTAATCAAAGGCATTTGATTAGCAGCGCCTGAGTGCTACTTATCCTCTTAATTCCTATGGAAGCAGTAAGAGTGTACTTAGTTTGTCACACGTGGCTTTTCCATTTTGACCTAGTTTTTGTTAAATAAACCATGACACTGTGTAATAATACGTCATGTGCTATTGTTTATCTGAGTTTGTATTTACCTAATTTTAAGACCTGCCAACGACCAGATGATTTTTTATTATGTCCTGATATGTACAAACCTGATTCCAAAAAAGTTGGGACACTGTACAAATTGTGAATAAAAACAGAACGCAATGATGTGGAAGCTTAAAATTTCAATATTTTATTCAGAATACAACATAGATGACATATCAAATGTTTAAACTGAGAAAATGTATCATTTTAAGGGAAAATTAGTTGATTTTAAATTTCATGGCATCAACACATCTCAAAAAAGTTGGGACAAGGCCATGTTTACCACTGTGTGGCATCCCCTCTTCTTTTTATAACAGTCTGCAAATGTCTGGGGACTGAGGAGACAAGTTGCTCAAGTTTAGGAATAGGAATGTTGTCCCATTCTTGTCTAATACAGGCTTCTAGTTGCTCAACTGTCTTAGGTCTTCTTTGTCGCATCTTCCTCTTTATGATGCGGCAAATGTTTTCTATGGGTGAAAGATCTGGACTGCAGGCTGGCCATTCCTTCTTCTACACAGCCATGATGTTGTAATTGATGCAGTATGTGGTCTGGTATTGTCATGTTGGAAAATGCAAGGTCTTCCCTGAAAGAGACAATGTCTGGATGGGAGCATATGTTGTTCTAGAACTTGGATATACCTTTCAGCATTGATGGTGCCTTTCCAGATGTGTAAGCTGCCCATGCCACACACACTCATGCAACCCCATACCATCAGAGATGCAGGCTTCTGAACTGAGCGCTGATAACAACTTGGGTTGTCCTTGTCCTCTTAAGTCCTGATGAAACTTCAAATTTTGATTGGTCTGACCACAAAACAGTTTTCCACTTTGCCACAGTCCATTTTAAATGAGCCTTGGCCCAGAGAAAACGCCTGTGCTTCTGGATCATGTTTAGAAATGGCTTATTTTTTGACCTATAGAGTTTTAGCCAGCAACGGTGAATGGCACAGTGGATTGTGTTCACCGACAATGTTTTCTGGAAGTATTCCTGAGCCCATGTTGTGATTTCCATTACAGTAGCATTCCTGTATGTGATGCAGTGCCGTCTAAGGGCCCGAAGATCACGGGCATCCAGTATGGTTTTCCGGCCTTGACCCTTACGCACAGAGATTGTTCCAGATTCTCTGAATCTTTGGATGATATTTTGCACTGTAAGGCAAGGCAAGGCAAGGCAATTTTATTTGTATAGCACATTTCATACACAATGGCAATTCAAAGTGCTTTACATAAAGAAGAAGAATAAAAATAGAACATAAGGAATAGAAATAACAGTAAAAACAGATAATTTTGCTATTTGGATTTAAAATGCATTAAAAGTCAGAATCATGATGATACATAAAAGATATAAAAATACATTAAAAATGAAATAAAAACAGGAAAAGAATTTAAAAAAGATAATACGTATAGAATAAAGTGCAAACAGTTCGGACATAGCACAGTGCTCAATCAGCAAATGCATAGGTAAAAAGATGTGTTTTGAGTCTGGATTTGAATGTGGCTACTGTTGGAGCACACCTGATCTCTTCTGGAAGCTGGTTCCAGCTGCGGCTGGCGTAACAGCTAAAAGCAGACTCTCCCTGCTTTGAGTGAGCCCTTGGTATTTTTAAGTGAGTTGATCCTGATGATCTGAGTGATCTGTTAGGTTTATATTCTATGAGCATATCTGCAATGTATTGAGGTCCTAGGCCATTGAGTGATTTATAAACAAGCAACAGTACTTTAAAATCAATTCTAAATGCAACTGGAAGCCAGTGCAAGGACCTGAGGACTGGTGTGATGTTTTCATGTTTTCTGGTTCTGCTCAGAATCCTGGCAGCAGCGTTCTGTACGAGCTGCAGTTGTCTTATGGTCTTTTTGGGAAGACCAGTGAGGAGCCCATTACAATAATCCACCCTGCTGGTCATGAAAGCATGAACAAGTTTCTCTAAGTCTTGACTGGAGACAAAGCATCTAATTCTTGCAATATTTTTGAGATGATAATATGCTGATTTAGTTATTGTCTTTACATGGCTACTGAAACTCAGGTCTGACTCCAAAATCACACCAAGATTCCTGACTTGATTTTTAGTTGTTTGGCCCCTAGAGTGAAGGTACGTGTTCACTTTGAGAACTTCATCTTTGTTTCCAAACACAATGACTTCAGTTTTGTCTTTGTTTAACTGAAGGAAGTTTAGGCACATCCAATTTTTAATTTCATCAATGCATTGACACATGGAGTCAATGGCGCTGTAGTCGTTGGGTGATAGGGCTAGGTAAATCTGGGTGTCATCTGCATAGCTGTGATATGCAATTTGGTTCTTTCTCATTATTTGGCTCAGTGGCAGCATATATAGGTTGAACAGGAGGGGTGCAACTATTGAACCTTGAGGGACTCCGCATGTCATGGATGTCCACTCAGACTTATGGTCACCGATACTCACATAATAACCTTTACTTCTAAGTATGACCTGAACCATTTAAGGACCATCCCAGAAAGCCCAACCCAGTTTTCGAGCCTGTCAAGAAGAATGTTGTGATCGACAGTGTCAAACGCAGCACTGAGGTCAAGTAGAACCAGCACTGATAATTTACCTGAAACTGTGATTAGGCGAATATCATTTATTATCTTTATGAGTGCTGTCTCTGTGCTGTGATGCGGTCGGAAACCAGATTGAAAGTTATCAAAGTATCCATTCAAGCTAAAGAACTTGTTCAGCTGATTGAAAACAACTTTTTCAATGATCTTGCCTATGAAAGGAAGATTTGAGATTGGCCTATAGTTGCTCAATATGGTGTTATCCAGATTGCTCTTTTTCAGGAGGGGCTTAACAACTGCAGTTTTCAGGGATTTTGGAAAAGTCCCAGAGAGAAGTGAGGCATTTACCACTTCTAGGAGATCTGCTTCTAAACAGTTTAACACTCTTTTGAAAAAAGATGTGGGAAGTGTGTCAAGGGCGCAGGTTGATGTTTTAAGGTGCTGTACTGTTTCTTCCAAAATTTTACCATCAATTGCTTCGAAATCAGACATAATAGCTACTTTCTGAGGTTGTGATCTGATCTGTTTTACCCCAGTGCAGCTCAAGGATGTGCTGATCGCCTTTCTGATGTTATTAATTTTGTCAGAGAAGAAGGAAGCAAACTCACTACATTTGCTGTCTGAGAGCATTTCACTGGGAATCTGACTTGGGGGGTTTGTTAGTCTGTAGCAAAAAGAGTGCGGGTGTTGTTTAAGTTTCTGTTTATAATATTTGAGAAGAAGGTCTGTCTAGCTTTGCCTAATTCCACATTGAAGCATGAAGAATATCTTTATAGATGTTATAATGGATTTCAAGTTTTGTCTTTTGCCACATGCGCTCAGCTTTTCTGCATTGTCTTTTCATGTTTTGTTGAGTTGTTCAGTTTCTCCACAGTGCTTTTTGTCTGCTACTTTTCTTCCTGACTTTCACAGGAGCAATGTTATCAATAACATTCTGTACTTTTGAGTTAAAAGAATCAAGGAGAAAAATCAACAGAGTCTGCAGATATGCTTGGTGTTAAAGATATAGCCTTCACAAACAGTGCACTAGTGTTCTCATATAAGCATTGCTTTTTGACCGAGACAGATTTAGCTTCAACAGTCGGACAGATCAATTTTTCAAAGAAAATACAGAAATGATCAGATAGCGCATTCTTAATGACAATGGATGAAATGTTTAGACCCTTACTGATAATTAAATCTAGAGTGTGTCCACGATTGTGTGTAGGTCCATGTACATGCTGAGTCAGATCAAAAGTATTCAAAACAGTTATGATTTCTTTTGCCATATTGGATTCTACATTTTCTATGTGGATGTTAAAGTCCCAAGTAATAGCAAAACAGTCAAACTCTGAGGAAATTGCTGATAACAGTTCTGTAAAGTCCTCCACAAAGGCTGGAGAGTATTTTGGAGGCCTGTAGATAACTATAAGTAGAATGCGAGGAGCACCTTTTAATACAATACCCAAGTATTCGAAAGACAAGTAGTCACCAAATGACACTTGCTTGCATTGATAGACATCTTTAAATAGAGCAGCTACACCTCCACCTCTCCTAACAGCTCTGCAGACACTCATAAAAGTAAAGTTAGGAGGGGCTGTTTCATTCATGTAGACGATGATAACTTCAAACTCTTTGCAATTTTTCTCTGAGAAACTCCTTTCTGATATTGCTCCACTATTTTTCGCCACAGCATTGGATTGGGGGAATTGGTGATCCTCTGCCCATCTTGACTTCTGAGAGACATTGCCACTCTGACAGGCTCTTTTTATACCCAATCATGTTGCCAATTGACCTAATAAGTTGCAAAAAAGCTGTTCCTTATATGTACATTTAACTTTTCCGGCCTCTTATTGCTACCTGTCCCAACTTTTTTGGAATGCTCTCATGAAATCCAAAATGAGCCAATATTTGGCATGACATTTCAAAATGTCTCACTTTCAACATTTGATATGTTATCTATACTCTATTGTTAATAAAATATAAGTTTATGAGATTTGTAAATTATTGCATTCCTTTTTTATTCACAATTTGTACAGTGTCCCAATTTTTTTGGGAATCGGGTTTGTAAAAATTTATTGCTGCCCCTCAATCTAGGAAGGGTTACAAAGCCATTTCCAAACAATTTGAAGTCCATCATTCTACAGTGAGGAAGATTATTCACAAAATATTCCAGACAGTTGCCAGTCTTCCCAAGAGTAAATGCCCCAGAAAATTAACCCCAAGGTCAGATGCCATGTTCAGAGAAACTGCATAAAACCCAAGAGCTACATCTCAGACTCTAGAGGCCTTAGTTAGCATGGTAAATGTTAAAGTTCATGACTGTACAATTAGAAAAAGACTGAACAAGTATGGCTTGTTTGGAAGGGTTGCCAGGAGAAAGCCTCTTCTCTCTAAAAAGAACATGACAGCATGGCTAGGTTTGCAAAGTTGCATCTGAACAAACCACAAGACTTCTGGAACAATGTCCTTTGGACAGACCAGATCAAAGTGGAGTTTGGCCATAATGCACAGCACCACGTTTGGAAAAACCAAACACAGCATATAACACAAACATCTCAAACAAATGTCAAGCACGGTGGTGGAGGGGTGATGATTTGGGCTTGTTTGCAGCCACAGGACCTGGGCACCTTGCAGTCATTGAGTTGACCATGAACTCCTCTGTATACAAAAGTATAGAGGGTATGCATAGAAGTCACTTTCCCGCTGGAATGTGCTCCCTCAGCTGGACTGAGTGGCAAAAGAACCTGCTGCATGACTGGATATAATAGGGGAAACTGAAAACGCAAGTAAAACAAACGACTACACTAAGGGCTCGAAAGTGTTCCTTATGACGTCAAAGAAACCTAATCCATGGATATTGACATGCAGCCAGGAATCGTGTTTCCTGACATTTATAGGTGCCTGATTTCGACGCCGGGGAAATAGGAAATACATAAAGCAAATCTGCCTGTGAATGCTTTATATAAATAGAATATAGGTAGGGCTAAATTGGAGTGATCACTTATATCAATGTTATATATCGTCATATCATCCATCCCTAAAACTTGTATAGTTTTCATCAGTGTTTATTTAAAAACACCCAATTGCAGAATATAAGATGGTCAATATTTAATTGATGAGTCGTCAACACAATATATAACAACACAATATATAGGGTATGATTTTACAACAAAATCCAACATTTTGACGCAAAATTATAACTGCAAAACATGTTTCTTTGCCTGGAGTCCAGCTGTTTCTGTGAATTGCAGCAACCTATTTGTTTCTTTTTTCTGTAGCTTTCAGCAGTCTGTAAAAATATACCAGATTTTGTGTCAAAGCTATTTGTACAGTCAGTTTCAAAGCTCTTTCCCATTTTGGATGTGTTTTGTGTGTTTTTTGTGGCATTCACGCTGAAAACCAATGCAGCCACTCAGTCCTTTGCCACTCAGTGGGCGTAACTGCAATCATAACGGTTGACGGTGACGTCACTTGCATAGCCTCTATTCTAGAGTCAAATGTGAGGCCAACTGTTCGACAGCTAAAGCTTGGCCGGAATTGGGTCATGCAGTGATCCCAAGCAAACCAGAAAATCTACAATATAATGGATGAAAAAGAACATAATCAAGGTGTTGCACTGGCTCATTCGAAGTCCAGAACTCAACCCGATTAACATGCTTAATTTTTTGTTAAATAAATAATGACATGTCGTTATTCATAAAACCATAGAATTCAAAAGGGTTTGCTTTCTTTTTCACATGACTATGTCATTGATGCTTTTATCCTTCAGAATAATATTTTGGGAGTGGCTATTTGAACTGTTAGATGAAGTGTTAGATGGTATTTTCAGTAATTTTGACTAGTGATGTTATTTTGAAAAGTATTTTCTTTGCAATAAGTGTAAATAGTGTTAGATGTAGTGTAAATAGTCTGTATTGTATAAAACGCTATACAAATAAAGGTGACTTAACTTGAATTAGATGCTATTTAGTCAAACCAAAAATTATCCAGACATTTTTTATATATTTTTACTAGTGGGAGCAGGACATTATAGTTCATTTATATAAGTGAGGATAGCAAAATAAAGTAAACTGTGACATTATACCCAAAAATTCTTCATACAGTGGACTACCAGTAAAATTGATAAAAATTTGGAACCAAATTATTCAGACACGCTGACCTCACCATGTTTTACCTGACATAATTAAGACTATTTTTTTTCTGACACAGTTTAACTCTGAGATCTTGCCATATTTTATTACCATATTTTATTACCATTTTTAAACTATAGTTAATAAACTTGTGATGGGTGACTGAGGCTGGAATCGAACTCTGGTCTTCTAGTCAACTGAACTGCCTCTTTACCACTGAGCTATGGTAGATGACAAATAACAGATGGACCCAAGGGCAGAAGAATAACATGTAGGCTTAGATGACAGAACAAAAAGTGGTTTACTTAGGAGTCCAAGTACAATAGTACAACAAAAGGGAAGCCGTGCTTCCACAGAAAAATATAAAAAACAAAAGATGAGTAAAGGCAAATCAAAAACTCAATAGACTTAGCTTTCATGGCAAGGACAACACAGGAATAGTAGGCTCAAGACTGAACACAACTGAAAGAAAAAGGCATGCTTAAATAGGCAAACACAAACAAGATAATGACCCACAGGTGGGAAAAATCAAGTCCTAATGAGTAGCAGTACAATGTGTTCTACTGAAGCTGGGGCCACCAAGTGGTTGGGAGAGTCATTACACGGCATTAGGTGTCAGTGCCAGCTAGTGGTTGGGAGGGTCATTACAAGTCAGCACCAACTAGAGGTTGGGAGAGTCATGACAAGCTGGAGCCTTACAAAACTGTATTAATGAATGTAATGTTCAAGGTGTCTGAATAAATTTTGGTTTGACTGTATACTAAATCCAAAACATGGCAGATACTGTTTGCTCCTTAGTATATTGTACTATACAGTACATTATAAAGCAGTATGCAACAATTTGAACTTAATGTAACACAGTCAATGTGCCAGCCAATTTCAATTATAGTCAGGGGCGTAGGAGCCATTATACGTGGGGGGGACACGTCCCCCACATTTCAAAATCTAAGTTTTGTCCCCCTCACTATTTCCCAATGTCAGATTTTTTAAATGCATAATTAAATTTTTAAAAACGAAATTATAGGCTTAAATGCAGGTTCCGAAAGTTGGACGTTTTGTCGCTATGGTTACACACACACGCGCGCGCGCACGCACGCACCGTAAATTGCGCTCTTTTATATGGCAAAAGTTGGAGACATAGAGCAAAATAAGTAGACTAGCACCAATTAAGTTTTCGTGCACTATATTCAAAGTCATCTAAAGCCATTCCATAGCTTCATGTGAGGGACAGAAGAAATATACATCGATAAGTTCACGGTCAGAAACTCGTCTTCTCTCCGCTACTACTGTCAATCATTCAGCATTTAAACAGCGCGTCGCGTTCGGTAACGACAGTTAGCACGGTAAAACTCTCCAATATGATATATTCCCATTATAATACTTGATATGTAGATAAAGATCTGTGGATTTGCATAAAATGACTTTATCTTGCTGGAGTTTATTGCTGTTTCTGAACGATGTCATCATGGCTACAGGATGTCTGTTAGATCGCACAACACAAGGACTGTGAATTCGTGTCACACGCACAATAACTGGAATTTAAAAATGAAAGAAAGATATGATCAATAAACATTAGATACAGTCAGATATACACAGGGATTCTCTTTGTACCGTGAACTTTTCAATGCGCAGCACAACTGCGCGCTTTGACTCGATATTGCTTCAAGCGCATCATTCTGCACCCGGGATGTGCATTAGCGTTTTTTTGCTGTTGTTTTGAAGCGTTTCATATTATCATGGTTTTGCACACTGAAAGATTATTAATAGCCTATTTTGTTCTGTCGTATCTATAGCTTGTTGCCCCATTAAAAAGCTGCACAATACATTTAAAATAAGCGTCTTTTAATGTTACATTAATATAAATACATATAGCCTAATTATTCACATATAAATCTAATTTCATAATACAAATAGTAATTTTAAACTTTTTATTAACATTTGGATTTATAAAATTACTGTGCAAAGTTTTTAGGCTAGAATAATTTTTCTGCTGAATTATATACTCGCCTAGTTTACTTATTTATTGGTCAGCTTATGAATATATTTTTATTCACTTGTTATTTTTCTCTATAATGAGATGGTGTGTTCCCTTTCAGTCGGTCACGTTCGACGTACGTCAGTAGTGACCGACGAATTGGGATATCGCTTAGAGAGCCCTATCATCTTCGTGTAAACTAAAACAAGCCAATGGAATTGGCGTGCGATATTTGCATAATGCGCACCGCCCCCGACAGGTGTATATAAATAGGAAGCAGATGCAATCGCACTCTGTCTTTCGCTTCGGAGCCATTCACTGGTGTCCTGTTCAGAAGACTCCTTTCTTCGTTTGTTTTTGTTCTAAAACACTGCCTCAGAAGAGGATCTGCAGCGAGCTATCGGTGCTGGTGAAGATGGCACGTTCAGCGAGGTCGCGAGTGTCCGAGGAACTGAGCTATAAGCTCTAAACTGCTGTTTTCACAGCAACACAAAGAGTGTGTGTGTGTAGCGATTTGGGCCGGTTCCTCGGTGTGTCAGGGAGTGGTGTACCTGACACATCGCGTCGCTCCCTGGGTGCTTCAGCACGAGTGAGTTGACTTCCCCTTCTAAAAGAGCTTTACAGACGAACCCTGACAGTATGTCATTTCGTCTGTGCGTTACTGGGTGCGGTCGTTCCCTGGTCCCTGCTGATGGGCACAATCGCTGCATCTCGTGTTTGGGCGTTCAGCACGCTGAAGCAGCTTTTGTGGATGGTTCATGTTCCCATTGCGGGAACATGACCATCGCGGTGCTGAGGTCGAGGCTCTCCTTCCTGAAGTCTCAGGAAGCGGGGGTCCCCTCTCCTATGCCGCGTTCGACCGTTTTTTCCGGCCCCGGGAACCGGAATGACGGTACGGCGCTGTATAGGAAGGGCGACCTGAGGATAACGGTCAGGGCTTCCCCGCCGAGCGGAAATGCTCCTCGGGCCCCTGCCGCCTCAGCAGCACCGCAACCCATCTTGCCGCCGTTGGTTTCCGCTGGGCCGTCCCGGGCCTGTAAATTCTCAGCCGGTCTGACTGAGAAAGCTTACAGTTCCTGTGGGCAGGCTGCCTCTGCCCTGCATTCGATGGCGCTTTTGCAGGTCTACCAGGCAAAAGCGCTGTCAGAAATGCCCCAGGAAGGTCCTGACCAACAGCTGCTGGGGGAGCTGCGCGCTGCCACCAACCTCGCCCTCCGGGCGATGAAGGTGACAGCACGCGCTGTTGGTCATGCGATGTCTACCTTGGTAGTCCAGCAACGCCATCTCTGGCTGACCTTGCAAAGGTTCCTAAATTCCCCTGTGTCCCCGGTCGGCCTATTCGGCGACGCGATGGAGAGCTTCGCCCATCAGTTCTCTGCTGCACAGAAGCAGGCTGAGGCTATCAGTCACGTCATGCCACGGCGGTCCGCTGCTGCCTCCACCCTGCCGCCCGTGGCTCAGCCTCAGCCCGCTCGTCGCCGAGGGCGCCCGCCTGCATCGTCCTCCGCCCCTGCTAAGACGGCAAAGCAGCAGCCTACACCAGCCAGACAGCAGGGTGCCGGTCGCGGGCGTGGTGCCCAGCCCGTCTCCGCTAAGCCCGGTGGTAAACGCAAGAGCAAAACACGGCACTGAGACGGGCAACCTGGAGGGGAAGGATCTTGCTCTTCGGGAGAGTTTTCCACCATCTCTCCCACCCCCGGAGGAGGGCCGGGGGGAATTTGTGTTTGTCTGTCCACCGCCGTTGGCTCTCCGGAGTCCAGCGGTACCCACTTTTTCACAAAAAGAGCAGTTTCCTCAAACTCCAGGTCACAACAAGGTGTGTCTGCCAGTGTGCCAGGCCCCGCCTCGCCGCTGGCAGCTCCCTCCCCATTCGCCAGCAGGTGGCAGTGTGATGGCGCTGACCGCGTCCCGTGCGCCGTCTCCCATGCACACTGCTGCCTCGCAGAGTCCGACCCCACTTCGGGCCGCTCCCAAGCCGTCCGAGTCGGGTCCCTCTCTGCCTTGCTGCCCCACCCCCGGTGCGTCTGCGGTGCCTTTGGTCCCGCTGGCTCAGTGTCTGGAAGCGTGGATAGCGCTCCCCAGCCTGTCCAGTTGGCTCATTCGTACTATCAGACTCGGTTATGCGATTCAGTTCGCCCGGCGTCCCCCGGTCTTCAGGGCTGTCCACTTCACTCCGGTGTCGTTGGACAGTGCACCTGTTCTCCGGGTGGAGATTGCTGTCCTCCTGGCGAAGGATACAATCAAGCCGGTCCCTCCAGCCGATATGGAGTCGGGGTTCTACAGCCCCTACTTCATTGTACCGAAAAAGGGCGGTGGGCTACGGCCAATCCTGGACCGTCCCCAGGATTGGTTTGCAGCAATAGACCTGAAGGACGCGTACTTTCATGTCTCGATTCTGCCTCGACGCAGACCCTTCCTCCGGTCTGCGTTCGAGGGTCGGGCATGTCAGTACAAAGTCCTACCCGACATGGTTGTAGCTCCCAGCCGGTTGGGTCTTCAGGTCAACTGGGACAAGAGCAAACTCGCCCCCGGGCAGAGGATCTCTTGTCTCGGTCTCGAGCTAGACTCGGTCGCACGGACTGCGCGTCTCACCGAGGCGCGCGTCCAGTCGGTGTTGAACTGCCTGAGCTCGCTCAAGCGCAGGACAGCGGCTCCACTGAAAGATTTTCAGAGGCTCCTGGGGCATATGGCATCTGCAGCCTCGGTCACGCCGCTCGGATTGCTTCATATGAGACCGCTTCAACACTGGCTCCGCGGCCGGGTCCCGAGATGGGCGTGGCAGTGCGGCACGCTCCGTGTCCCCGTGACACCGAGCTGCCGTCGCACCCTTGTCCGGTGGTCGGACCCTTCGTTCCTGCGGGCCGGAGTACCCCTCGAACAAGTGTCCAGGCATGCTGTGGTCTCCACAGATGCCTCTGCCACGGGATGGGGGGCCACGTACAACGGGTATGCAGTGGCAGGTCTTTGGACGGGGCCTCAGCTGCATTGGCATATCAATTGCCTCGAGTTGCTAGCGGTACGTCTTGCGTTGGCCCGCTTCAAGAAGCTGTTGTCAGGCAAGCACGTTCTAGTCCGCTCAGACAGCACTGCGGCCGTTGCGTACATCAACCGTCAAGGTGGTCTACTCTCCCGTCGCATGTCGCAACTCGCCCGCCATCTCTTGTTTTGGAGTCAGAAGTATCTGAGGTCCCTTCGGGCCACTCATGTCCCAGGTGTGCTCAACTGTGCAGCCGACGAGCCTCCACTTGCGGGCGAGTGGCGGCTCCACCCCCAGGCGGTTCAGCTGATTTGGCAGCATTTCGGCGAGGCTCAGGTAGACCTGTTTGCCTCCCCAGAAACTGCCCACTGCCAGTGGTTTTATTCCCTGACCGGCGGCACGCTCGGCACGGATGCCCTGGCACACAGCTGGCCCCCGGGTCTGCGCAAATATGCGTTTCCCCCAGTGAGCCTTCTCGCACAACTCCTGTGCAAGGTCAGGGAGGACGGGGAGCAGGTTCTCTTAGTGGCTCCGTACTGGCCCACTCGGACCTGGTTCTCAGACCTCATTCTCCTCGCGACAGCCCCTCCCTGGCCGATTCCTCTGAGGAAGGACCTCCTGACTCAGAGACGGGGCACCCTGTGGCACCCGCGTCCCGATCTATGGAACCTCCACGTGTGGTCCCTGGACGGGATGCGGAGGTTCTGAGTGATCTCCCGCAAGCGGTCGTAGACACCATCACTTCCGCTAGAGCTCCTTCCACTAGGAGTCTCTATGCGTTGAAGTGGAACCTGTTCGTCGAATGGTGCGCCTCTCGCCGAGAGGACCCCCGATCATGTTCGGTCGGATCCGTGCTTTCCTTTCTGCAAGAAGGGTTGGAGCGAAGGCTGTCTCCCTCCACCCTGAAGGTGTATGTCGCTGCTATCGCTGCACATCACCACACAGTTGAGGGTAAGTCCCTGGGGAAACATGATCTGATCGTCAGATTCCTGAGGGGGGCGAGGAGACTAAATCCTCCTCGCCCTTCCTCCGTACCCTCTTGGGATTTGACCCTGGTTCTCACAGCTCTCCGGGGTCATCCCTTTGAGCCTTTGCGATCAGTTGACCTAAAATTAATGTCTCTCAAGACGGTTCTTCTGGTTGCATTGGCTTCCCTGAAGAGGGTAGGGGATCTGCATGCATTTTCGCTCGACGAAACGTGCCTAGAATTCGGGCCCGGTGATTCTCACGTCATCCTGAGACCCCGGCCTGGATACGTGCCCAAGGTTCCTACCACTCCCTTCAGAGATCTGGTAGTGAATCTGCAAGCGCTGCCCTCGGAGGAGGCAGACCCAGCCCTAGCTTTGCTCTGTCCCGTCCGCGCTCTGCGCATTTACGTGGACAGAACGCGAAGCTTCAGGACCTCAGATCAGCTCTTCATCTGTTACGGAGGCCAGCAGAAGGGAAAGGCTGTCTCCAAGCAGAGGATGGCCCACTGTATAGTGGATGCCATCGCCTTGGCGTACGAATCCCAGGGCGTGCCTTGCCCGCTCGGGTTGAGAGCCCACTCTACCAGTGGGGTGGCCTCTTCCTGGGCGCTGGCTCATGGCGCCTCGCTGACAGATATCTGTAGAGCTGCGGGCTGGGCGACACCAAACACGTTCGCTAGGTTTTATAGCTTAAGTGTAGAGCCGGTATCCTCACGTGTACTCGCATCCACTAGTCGGTAGACATGTTGTACCCACTCTAAGTGTCGGCTTGCAATGCCATTCCCGCCACTGGCCGGATACGTGCATACTTTCACTCCAGTCGTGTTCCCCGCCTGGCGAACCCTGTCGAGTTCCTCCGCCTCCCCCTTCGGCTCGGACATTGCGGAGTGTCTGATGCCAGGCCTACATCCGTCGCTGACGCTGTCTGTTGGCTGGGGCCCATATGTCGTGACCCCTCTACGTGAGCGGTCCCATATGTGTATTTTCCACGGTTTAAAACTCCCTACGGGCCGAGTCCGTGTCTTTTCCTTAGCAGAGCCAGCTCTGCTGTCACCTGTCAGATGAGTCTCCCCCTACCAGGTGGAGCCATCCCAGGGACTCCATATGCGTACTGCCCCCCGGGCCAGTCCATGTGTGTATTTCCCACGTAAACTCCTCCCCCATTGGGTAGGTAGTGGTCTCCGCAGCGTCCCTTACGGGTTCGCTTCCCCAGTGTGTCTAGTTTACTTAGTGGGTATTGGTTAGACAGCAGTAGACTCTCTCGGTGTAAGCTCGCCCCCTTCACCGCCAGCCGGTGCTATGGGCGGCTGAGCTTGCGCTGGGCACTGGAAGGGGTTTCGTAACTGTGGCGCTTTAGTTGGGATCCCAATTCGTCGGTCACTACTGACGTACGTCGAACGTGACCGACTGAAAGGGAACGTCTCGGTTACGTATGTAACCCTCGTTCCCTGAAGGAGGGAACGGAGACGTACGTCCCGTCGCCACAGTTTCTGTACCCTCGCTGTAGCGCGGACACCAGTTGTCTCCTCAGCGAAAAACAGAGTGCGATTGCATCTGCTTCCTATTTATATACACCTGTCGGGGGCGGTGCGCATTATGCAAATATCGCACGCCAATTCCATTGGCTTGTTTTAGTTTACACGAAGATGATAGGGCTCTCTAAGCGATATCCCAATTCGTCGGTCACTACTGACGTACGTCTCCGTTCCCTCCTTCAGGGAACGAGGGTTACATACGTAACCGAGACGTTTAGTGCATTCTGGATTGGTTAACAAATCAAAGATACAGGCTCCCACTAATAAATTAATTCAACAAAGGTAACCTCTTTTGCTACATATTTTTAATGGTTTAAATGTGTACTCTACATGTTTGACCACTTATGAACTATCAGCCTACTACATGCTGTGTACGTGACTAATGTGCCCTACCATCACCAATAAATAAATTACTATTAGAGCACAAAATTGTTTACAAGAGAACAAATTTCTTTATTGATCTAGTCACGTAATTTTGCTCTCAGAATACACCAGATTTATGCATTTAAATTTAAAATGTACAAAATATTCATGCACCCCCGGACCCCCCTAGAGGAACCCATGTCCACCCACCAAAGTCTCACAAAATCCTGTCGGAAACACTGCAATCCGTTCCCAAAAGTCATTACAAATTAGCATTTAAGTGCTTTATATATATATAAATCCCGGGAATCCCCCCCATAGTCAAGTCAAGTCACTTTTATTTGCAGTGTTTGGGAAAGTTACTTTTAAAAGTAATGCATTACAGTATTGCGTTACTCTATTGCGTTAACTAATTGCGTTAGTTACTTTTTATGAAAAGTACTGTGTTACATTACTTTTGCGTTACTTTTTTATTAACAACAAAAAAGTTCAATTTTTCATCATGTTCACACAACACACACAACACCTCTGCACTTTATTTCTCTCAACATGGGGACAGGAGAGCTGTCAGTCAATAAATGTGAAAAAGTTACTTGCGTTACTTGTTTGAAAAACTAACTTAGATGTTTTGTTGTAAATTGAAAAAAATTTGTTACCTTACTTAAACAGTAATCTGATTACATAACTCAGTTTACCCCCAACACTGTTTATTTGTATAGTACTTTATACAATACGATTGTTTCAAAGCAGCTTTATAGTGATAAACAGGAAAATAATGATTCATTGACACAAACAGAATTCAATTCTTCTGTAAAGCAGCTCTAAAAAGACAATAGTAAACAATCATTATTCAGCTGAAATCAGTTCAGTGTTGATTCAGTTTGGTCTAATAACTGTGTAAAGTTCATCAATTATGGAATGATGTCATCATCCAGCTCATTTCAGTTCTCATCCAATAGTGTGATAATATTAACAAATATTAAAGCAGCGGTAAGTAGATTTTGAACAACGCTGTTGGACATTGTTGATATTTGAAAACAAGGAATTCCTTTTGAAGGAATCTTTAATGTGACTCGGGAAAAACGAGTCATCTCGGAGGGTGATTCGTTCAGTCGCGCATGCGCAATATTCTATAGGTTCTGTACTGCTAGTAGTAGTTCACCTGTTGATTCAATTGATTAGTTCATTTCATGAGTCTTTCGGGTTTTGAGTCGTTCCTTAATCACGTGACAGACTCATACGCTAAACCCAGGCCCGGATTAAGAACACATTGGGCCCTGGGGCTATAGCAACACCAAGGGCCCCCTTTCATATGATTGCCAAGCCACAGTGTCTTGTACCACAAGAATTTGTTTTTTATTGTTATTATTTTTATATTTTTACAAATTTCATTTTATCAAATCATTTTATATAAGCACAAGCACACTAAATATTCCATGCTATTTTACATATTTTAAAATATATTTAACATAAAATATTTAACATATTTTGAAATTGTATTGCATATATTGCTGACACAATAATTCTTTCTTCTTATTAACACAAAATAAACTATTTTGAAGAATGTGGGTAACCAAACAGTTGATGGTCCCCAGTGATTTCCACATTATATATATTTTTTTTCCTACTATGGAAATGAATGGGGACCAGCAACTGTTTGGTTACCCACATTCTTCAAAATAGTTTATTTTGTGTTCAACAGAAGAAAGAAACTCATTCAGGTTTAAAACAACTTGAAAGTGAGTATGATGACAGGATTTTAATTTTTGGGGTGAACTATCCCTTTAGGGACAAGGGACAATTTTCTCAACTCACTTCAGACATAACCAACTGTGTTTATGTAAACCTTGACGCGAAATTAGTCCAGTAGTCAGGTGCTGTTTGACAGGCTTAAGTTTGTGTGCACGCTTCGGGTGTATGGGGTCAGAAAAAGCGCATAGAACAGCACACGAATGACATGTTTAACTGGCAGGGCTTTAAAGCACATGCAAATAAAGAACTTTTGTGCAGTGTCCCGTGAGTAACTCTACCGCTGTGTTAACGTGTGATGTGAATGTGTCGAGGTCGAGTTGTACGGATGGAGGCACCAGAACTGCAACTGATAGAATGTGCTTCAAAGGCAGATAGTGGAGACAAGTCACTCGACATTGGTGTTCGTCAAAAAAACAGTAGGAAAGTTAATTCAGGCTTTTTACACGGGTGATGATGATGATGGGAGAAAAACACTGACATTGTGAATTCAAACGGCAATAAAATCAATCGACTCGTAAACTGTAAATGTTGAAAACACCTTACGTTTTCATGAGAAACAATTACTATCCGAATAGGGCTTAACTCGTTATAAGAATAATAACTTGCTGCAGCTGCTATCTCACCTTTTTCAACGTCTAAAGCACACAGATCGGCGACGGTGTCGGTGGGTGAAGATAATTGTGAGCTGCCGCTGCGCGCGGGGTCTTCCACTGGCTCGGATGTTTTATGTGAACCGAAGAAGTTAGTTTTGGTATTTTTGCTGTAAGATTAGCATCCCTTTTTCTCCCTTTCAAGCTTATTTTTCCTTTTTTGCGCACCACTTTTTTAATCATTTGAACACCAGCGAGGCTGAAAAAGCAATAAAGGCCAAATTTCTAGTCTACATGAGATAGCATAACGCAAAGAGGCGTTTCCCGATGTCATGGCACGAATTGTAAAGTGATTTTGATTGGACGATGATTTATCAGTCAGGCACATTTTCCAATCATTTTTTCTTGTTATTTTATTAGACACAAATCAAACACCTATGACTTGTCAATCTCATTTCCTCCAGCCAATCACGGGCCCCCTCTACCCGCGGGCCCTGGGGCTTCAGCCCCACCTAGCCCTTATGTTAATCCGGCCCTGGCTAAACCAATGCAGTCTGAGCCAGAAAGAGAAATGATTAGCTCATTTCATGAGTCTTTCAGGGTTTTTGAGTCGTTCCTTAATCATGTGGCAGACCCATACGCTAATATATTAGACCAATATATCAAGTCTGCCTATGTCGTCAATGTGCAGTGGTTTAACAGCAAAACTCTCACTATCAGGCCACTGTTACATACACAATGCTGATTGGTTAGACGTTTGTTGTTGGTGTCGGCCAGACTAACTTCCAAACAGTGTTTTTGAAATCCTACTGAGTCCACCTCCATGTGTCCCCAACTAAGCAAGCCAAAAGGCCTTAAATAGCCTTTGCCAACAAGACTATTTGTAAATAGCATATTTTGTATTAGGATTGTACATAATTTTGAAGGGGCACTGGGAGGGTTGGGGTGGTTAATATGGCACATTGAATAGTAAACAATTAAAAATGGCAATTCCTGGTATAGTTAACGCAAGCACAGTGGGGGGAAATTACATCACTGACTTTTTTTAAAAGGCATCTAGACTGGTTTTCTCACAGCTAGGCCCTATGAGAGTCGGTGTCAATATGTATGCTGGTCATGATAAAAATTTAACCCTCTCATGTCTGACTCATAGTGTCTTCTGATGCGCCCACTGACAGTGACAACTCTCAATCTCAATCACTCACATGTCCCTGCTAATGCTGTGATACCGAGATCTGCTCTGTGTGGATGTATATTCTCAGTAGAGCTTTGAATATGCAGTCTCTGCATCAAACATGAGGTGTTTTTGAGGAGATGCCAGACTACTGTTTCACCCACATACCATGTCAAATCACAACTGCTGATCTAACTGAATGGAAATGCAAAAAATATTTTAACCAAAAAAATCCTACATTTAAAGTAAATGCCTCCTCTTCTTTCTGAATAATAAATCGTCAAGGAAGAAATCTGACCAGTGTGTGTTCGGTGAATTCAGAATTAGTCTTCTAGTCACACTACGCTATCCCAATCCTGGGTTAAGGCCAGTTTTAAGATGTGTTTCACACTTAAGGCCCTGGTATACTTCATTTTCTGCCTTCCACTCCACCTCGCGTACAGTTGAGTGCACGACTCTTCAAAGTATAGGCCTACTCCTTTGGCTGTGAGTGTGGAAAGATGCGTTCAGCATCTTGTGGGCTTTGTTTTCAAGCACTCAAGTCACTTGCACATGCGCTGCTGTCCATGCCGCAACAGCCTAATCCTGGCTTAATCTAAGCCCTGTCTGTTAAACAAGGCCATCATTTTGAAATGGGGTAAGTGCCATTGCTAACCCTGGGTAATCAAGCCCTGATTCACAACAGGGTTAGCATAGCTTTTTGCTGCACTAACAGCACCTGTGCTGTGCCACAGGTTTAAAGTGTGAAACTACAATGTTGTACTAGAATGTTGTATTAGAATGTAATTTACCAACAGACAACCAATGATAAATGCAACAATGAACATTCACAGGCTGCCAAATTGACCATTTTGCAGCTGCCAAATTTTTCACACATTAGCTGTATCCGAAATCACACACTGAGTAGGTACTACATTCAATGAACTTACTTTGTGTCTATTAAAAAAGTATGCTCTATATATTATGAATCCGCACAGTATGAATTAAATCAGTTGCATCACTTTCGCCTACTATATAGCAGGGCAGTATGCATATTGGGATGAAGAGATTGTTTATTTTCTGCATCTGAGGGAAAAAGTGATTCACCAGTGGCAAGTGTTAACTAAAGTGAGGCTGAGACAGAATATATATATATATATTTTTTTATTAGAGTTTAGTTATTAGTGTATGATTAATTACATATTTAGTGTGACGAGCAGGGCGGGCGAGAGCCGTGAGGGAACGGCGCGAGGCCGGTGACGCGAGTGATAATGAGCGTCACCTGCGAGGCGTGCCGGCCTCGAGTCTCTCACGGAGGAGCTCCGGAGGCATAAAAGGAGGAGCGACTACAATGAAAGACGAGAGAGGACCAGGCCTGGACTTTATTTTATGTTTTGTTATGTTTGTGGGGCCGGCAGACGTCCGCGAGGGTCTGCCGGCATTACTTTCGTTTTGTTCTTTGTTTATTTTACATTAAAAGTTACGTTCAATGTTCGCCGGTTCCCGCCTCCTTCTTCCCATATCTACTAACCTCGTTACATTGGATAAAGTCCAGGCCTGGTCCTCTCTCGTCTTTCATTGTAGTCGCTCCTCCTTTTATGCCTCCGGAGCTCCTCCGTGAGAGACTCGAGGCCGGCACGCCTCGCAGGTGACGCTCATTATCACTCGCGTCACCGGCCTCGCGCCGTTCCCTCACGGCTCTCGCCCGCCCTGCTCGTCACATTTAGTTATTAGAGTAAACATAAAAAAATCAACAAGGTCATTTGTCAAATTTGTACTCAATCTTCACTCAGTACTTATAATGTAGTGTGTATGTAGCTCATATAAGGGATATCTCTGATGGTTGATGGCTTCCTTATCAGTTATTCACTTTCTTGCCTGTTACCTTGACAATATACCATTTACCATAAACACAGATGTTAGACGTTATCATGTCTGGATATTTATTGACCCCAATATATGAGTGTGTCTGCCCACATCTTAATGTGACACAAACACATTTGTGTCTCAGTCTCTCACTGTCTCTAAGAGCTTCCCAGAAGCTGTCTGTGACAAGGAGGAAGTTCTGAAGATCTTGTGGTCACAGAAGACAGACAAGAACATATAAAAACAAAGCCAAGTACATCTTTAGCCAAGGGCTAGTCCGCTTTGACTGAACACACTCAACCTCCAACCATGAAGAACATAAAGAACACAAACTTATATCTCATAACTGACTTTGAGCCAGTCTTTTGTAAGATGAATGTGAAATTCATTACATGAAAAATTCTCAAACTTAGGTCATGCAAAACAGGAAATACTTAAGTAAGAGCTCAAATTAAATAGCAATTTTCCTCCATTTATTGACATTTATTTTCATTTGATGAATTCAAGTTTCAAATTTAATTTATTTTTTAGATCAAAACAACATGAGTTGACCAAAGTGCTGTACATTTAGGGTCTTTTAGGGTCAACAAACAACAACGAAGACAAAGAGGGAACAAACAATAAAAATAAATGCCAAAGAATAAAAATATGTTTAAGACTAGATTTAAAGGCAGACAGTGTTGGGGCCAGCCTCACAGACAGTGGTAAGGTATTCCAGAGTTTAGGGGCAGCAACTGCAAATGCACAATCTCCCCTGTGCTTCAGCCTTACTCTAGGGACAGCCAGACCCTTATGGAAAGAAAAATATATTTCCCTATATATGAATGATCAATATATTACAAGAAATATTCTTTGAAAATATACAGAAAATATATATTGCTTAAATATATTACAATATGTTGAATAATACATAAGGAATTACCGCTTTTCATATATTGAAAAAATATGTGATAATATATTTACTAATATATCATAATGTATGTAATTTTATATTCAGTAATGTACTTCATAGTATATAGATTTATATGTGATCGGATATGGTACTGTATGCAAAATATATTGCAGATATATTTACTCAGTTTAAACACATATATAGTAAAATATATTATGTAACACATTTCTTATATTCATAATTATTTACATTTTAAATGTTTCATATTTTCAAGTTAATTAACAAAAGCACACCTACACGTACTAAAGTTTCTATCAAAGAGTGCTATGATGTGCACAGGCATTACTTTTTAAATAAAGTTATTACAGTCTTATGGTGTTCAGCCAATCATCAACCTAACCACAGGCTCTACTCTTCAGCACAATGGTAACCCCCAAAAACTCACACATACCAGAAAACCTTTTAAATTCCAAAATAATACAACTTTAAACACTAACAGATCTCCCCCTATATTGAGCAAAACATGAAATAGCATTTACTCTCCTTTAACAGTCAGAAGCAAAGCATGCTGGGAACGAGAAATCTGTTGTAACCACTGATTGTAACTCATTCCATAAATGTGTATAATATATATAATATATATATATATATATATATATATATATATATATATGTGTGTGTGTGTGTGTGTACAATGCATTCACATTTATATGGGAACATGTATGTGCAATATATGTACACAATAAAAAATAAAACTTTATGAATGTAATTTTTGTCTTCATTTATAAATAATATATATATATATATATATATATATATATATATATATATATATATATATATAGCCATACACGGTCAATGCATATATTAAAGTATATTGAAAAATATAAGCACTAGTTTCCCATATATGGAAATGTATTATATAATATATTGGATTATATTTTGCAGTATATTCCCATATATTTTTGTTCCGTAAGGGGAAGCATGTGGTTGGCAGACCTCAGAAACCTTGATGGGACGTGCAGTTGTGTAAGGTCAGAAGGTTGGAGCTAAACCATTTAAGGATTTATAAACAAACACTAAAATCTTAAAATCAATCCTAAAATGCACTGGAAGCCAATGCAGGGAAAATGGGGGAAATGTGTTCCTGCTTGTGCACTCCTGTTTAAAGTCAAGCTGCAGCATTCTGCACTAACTGTGAGAGAGAGGCCTGGCTGACAAAAACATAAAGGGCATTACAATAATCTAAACCCTATCAAAGTCATTAAATGACAAAAAAAGAATGACTTTAGATAAAAGCCTTAACTGATAAAAACTTTTTGTCACAGAATTTATCTGTTTATCAAGTTTAAAATCTATGTCCATTATTACACCCAGATTTTTATCAGTGAGTTTAGCACCGGGAAGTAGAGAGCCCAGATCAATGTTAGGGGCCTTGTGAGTACTGTTTGGGCCAAATATCATGATTTCAGTCTTCAGTCTGCAGTCTTCAGTCTCATTAAAATGTAAGGAATTTAGAGTCATCTATGCTTTAATGTCCTTGAGGCAGTCAAACTATTTTTTTAAGGGGCTAGAATCTTTTTGTTACAACGGCAGATAAATGTGTGTGTCATCTGCATAACAATGAAACGAAATGCCATAATTCCTAAGAATGGACCCTATTGGAAGCATGTACAGGAAAAACAGTGCTGGGCCAAGAATAGAACCTTGAGGGACTCCACATGCAAGGAATGCTGACAAGGAAACAAAATTTCCAAGGCGGACAGAAAAAATCCTGATCTAATATCTAATCATAAACCTAATCATAATGATTGTTTTGGCAAACTTATGTCACTCATTCAATGCTTTTGTCGTTGTATGAACAAATATCAACCAAAGACTCTTTAATTCTGAATTAAACAAATTACATTTTCTGTAGTGTGATTAGAGCCATTGTAATGTGTACAAGGGTGTCATGCATGAGAACATATTTTTGTTTTTATTGCCACTAGACAAGAAACAGGAAATTGTTCATAATGGTCCAGTTGTGGAACACACCCACTTTCCCGTTCATGAATGTAAGAATATACACACTACTAACAATATTACCAGATTTTAAAGGAGAATTATGCCATTTTTCTGACATTCATGAACTCATCACAGTGTATTTTTTTTAAATCATTTCTGATACATGTGATGGATAATTACATTTTAATTATTTTTGGAATAAACATCTTTGTCTTGTTAATGCATTTTAAATGTATGCATTTTATGTATGCTAAAATTATAATTATATACTATTTCCACATTCTTTGTATAATATGACAAAATTGCAGCTTTACTGAAAATGACTTAAAATAAAAAAATATTCTTTATTAGTGGCAAAATTATTAAATATAATGGAAATGATACAATAACTGAGGGACAGCTATAATTTGTGTAAATATTGATGTAAATAATATTCACACCAATAGTTTATGTATTTTCTTTTAACTCTTTAAGATTATAAGTAGTCTACAAATGTAGAAATTCATACTGATATGGATATTGTTTATGATTTCAAGATCAGTAAAGACTAGGTCAGGGACAAAGCTACAACAAGAAAAAAATAAATAAAAAAGTTTGCAATTAAGACTGATTTTGATGTGCGTTGCGATTTTCTAGGCCGATATAGCTAGGAACTATACTCTCATTCCAGTGTAATAATCAAGGAACTTTGCTGCTGTACCATGGGTGAAGCAGGAGCAATGATATTACGCAGCGCCTCTCACATGTCTTGCATGCTCCCTTGTGCAAGCAGGGGTTCACAGGCACTGCGTAATATCATTGTGCCTGCTGCACCCATGGCATGGCAGCAAAGTTCCTTGATTATTACGCTGAAATAATAGTATAGTTCCTAACCATATCGGCCTAGAGAATTGCAACTTTTCATTTTCCGTCGGCCTTAGTACACGATGTAACTACAGAAGAGTCAAGTTTTAAATAGGAACCTTTGATATTTTAAATAGGAAAATATCAAACTCTTTGGACATTTCTGAACGAGATGCAAATGATCTAATCAGATTCAATGAACTATGCTAAGCTATGCTACAAGTGGTACCGCCAGAACCGGAGATCGGCTGAATGGATTCAAAAACAGTAAAACTCAACTGTAACTCTAGGGGAGTTGGAAAATGAGCCTATTTTTTTTTTTTTTTTTTTTTTTTTTAAAGCGGAGTATTCCTTTTAATAAGCATACACACACACACACACACACACACACACACACACACACACACACACACACACACACACACACACACACACACACACACACACACACACACACACACACAAACTAAATATTGCTGCATTATCAGTTTTTAGCACAAACAGAAGCAGAAGATTCACAAGCAATAACCTCAGACACACAATGAATGCACTGCAATAGCAGGCATGCTGCAATCTGAACTGATAACCACCACAGTCACGTGAGTAACTGGACATGATGCCTATGCACCCCGCATTACCTTGAGTTGGTTTAAGTGGTTAGAGTTTGAGTCCTTGTTTATTTTAAAAGCGTATCCATGTTTAGCCTTTTAGGTTTTATTTGTAATCATGGTCTTTCTGTACTCAGATGTGTTGTGAGTTTGTTGTGCGTTTTGTCTGTGATCACAATATAGTTGTGTGGCATTTTCCTCTACATTGTAAAAAGAAACTAGATTTTTACATTTTCTGAAGAAAATGAAAGTGGTGCTTTCCTGTGCCTTCAATGCTAAGGTGTTGTGGATGGTTGCCAGGGGGTTGATATGTGGTTGTTACAGTGATCAGAATGGTTTTGACCATGTTGCTAGGTGGTTGTTTATTAGCCCAAGTCACATCTCTATGATATTCTGCTCTCTAGATATGCATCAGATTTCCTATCTAAAGGTGAGATCACATTACCAAAATGTCTCCTGCAAAAAACTCAGTTGTCCATTGTCAATAGGGTAGTGATACATGAAACATGACAGTGAACCAAGAAACCAAGCAGAAAAAAGAGAAAAACAGAAAACCAAAAAACCAAGCAGCTTGAATTTGTGTGAAAAGCTTGAACCTGATGCAAAATCTCAGTGAAGAAACATTTCAAACTCTGTATTGAACAGATTCACCGTTCAAAAAATTTCAAAGAACAACAGTAAATGTGAGCATGGCTGACTTGTCACATAGGAAAAGACATTCACCAAATTTTGCTGAATTTAGACATTAAAGGGAACGAGCCATTGTGATGTGATGTGCTACAACAGATGCTTCAGTACCATACAGCATCATGCACCAGGTGACAGAAAGACAAATTTTCCAGTTTATAATGTTTACTTTGATGTGTCTAGTGTGAACATCCTCACATTTTTGTGCTGCATCATGTCAAAAAATGAACCCGTTGCAAACACGTTGGATGGGATTATTATAAACAAGACGTTCGCTTTTGTTCAAGACAGTTTTAGCTACTCATAACACATAGCAACACAGCAAAATGTATTCCTAATATGTTGGACATTTTATTGAAAGTAGTCTACTTTTACCTTTTGATACTTGCCTTCACAAGCACCCGTAAGAGCTGTGATTGAGATGTTCGAGTTGGAGTGGCCGCCATGCTCAAAAAAGAATGTTTCAAAATATGCTGTATTTTTGTAATTCGGCTAGGTAAGTAGTGTTGCAGTAACTAAATACTTCACATTTAAGTTAATGAGATTTTTCACCCATTGCGGAAATTGTAAGTCAGATCACTCTTTGAAAATCTGCAAGGTTTGAGGAATCATCCTTTTCCATAGCACAAAAGGAGCTGGATGAGTTAAACCCCCTAAACTTAAGCCAGCACCATTAATGATTGAAGTGAAGAAACAGATAAACAGAGATGAGCAATGCACCCTCATCCTGGCCCAAAGTGAGACAGGAAATGATACAGAGACTCCTGCCCATGCAGACTGGTGGCCAGGGGCCAGGCCACAGCAGGCAGACGTGGGAAACAAGAGACAGGGTGATTGACAAGCACAAAAGGCCATAACATAACTTTTAAAGTGTGTGTGAGTGTGTGAAAGAGAGGAGAGGGTGAGGGGGAAAAGCACTTGTTGTGTCTGTCCTTGATTATACATGGTTGTATAACCACTAATGTGGGTATGTGGATGTGGGTTTTTTTTTTTTTTTGCCTGCATGTCTGTATGTGTTTTAGTATATGTGTGTGTGTGTTATTGCTGACAGCAGTGCTCTGCTCAGATTGTTGGATGACTGCTAGGTGTTGACAGGTTTCTGTTATACTATGACCCCATGGCGAACGAGCATGATAGAACGGGTTGTGTGTGTTTTGTGTGTCTGTAAACATGTTGTTGTGTGTGAGAGAATCCCGCTGGCAGGGGATGTTGGGTGAATATCCGCATTTGGGATGGGCTGGCAAGTCTGTCCCATTAATGGAAAATTCCATTCAAAACTTTTCCTTGGCTAAACTGGGTTCAGGGATAAATTGTGGAATAGCACAAAGGATATCCTGTGTGTGTCATATGTGATTGTGAATCTTTCCCATTGTTTCTACCCTGGCATAACAACATTTTGTGGTTACAGATCTTTTTCTTTTTAGTTGTCGTTAAAGCTGCAGTCTGTAACTTTTTTGGTTAAAAATTATCCAAAATCAATTTTTGATTAAGTACATAACCAGCTAGTGTTCAAAACTATCTCCTTACCTTAGCCCGATTCACAACGTTAAGCTTGTGATAATGGCTTTTAATAAATCGATACTGATGGATTTCTGTAGGAAATTCGAGCATGCAGCCATTCGTCTTTGCGTCATTACGTCACTTCTGTAAACAGAAAGAAAGGAGTCCCTATAGCTATATCATTTGAAGATGCCGCTTGTATCGGATCATTCATAGCCTTTTCTCACAGCAGCTGCAATAATTAAACTTATCATTTTGATGGCGGATTGTAATACAGAAAGGTCCAAATGTTGTCATCAGTGACAACTGGAGATTCAGCCGTGGTCCAAAAGCAAAAGACTTCGGACTGCGGAGTGGCTACAGAAATTGAAATCTTTAGGTAACTCTAATACACACTAAATACACAGTCACGTAATGCCTATGTTGTTAACATTAATAATTTGAGAACAAAGTATAACAACAATAAAAATTTGCACGGTTTGGCCTAATACTTTTTCCCTCAGTTGGTCAGAACAAAAGTGGCAGACACTCAGTTCCATAATGTTAGCATTCTATGTGGTTTCAAATGTGTGCTGAGTGTTTTTTATAGCGTGTTGCTATACAGTTGCTAGTGTGTTATTCTTCTGTGATAAATATGTGAGTATTACTACTGGACACACCAATTAGTACATTTAGTTTTAGTTACAAGCACAGGTTCAGATGCGCAAATGTAGATGGCACAAGTCCACTAGATGTAGATGGAATACTAAAACATTTAAACATGGATATGCACTTTCTATACAATTTTCCTCAAAAATACTCTCATAACTCCACAATGCTGCCACATTTTGCATGCTGGGACCAGCATGGGGTGCTGGTTTCTAGTTTGAGAAGCAGGAGTGCTGGTGTTTATTTACACTAAGAGTTAGGGGTGGTCTTAGGGGATAGTGAGAATTAAGGTCCCAATGATACAACATCCATTTATGATTTTGATAAATATACACTTAATATGTTGTTATCATTGCTATTTTAGAATGTACTATAATACATTGAGGTGCAAATACAATCTCACACTATTTGCATCAAGTATAAATAACATCCAACCCTGCTGACACAGTGCAAAGAAAATATTTTTTTTGTTATTTTCACTTCGTGTAAACAGAATCTATCACTATTTACACTGATTAGCACCTATTTGCTATTTGCAAATAGCCTCTGCCAAAAAACAAAACAAAAAAACAAACAAAACAAAAAACAAAACAAAAACAAAAAACAAAACTCTTTTGTCAGTCTGTTCTTCTCTTTTAAAAAAACAAGATGGCAAGACAGAAATCCTAATGACTCAAAATGCTGTTTCAGCATAACAGGCCAAAGGAATACTTTTATTCTTACTGGTTTGCAGAAAGGCTGACGAGTCACTTAACCACCAGTGGTCATTTTATTGCCTTTTTTTTTTTTTTTTGGCCCAACTTTAACTCTTGAGCTTATGAGATTCTCATGAAAGAGAACTAACACACACACACACGCACACACACACACACACACACACACACACACACACACACACACACACACACACACACACACACACACACACACACACACACACACACACACACACACACACACACACACACACACACAATTTACTGAACAGTGAAGGCTGCTCTCCACATCAGTGTCTCCACCACCCTTGCAGATTTGGCCTGTCCATGACAAGCGATAGTCCCTAAATATAGAGTGCTATCAAGGTCAGCGGTTATTTTCTTCTACATAGGGTGCAGAATAGAGGCCGTATGTAAGATTGTGTTATCAGCAAACAAATACTATGTTTTTCAGGTTCAAATCAACAGATAATGGCATTATCTGAAGTTTTATCTAGGTTGTTTGGAACCGTAAGCACAAAAGCTAACAACGTGTGTTATGTTTATTCAGTTATACAAGGTTATCTCTGTCGCTGTTACTGCACATTTTCACAGGTGGCAGAATAATTGTTGGTTATTTTGATAAATTTAAACTGTTTGAGTATTGGTGATTATTTTGTTGTTATTGCAGTTTTATAAAAGTTTTATAACCAATTTGAGGTTTACAACATTTACAATTACAGTACAACAGTTGAGGGGGTTTTGGTACCTCCCACCTTCCTCCCTAAAAGCCTTGATATACTTAAATCAAAATCAAGGAAATGAAATGGTGTGACATCATTTTGAACAAAACCAGGCCAAAACTAAGTTTGTTTAGAGTTAATTCTGGAGTTTAAACTTTCCAGAAATGTTCACCCTGGCTTGTAACCACCATTGACACTTGGCATTGACTGGAGTGCAGAATTGTGGAGCTAGTGCAAACATATCCACATCACTATGATCAGATGCTTTCTTGACTGAGGTTTCTCACTGATTTCATTTTTGTTGTCTGTTTATTTTGTTATTGAGAGAAAAGCACACATCACATTTTTACATATTCATCTAAACAGTGCATCCCAGTTAGATGTTCGTTAACAAGAATTTTTCGGTTATCATATTGGGGCCTTAAAAACTCTTAATCTGTATCTCTGTAACATACAGCCTCTCGTGACTTATTCTACTCAATCTGAAGTCATTTGGGTATCATGTCAATATGGACTTGCAGAGCCTGTGCAGACAGCTGGTTTGATAACCTCGGAACCCACAAACCGTTCTCTTTCTTCAGCCACTCCCTTTGACTACTACAGACCTGCTCTTTGAGAGAACACATGCCCTCTCAAAGAAACATCTGCTTGTCGAGAAATGACACATTGTCATGTCTTTATTATTTGTGAATGATGTCTAAGCTGCTGGAGCTGAAGGTGCTTGTGTGTGAGTGTGTGTGTGCATAAATGAGCACTCTTGGCTCTTTTGAGGTTTGGACAAATTTATCCATCATCACTCTCCAAGCTAAATCAACAATGTTTTCTGAAGGAACTAGGTGGGGCAAAGCTTCAGCAGAAATATGACAGAGAATGACAGAGAATGAAAGAGAAAGCACGGAATAGACATACTAAACCATGATGGAGACCTACGTGACTACAATAAGATGGAAAAAAGAAAAAAAAAAATTAAATTCAAGATGTGAATGCAAACAAACTGAGGTTTCACAGACTGCACATTTTGGGGTCAGGTGAGTCTCTGGAAAAATATAAATAAGCAATTAAACAATCATTAAGAAACAGCATAGAGCTATAAATGAAAGTGGGTAGCATAGCTCTGACCAGCCCAGTTGGGAAATTAGAAAAATATTTCAGACATTTAAGTTTCTTGGTAAATGTGAGCACACTGCGAGGCATTGTTGAGATCTTTTCTGAAACTCTAGGATATACAAATTAGATTACAACCCTTTTTGCAAACCTTTCATATAAACACATTTTATAAATATCGGTAGTTTTAAAGCTGTTGAGATAATTGAAAAACTTTTGTCCAGAAATTTGTATATTTTCAAATGCCAGGGTGGCACAACTGCAAACATGGCTCTTTTATTGTGAATTGACCTCTCCCAAATACTGGTAAAAACTTCTATGGAAGTATAGGTAGGTTGGTACACTTTCCATGTCAGGTGGTACAACTATACATATTTGGCTGTACTGTCTGAAATCAAAACAGTCAAAAAAATGAATTTAAACACTATATTAAAAAAAAACACCTTTTTTGGAAGCATTATTTGTCATCGACCCTAATGCATTTAGCAGATGTTTTTATCCAGAGCATCTTACATTGGATTGTAGGTGTTGTTCTCCTGAAAATAGAACCCAAACTGCTCATGACTTTTAAGCCAGTGATAAGTCTGAGCTCTCATATACAATGTGTAAATATTTAAAAGTTGAGACCAACGTGCCGGTTGTTTTCATCTCTCCATCTGCAGTCATCCATCAGCAGACTGTCACTTGGGGTGGCTGGTATGGCCAGAGGATGTGAGTAATCCTCTAAAGTGACTCCACAGAACGACTTGGCTGAACTTTCATATAGAAGTCACTCTGAACCCTGCAGACACTGCCAATACCACAGCCAAGCTGCCATTATTGGTTAGGCTCTACCTGACTGAGTAGAAGGAAATAGAACAAGAAAAAAAGTGTTTTGACTCGATGGTAGCACGGGCTAGGTGCATTCTGGGAACTGAGGTGCCCTAAGGGGGCGCCTGAAGGAGAGCTGAAAGGCGTGGCCCCTCCTGCTGTGGTTTACAGCTCACTTGTCATTTCTGCAGACATGTTGGCACAGCAACCAGCACTTTCCCTTGATGGTTGGTGTTCGCACAGAACATAATCCTGGCGGAGGCTGTCATTTCAGCAACCTCCATCTTTTTTTAAGCACTTGTTTTAAGTTGTCATTTGGACTGTTTGTGTGACTTTATGCATGCCTATTCAGTTTCAAGGATGGCCCAAAAACCGTAGCGTCTTTTTTTAGCCCATAGCATTTGTGTGTGTGTGTATATGTGCACGAGTTTGCATGTTTGCTCAACGATACTCACATGATACTCTTTAGTGTGTCCTTGGGAGTCTGAAAAGTCCTTCGTCTGGCCTGAATGGCTCCCTCTGCCAGAGGCTTATAATGAATCATTTGGCAAGAGAATTCCACAGTGTTCTTCTCCAGCTCAGATAAACACGTTTATTCCGTTCAGCCTCTCAAGGAAGCACAAAGCTTGTGAGTAACTTGACCAGCATTTTAAAGACATCGTTCATCATATTGTAGTCGGCTGTCAGTTGGCATGGAAGGTATGGCTAAACTTCCTCGGGCAAACTCAAAGCCTATTGAAAAGATAACAGGAGGGTCAGTGTCATGATCACTGTTTGTCCCTGTCACGCCCCGGACTACATCTCCCACGATCCTCTCTGCCAGTCACATGTTCTCGCCTTGTTAATCACCACACCCAGCTGCAGCTCATTACACGGACTACAAAAGACTCATACACACATCACCTCAGGGCTAGGTCTTGTCTTCCCGAGTGTAACATTTCCAAGCGTTTCTCCTGTCTCCCTGTCTGTTCCGGTTCCGGTTCCGGTTCCGGTTCCTGTTACTGATCCCTGTCTGGTTCTACTGTTCTGTGATTGATAGCTGCCTGCCTTTTGACTACTGCCTGTTCTCTTACTACGATCCTGCCTGTCTCTGATGTTCCTGTTCGCCTCATTTGACCATGCCTGTACGACCACGCTCAACATTTAATAAAGCTTTGCATGTGGATCTTACTTTGAGTCCCGCCTTTGTTACAGTGAGAGTGTTTGGAGCAATGAATCTTGACATGATAATAAATGGTAATCAAGTGTACTCTTAAAATCTCCTGTGCCAACAACCAAAGATGAGGTCTGTCTTAATGCTTTCATCTGTATTACATGAGGACATGGATTTGTGAACTTCAATTGTGTCAGACATTCTGGCACAATTGGCTATAATTATGTAATGTGTGCATGCCAAAATGGATTTTAACATTTTAAAGTTTAGCCTTGAGTAAAGTGTTGTAATTCTTTGAAACAAGTTGAATACAGCAACATAAATGACACAGAACAGAATGAAACTATTGTAATATCAAATTAGGTAAATGTGTTAAAAATGTGATGGCTTTAAATATATTGAATTATTCTGATTGTTTAAATTTATTAAAATCAGCCTATTGATTTCCATGAGTTCAGTATTCAATGAGCTTATAAACAAATGTAAATGTTTATACATCTAGTTCATATGTAAAATGGTTAAGTTTTAGATACTGTCAATGTGTTAATAATGTACACTTCTGTGTTTATGTAAATGTACAAAAATGTATGTGTGCTAGAACCAAAATGTACATATGAATACCTATGTTTACTAATGATTATCATTTTAGTTGTCCATATGCTTACAACATATAGGAGCTGTTTGATCATATACAAGATCAAATATCTTTTGACATGATTTATTCTATTCTTGGTGGTATAAATCATGTGTTTATAATATATCTATGACTACTGGAATGTCTTTAAAATATAAAATAGAGCTACTGTGTTGGATCATAATTTGCTTGAACATAGATTAACATTTTGTTATAACATTCACTGAACTTTTTAATTACAATATTGGTCATACAAGGACTAGCCTAGAGTGATCTCATTGGTTTGATCATGTGTATGAAATGGATAATTTTGACCTTCTGCCTCTTCTATATGATCTGTTTCTCTAGGAAACATGATTTACTTATTCATAAAAGAGGAATGCTTTTAATGGCAATCTCTGTCAGTCATGTCCTATTTCCTGTTATCATTATTTAATTCCAACTCTATTGTTCTTGTTTCTGCTTTCTGCTTTCCCCATCTTTCTTTCAGACACTCTCTGCTGTTTTTTTTTTTTCACCCATTTTCAGAGAAATTTGTCCAAAATATGTTTCTATAAAATCTGATTTCAACAAAATTTGGTACACATCAATGTTGTTATTGTTAACTAAAACTAATATATATTTTTCATTATTAAAAATAAAATCAAATAAACTAAAATAAATATTATATAAAAAGGCTAAAATGTTAGTTTTGCCTTTTTGTCGCCATCTCAATTTGAACCCTGCAATTGCAGTTATTTGCAGAATTAACATCTTTACGTGGGATGTGCACAGGATGAATCTAATGTTTTGAGGAGAATGTGTGGCTGTCACCACATCGGTGGATACTGTACTTCGCAATCACGGATTGTAGTCTTGGAACTATGACCAAAATAAGAATTTTCACCAGAAAAAGTAATCTGAACAAGTAACAAATCTTTTGTTCTGACCAACTGAGAAAAAAGCATTAAAAAATAAATTGTGCTACCAATGGTGATTACATCTAATGATTGCTTAGCTCATATCACATCAAACCAGGCAAATTATTATTATTGTTATACTTTGTTCTCAAATTATTAATGTTAACAACATTAGCATTGCATGACTATGTGTATTTAGTGTGTATTAGCATTACCTGTAGATTTAAATTTCTGTATAGTCTAATCTCTAACATTAATTTGTCATACATACAATCCATCATCAAAATATTAAATTTAATTATTCCAGCTGCTGTGAGAAAAGGCTATAAATGATCCACCAGCAGCATCATCATGCGATATAGCCTACTAGATTGGACTCCTTCTTTATGTAAACAGATGTGGCGCAATGACGCAAAGACGAAACACTCCAATTAGATTACATTATTAAAAGCTTACCATTGTGAATCAAGCTATGGTAAGGAGATAGTTTTGAACACTGGCTGGTTATGTACTTGCTCAGAAATTGATTTTGGATAATTTTTAACAAAAAAAAGTTGCTCAGTTGCAGCTTTAAACTTAAAAACTTAAAATCAGAAATACCTTGAATGACTGTCAGGTGTATGTTCTGTTTTATGGACTTTTAGTTTGTTTTACCTTGCTCTCCTGTTTCCACTCTTCATTTGTTTCCGTAGGAACCGATTGCATTCACCTGTTTCTAGTTTAGCTTCATTGCTTGGTCTCTTTTTAAACCATCTGTTCAGTTCATTTCTTTGTCTGGTGTCTTCAATGTTAAAGTTGGTTTATGCTACTTCTGTGTAGTTCTCCTGTGCCAGAGTTATTTATTTATTTATTTTTATTATTATTTAGTTTAAAAAAGTACTCCTGGTGTAAATAGATCCTCTGTTCTAGGGTTGTCCAAACTCTTTCCTGCAGAGTTTAGCTCCAACTTGCTTCAACAAGTTTGCTTCAAGAACTTGATTAGCTGATTAATGTTTGTTTATTTGGGGTTGGAGCTGAACTCTGCTGAACAGTGGCCTGCTCTATTTGCTTCAGTGTGCAACTAACTGTGACAAAAACATCAGACATTAAAATACAGATCTAGTAACAGGTCTTTCAACCATGACTCCTTGAAGAACTTCTCATCTCCATCTCACAAGATGGTCATCCACTGGAAGACTGTGGAGGAGTTCCTTGAGCTCAGCCACCTGGTGTTCAGGGGTGACGGTGCTCTGTAGACCATTTTTTTGCAGTGGGTTGGATGATTATCTGATTCAATTCAATTCACATTTATTTGTATAGCGCTTTTCACAGTACATATAATTCCAAAGCAGTTTTACAGAGAATGCATGTCAACATTACAATTTAGAGAATGCAGTTAGCTAATAATGTAATAATTTAGGCAATTTAATTTAAAATCACTGTTAGCAGTTTAATTGAAGGTAGAAGCAATGAGCTCCTGAAAATAATGAATTACATATTAACAAGAATTAGGATATATAGTAATTTGGGAAAGTGCATGTTGATCCAGATATTGTGTCATCTGAAGTCCTCACAGGTGTTGGTGCCATTTCTTTAAAGATGTTGGTCATCTGAGGTCTTCTTAAGAAGTTGGATCCAAACTGAAGCTGATGTAATCTCTAGTAAAACAGAAAAGCAAATGGAGAATAATTAGTGTAGCTGCTGTTCATAACATTAAGCAAAGATAGTCATGTGCAATTGATCTGATATGAGATGCATTATGTGAATGCTTGGCTAAAGAGATGCATCTTTAATCTAGATTTAAACTGGGCGAGGGAGTCTGAACCCTGAACATTATCAGGAAGGCTATTCCAGAATTTAGGAGCCAAATGTGAAAACGCGCTCTCTCCTTTAGTGGACTTAGATATCCTAGGTACAACCAGAAGTCCAGAGTTTTGTGATCTTAAAGAGCGTGAAGGATTGTAGGGCGATAGAAGATCGAACCATTTAGAGCCTTATAGGTCAGTAGCAATACTTTATAATCTATACGGAACTTAATAGGTAACCAGTGTCGAGATGATAAAATTGGTGTTATGTTATGATCATATTTTCTTGACCTCGTTAGAACTCTAGCAGCTGCATTTTGTACTAATTGTAGCTTGTTTATTGAGGAAGCAGGACAACCAGCTAGTAATGCATTACAGTAATCTAGCTGAGACATCATGAATGCATGAACTAACTTTTCTGCATCAGAAATAGAAACATATTCCATAGCTTAGCAATGTTTCTGAGGTGGAAGAAGGCTGTTTTTGTATCGTATGAAATATGATTTTCAAAGGACAAGTTGCAGTCTAATAAAACACCCAGGTCTTTAACTGTTGAGGATGAAGTAACAGTACATCCTTCTAAATGCAAATTTTAGTCTGAGAGATTCTGTGTACAAGTTTTTGGCCCTATAAGTAATACTTCAGTCTTATCTGAATTTAATAGAAGAAAATTACTAGTCATCCAATGTTTTACTTCTTTAACACATTCTGTCAGATTAGATAATTTGGTGATTTCATCTGGTCGTGATGAAATAGCTGAGTATCATTGGCATAGCAGTGGAGACTAATTCCATGTTTTCTTATAATATCACCAAGTGGCAGCAGACCCTTGCGGCACTCCATAATTTACTATCGTTATCTTAGATTTTTCCCCGTTTAAATAGACAAAATTATGACCGTCTGATAGGTACGACATAAACCACCGCAATGCCTGTCCCTGAATACCAGTATAATTTAGTCGATCTAGGAGTATTTTATGATCTATAGTGCCAAACGCAGCAAGATTTGGAAGAAATGGAAGATTTTAAATGGGTCTGTAATTTGTCAATACATTTGGATCTAATTGTGTTTTTTTAATGAGGGGCTTAATAACTGCTAGCTTGAACGGTCTTGGGACATGACCTAGAGATAAAGACGAGTTGATAATATTGAGAAGAGGGTCTTCTGCTACAGGTAACAATTCTTTCAGTAGTTTAGTGGGTATTGGATCTAATAAACATGTTGTTGGTTTTGACGCAATGATAATTTTATTTAGCTCTTCCTGTCCTATAGTTGTAAAGCACTGCAATTGTTCTTGTGAAGCGATAATTGAGGACAAATCATAAAACATTGTCAAAGGTTGTACATTTACAATTGTATTTGTGATGCTTTCGATTTTATCAGTAAAGACATTCATAAAATCATTACTACTAAACTGTAATGAAATGTTTTGTTCTGGTGATGTCTGTTTATTTGTTAATCTAGCCACTGTACTAAACAAGAACCTTGGATTGTTTTGGTTATTTTCTATGAGTTTGTGGAGATGCTCAGCCCTGGCTGCTTTTAGAGTCTTTCTATAATGGGACAAGCTGCCTTTCCACATGATTCTGAAGACCTCTAAACAAGTTTGTCTCCATTTGCATTCTAGATTACGAGTTTCTCTTTTGATAGCGTGAGTAATACTGTTGTACCATGGTGCTGTATTTTTCTACTATGCGCCGGACTATGCGCCAGACACAAAGCCAGAGCTCACTGCAGACCCAGATCAAGAGCCTGTGCCCACCAGTCTTCTATCTCCTTAATT
Organism: Chanodichthys erythropterus; assembly: GCF_024489055.1. Classification (NCBI taxonomy): domain Eukaryota; kingdom Metazoa; phylum Chordata; class Actinopteri; order Cypriniformes; family Xenocyprididae; genus Chanodichthys; species Chanodichthys erythropterus. The sequence continues at coordinate 37,299,284 of NC_090225.1, forward strand.
GCCACTGGTTCCGCCCAGTATCCTGTCTCCTTCATTGCTGCTGGTTCCACCGAGTCTCCTGTCTTCTTCGTCGCCACTGGTTCAGCCCAGTCTCCTGTCTCTTTCGTTGCCACCTTGGTTTATGGACCCCCTGACTCCACCTAAGGCCTCCAAGCACATGATGCCACCTAGGCCTGTTGATTCATTGGCTCCACCTTGGCTCCATGCTACCTCGTCCGGCTCGACCAGGCTCCCTCATCCCTCCAGCTCTGCTTTGATCAGACGTCACCCTGGCTTTGCCATATGCTTCAGGGGTTCCGGGCTTCCAGCCTTCCACCCCTTTGGCTCCACCAGGCACTGCTTTTCCTCCGGCTCCATCATTGTCCTTGGTCACTCCAGCTTCACCACAGTCTTCCTAGCCTCTTTCTTGTTGGCTCTGCCTTCGCTCGCCAGGCCAGCGGTTTCACCCTGTGCCTTCATCCCTTCAGCTCTGCAAAGCACATTTTTGCAATCGCCAGAGACACTGGCCAACAAATACTGTGAACATACATTTTTGAATAATGGGTGAGTTATGGAAAGAATGCTACATCTATATTCACTTTCTCTTCTGACATACTTTTTGAAACTTAACATTTGAAGTACAGCTTGAACTAATCCCCTCACATAGAGCAACCCTGGCCCTGGAGTACTGATATTATATCATGGCCTGCACTCTGAGCTTCCTTATTATGTGAAGTAAATCAGTTACTCCCTAGCGGAGAGAAGACAGTAGGGAGTTTCTGTTGACTCAAGGTTTGTTTGCTCTGGCAGAAGTTATGAGCATCTAAGTACTCTGTGCCACTCAGAGTGTAGGCCAGTGCACTCATGTAGAGAGCTACCTTCAGATTCCTGCAGGCTTTCTGAATCTCAGCCCTGTCTTGATTGATGCTCTCTTTCTGACTAATGGGATGGTCAATACATTAGTCATATGTTGAAACTCAGCATTCAAGAGCTCTTGTTACCTCCGGTCATGGAACAGATACCTCCAGAACAGCTTTCTGGACTAATGTGATGACTTTGATGGATTAGAAGTTAATTCCAATACATCACTGTCTCTTGAATACTGTGAAGTGTTCTCATTCCTTAAAGTGTACAGTACAAGGCACAAACATACACTGCATTCCAAATTATTATGCAATATATGAAATACATGAAGACTAATTAATAATGAGTCTTCATGTATTTCTAAACCCACTGTAGATGTTTCTCTTTGTTAGGTTTGGTTAGTGGTGTCTAAAATGCATCTTTACGCACAACTGCCAGCCTGCATGGTGAGGTTCTCAAGACTCCAGAGACACCAGCAGCTTCAAATACCTGTTTGCTGCTCAACACTGGCTTTTTTTTTTTATATAGCTGCCCTTTTAATACAATATATATATATATATATATATTTTTTAGGAAATTTCATTAATAAGCCTTTATCTGACTGAGTTCTGCTGTGCTCTAAATCACTTACAAATCTTATGATAATTCAATAATCTCCATTCAGTTTCACACAATATTAGTTGTTTTCATGCCTTTTGCACAACATTGCACCATTTCATGCTTTTCATCTTCAGAAAGATCTTTCTTCCTCCCCATATTGCATGAGAACTGTGACTTGCTTAGTAATGTGGAACAACCTCTAAGTAGGGTTCCCATAGATCTGGCAAATTATTTTGTCTGAGATTGATACCAGTTATCTAAAAAGACATGGATAAATAAACAAACAAACACTTTCTTAGAAAAACTAAAATCTGAATGTTTATTGTACTGAAATCTTACTGATATGTCAATTGCATAATAATTTGGAACGCAGTGTAAACACATGGCTCATTGTTCCTACTCAGTGTTCTATGCCAATGGGGACAATAGTGGACATTTGGAGCTGTATGAAAGCCTGCTTCTGCTTATGCTGTTGATGACATAAGCAGGTGCAGCAGTAAGCTATCAAATTTCCTCAGTAAACATTAACTGCCTAAAGTTGCCTCATGCAAGTGACTGAGTTGACCAGACAACTCTCTTTCTCTCCTTCTTTCCTCCTGGGTTAGATCTAATCAGCTGGTAGTCACACCTTACATAACACACAGGCTTCTTTTGTTGCCTTTAAGTAATGATTCTGTCATAGCTGACAGCTATGTTGCACACCTATGAACAGTGATGTCACTGCAGTACAGGTGACTGATTGTGTGCTACACATATCTAGCCATCCAAATGTGGAATGTGTTCTAAAATAAATATTCTAATACCTAAGATCCATAAAAGCAGCTCTAAATGAAGTGTTTTTGTGTTCAACAACTTTGAAAAAACACTTAGAAAATAGATATTTGCTCATTTTCAAGCTAATTCCTGTTTTTAGTAAAAGGTCATTTGTGGTTTTTTTTTTTTTTTATTGTTAAAATATGTTCTCTTATCCAAGCTTAATATGCAAAGACAGGTAAGCTATTCATGAGTTGATTAGCTTGAAATGTGTAAATACATCAGTATTTTTACATGTGCAGTCATAATCATGCTAGTGTTTGTGCGTAGTCGAGCTAGCTTGTGCGTAGTCTTCATTTTTCTTTCCAAGTACATATCACAGTGCGTAACTGAATATTTGAAATATGAAATATATGTTGCACTTCTGTCATACAGATCAATTGCACAATGGCAAGATCAATTAAAGTCCAAATAGTGCTACAATCTGTTAGTCCCCATATGCAAAAATCATAAAATGTCATCTAAATGCTTCAGTCATACTGAAATCATAGCAAAGACCAATTATTTTTTTAGTCAGACTAAAATCATTCACTTTTTTTTTTTAACTGTGGTTCTGTAGTATATGAAAAAATAGCACCAATATTGTCTGTGAGTCTGGGCACAGGCCAATCTATTTTTCCATCCAATGAAAAAAGTGGAGTGTTTGGAAACTTGTCATTATTTTTGTAATTCCATTTGCTGATGCAGAAATTGCACTTCACCTTTAATATAGATTAACATTTGGACAGATTTATTTTTCCGTGTTTAGGAAAGATTTGTTTCCTCGCATATCTTTAGGGATAACATTGAAACAAGGTTTTTAGTATTTCCTCAGGGAGATTTAGCCTAATGCACTGACTGTAAGTCAACAAGGAAGGGCTCTTACTTAGTACTCTTACTTGCCTGCCACTTAGCCCTTTACTAAACCAGATTTAAACTGCCAAAACATTCCTATCAAATTTAACAAAACAAGTAATTACCTGTGACAAGTACCTTCCCATAATCCCCCCCCCCCCCCCTTTTTTTTTTTTTTAATTCTTTTCTCATATCCCCCTTTGAATGATGCTTGGCCTTCTCTCAAGGGTTATGTAAGAGAGAACCAGAGAACAAGCAGCTTCTGCAAACAGGCTTGCACACTGCAGCAGATATGACCTGCAGTCTGATCAGAGCCAAACCACACTTCACTAAAACTCACCAGGAAGGAGAAACTGACCTGAAGTCTGCCCTAAAATGCCTGTGTCATGTTTGACGTCCACAGAGGGGTGGGGTTGATTGATTACCAACCCCAGACTTAAGAGAATGTCACATAGTGATAAGGAGATGGTTTGAAAGGTAAAGAAATGTACAGAGTAAATGAAAGAGTTCTTAGTTTTGTCAGGGTTTTAGACTATAAATTGATGAAATGATTATTCTAATCCATTTACATCATTGTTTGACCTGGAATGGACACTTATTAAACTTGTTATTAAACTCTCAACGTGCTGCAAAGTAACATTCCAAAATATGTATGTTTAACTCAAGTTTCAGAGAATCTCCTTTTATGAGTCATATGTTGGACAAGATATAATCTGCAGGGTGATTTGGGTAAAAAGAAAAATAATCCGTAAATAGATTTAAAATGAGATAAATGGAGCTGATTGGCAGCTAAGGCTATGTTCACACTGTCAGTCCAAATCCTATTGTTTGTGTATCCAGCTGAAATCTGATCTAAATTATTGACTGTTCAGATCTGATTTGTGTGTCCCCTGGCACTCTTTAACTTTCTGGAATATCTGCATTGGTTTCTATGGCAATGACATTGTGTTAGTAGGCATACGGCAAACAAAAACAACAACAGCAACATGGAGGGGTTTGCAATACAGATGTTGTCTTACATCATGACAATATGTAGCTGCCACGCTGAACTACCGCATCTTCTGAGGCAGCAGAAGAAATGTAGAAAGCTGGTACAGTATGTGCTGCTTTTGCCCCCCGGTGCTGTTGTATCCACCAGTCTCATGATTCAACATGTCTCCATTATATTGTAATTTTCTGCTCGACCGGAACTTTGCAACAAGTTTTTGCAGCGACTTTGAGCATGTTTGCTATAACAACATCTGACATGTTTATGTTTTACGTGGTGTGAGAAAGTGACATATAACCATGCAAAATCCGATCAGAGCGGTCAGACTGAAATGGATTTCCAGAAATGAGATTTGAACAGGATGTCAAACTACATATGAATGTAGCTCAATACGGATTTGTAAAAATTATATTTCATGATGGTGAGGAAGAGCCCCAAAAAATTCCCTCTTGGAGTAATTGAATTTCCTAGGGTTGACATATACATTTATTATTGCAAAACACAGACAGACATAATTAAACATGACTCATGGGTAAGGGAGGCTTTCATCAAAAAAAAGAAAAAAAAAAAGAAAAAGAAAAAAAAAGCATTTATCACAGAATTAAATTATTTAAACAGGACAGGATAATGATAAATTGTTTTTATTAAACCACTTATCAAAAAAATCAAGCCAATTTTACCAGTGAAGTAATTACTTTTCATCAAAAAAGAGGGCCACCTACCCTATTAAATATATTATTAGGGATAAAATATGACAGAAGCTGTTCCAAGCAAATCTTTTCAACCAATTAATTTTAAATGTGTTGTTAGTATCACCAAAATTCAGAACTTCAAGACCCCCATCACTTCTTTTGTTTGTGAAAATATTTTTCAATTAATTTATGAGATTTATTATTAAGAAAAACCTAATCAAATATATTTTTGGAGGTATGATTATCTAGTGCTAAAGAAATGGAAGGTTATACGAATCTGGTAATTGTGAAATTTGAATCTTTCTTTTGAACGATATTAAGGCCAGCGAAACTATCATTATTCAAAATAACAATAGATAATGTTTCTACAAATTTAAAAAATGGCCTCAAAGGGCAACCCTGGAGTATACCGCAAAGAAAATGTATAAAACCTTGACGATGTATGTGAATTTAAAATTAAACAACTATCAATGTCTTTGTACAGCATTTGAACAACATTTTGAGGGGAATCCAAAAGCATCAAAAGGATTCAATCAACGTCACCAACACAAAGTTTCTGACAATTCTTTTGGCCTTTGTTTAAAAACATTTTCCCTGAAAGATTGAGTTATAATAGTTTGCAAGAGCCTGATTATAAACACAACAAGGCTGTGAAAGTGGACTAGTGAGTAGATTAGTTTACCTGTTTGGCTGATCATGTTTAATGTCTTCACTCCGGTTAAATAGTGTTGCTGTGACCAGGTCTGAATTTCTACTCATTCCCACAGATTTCGAGCTCAAATCCGAAGTGCACACACATGATACAGCTGTCTTTGACATACAGCTCATGAGTGCATGCGGCTTATTAATGGTCAAATACACACAAAAATAATGTCACAATGCCCATCTTGGTGAGTATTAATGTAAACACAGTCATAAACTGTTTAGGAAAACACATGTATAACAGTATTTTGGGTGCGTGCATCAGGTCTTAAAGGGACAGCAGACTAATAAATGTGTCGCTCTCTATAGCCACTTTTCCACCATCGAGCCAAACGGTTCTCATTGCGTAACCATTCCATTCCATGCCAGTCCATCTGCTTATGTTGTTAATGTTTCGGTGGTGGGGCCGAGATTGTGGAATAGCTTGCCTGTCCATCTTAGAGCAGCTCCTTCCTTATCAGTTTTTAAAACTCTTCTTAAAACTCATGTGTTTTATTTAACCTTTAATATTTGTTAATCTTTGCTTTTGTTATGCTTCTATTATCAGTTTTATTATTACTATTGTTTTTTTATTTCTCACTCATGTACATTACTTTGGTAAGTCCTGTGGCTGTTTTAAAGGTGCTTTAAAAATAAATAAACTTAAACTTAAACTTAAACAACAAAAGACAAAGAGAAAATCACTTACTTCTCTCAACTGATTAACTTGTGTAACTTTAATTGATTAATCTGTATTTAATTTTTACAATGAAGATTATCCAGTGTTATCTTAAATTTTATTACTTTGTTTCTTTATCCAGTTTCTTACCTGGATACTACTGTTAGACCTACCTGAAAAAAATAAAGCAGTCTATTTCATTTGTATCTTTATTCTATTATATTTTTGTGCTATTGTTAGTAATTTGGTATATATTTTTTAAATTCAATTTACCATTTGAATTGAAGCTTCCTTGTGCTGTGTGTAAACTATAGCAACAAAATTACTCCATTGTAAAAGCAAATGCATTGAGTTAGCAAATATTTATGTGAGATAATTGTAATGTAATTGATCAATGTTTGTTTATTAATAAAAGCTTAAAAACTGTCATCATATAAAGTGATCTCTTCAGAAGAAGTTTTTGATTGCCAAGACTTTCAATGGATGGACAAAAAGACATAATATTAAAAATATCTATATGACAGTATATGCCACATTTTTTCCCTGTAGTATAGAAAATGGTATTGGATATTGATACTTTTAATGGTATCGTATCGAAGTTAGAAATTCCAGAATCGTGACAACACTAGGGAATCCTGAAGTTTATATCTGGTCATACTGAATTATTATGTTTAGCCAGCTACTAATTCATTTGCTTTTTTCCATGACTGGCTCAAGTTGTTGTTTGAAACTTGTCCAGTCGTCTTCCTCTCCAAACATCAACTTTACTCTGGTTTCCCTCCATGACTCCAAATGGGAGTTTTTACACTCCAAGAAGATTTTAAGGAGTCCTGAGAGAGGTTGTCCACTTTTATTTTTGTGTCTGCTCTTTCCTGTGCTGCCCTTTGGAGGACAATAGGAGGAACCACAGGCATTGGCTGTCCAAATCAACCCCCCTGACCTTCTTTCTGGATAAGCTGGAGAAGGTTGAGGAGGCTAGTGGACAGCAGGAAGTGCAGGTTCCTGTTCAAACTGGATTTTACATGCAAACCCTTGAAATCAGAGAAGAGAGTAGCTTTTGTGTTTCCTTCAGACACCGGCTGTTTTTGGAAGTTGTCTTCCATGTTTTCCTCCAGTTCTGTTCCCAGGCATAGTGACTTTGAAGTAAGTTTGATAGCTCTCAGACTGTGAGAGTTCACTCACTATGGTGTGAAAGAGGTGGTTTCTGTGAAGAGTAGTTGTCCTTGTTGAACAGGCAGGTCCTAGGCTGGTTAGTGCTGGTTTTGGTGATGGTGTTGCTGGTGAAGCTGGTCAATTTCTTCTAATGCTTGTTGACAAAGAAAGAATCATCCCATGGCATAGACCAGAATCCAAACCACAGTGCTTGCTGAAAACTAGCAATGCTAGTCTTTTCAGTAGGCATATGTGTGTTCATGTAAACAGAGGAGAGAGTGTGAGAAAAAGTTTTCAGATACTCATCCTACCTCAACTGGACAGCACTCTTTTACACTCTTTCTTTTACACGCAATGCTGGAAAACCAACAATTCATTTTTAATTTGACAACAAAACGACTTTGACGGGCAGAAGGTGGGGTGTGGGCCTTGGCTCTGCGGGCAGCTCACAGAAGATCTGATGAGTGACAAGCCTTTTAAACAGCTCAGATTAACTCTAATCTCCAAGAGCCCAACCTGGAGCTCCATCACAACCCCCCATAACCCTGTATGCTCAGTACCAAATCATTCATATGCTGTGCGTCCTTTGAATAAAACCCACATGCTCCAGAATTACCAATTCAGCACCCTGCCAGCCTCGGAAAACTGAAAAATTTACCCCCATGGCTAGATCTAAAATGCAAATGTCTCTTTGCAGATGAAGACATTAATTTCCCCCAAAAAGACGGGCAGTGGAATTTCAGAGTGTCACATCTCATGTCTTTCTGAAATGCCTGGGACAGGCCTCAAAGGGAAAGCACCCTGGAAAGAGCTCTTGAGGCTTTTCACTAAAAGAGGACCCAGAGAGGGAAAAGGGATTCTTCTTGTGCTTGCTCTCGCTGGGCACATTGAGAGGCTCACAATGCCAGGAGCCAGTGCATTACAGTAAAGGGGGGCTGCCCTCACTGGGCGCCTCTGAAACAGAGGGACTGCGAGGGAGGGCTGATTTCTTTGGACTCCAATAGAGGTATATGCAATCTGCCACCCAACAGTCAGCCTCTACTCCATCTTTCCATTGACAGCTAACTGTTCCATAAACAAGGACAAATCCAGCATGAATTCCACAGCGCCTGGCAGACGTTGCCCTCTCTCTGGTCTTTTCATGATTTTGCTCTCTTTCTTTCTCCCTCCCTCCCTCCCTCCCTCCCTCCCTCCCTCCCTCCACTTTGTCTTTTGTTGCAGGGATCCCTGAAAGGCTGTTTTTCCCTCGTTTTTTCTCACTAGCCTTCTGTCCATCTTTCAGTCATCTCTCTCCCTCTCCTTCTCTTTCTGATCTCTGTCATTCCAGGAGAGAGAACAAAACTCAGTGGTTGCACTCTAACGAATAGCATTCCAATAAAGGCTCTTTTGCACTGATGCTGAATAAAACTCTGGGATTAAAGCCATCATTGGGGCCCCTGAAACAGACAACCTGTTCTCTTCCACAAAACAACACACAGATCCACACTTTTGCCTTGATTTAGTGACCTTTTCCAATTGAACACATGAGCACAGAAGATGAGTTAGTGTGGGCAGCTGCAAGGCTGAGCAACATGGTTTAAATCCCAAGAACAGAAAGATACCACCCAACCTCACAACTCAACCACAAATTAATTTTAGTTAGCAACAGATGCTATCCATTATTGAGCCCAGTGTGACATCAGGTGGTGATTATTGGCAAAAATCTGGAGGTATTGTTGCATGGGGGTGGGGGAGTTGGGGAGGTCAGAGCAAACTTCATCTGAGGAAAGATTCTGCAATATCAAAATCAACAGCAGGTGATAGATCCTTTTCTTATGCCTAAACTCTGGAACAGTCTTCCTAGTGTTGTTCATGAAGCAGACACACTCTATCAGTTTAAATCTAGATAAAAGTCCAATCTCAACATACACATAACACACTATCACATTTCCATAATTCAAATCCCTTAAGGGATTGTTAGGCTACACAATTAGGTCAGCCGGAACCAAGAACACTTCTCATACCATCCAATGTACTTGTTACATCGTAAGAGGAATCACATCACACCATATTTGATCATTTAGCCAGAGGAGAATCTGTTTCTCTCAAGGTTTTTTTCTCTACATGTCTGCCACCTAATGGAGTTTTGGTTCCTTGCCAGTGTCACCTTTGGCTTACTGAGTTGGGGACACTTAATATTGAGCTGGATGATGGCATCACTGCTTTCTGCAGAGTTGCTTTATAGCTGAATTGACCACATTTCCTAATTGATGATCTTACTAATACAGATTAGTTTCAAAACATCTGTAAATAAACTAAAGAGAGAAAACATACAACAACACCAACTGGCCATAGATCCATTATGTAAATGTAAGTATGATCTTTGATCTTGCATTTTATTACATTTTTACATAATAACATTTATTCCAACATGGTGTGTAAGCAACATAACTTATGCAGTTATATCATTTTCCAATTATAAGATATAAACTCAGCAAAAAAAGAAACGTCCTCTAAATTTCAACTGTTTTTATTTCCAGCAAATTCTTAACATGTAAATATTTGTCTGGAAATAAAAAGTTTCAACAACTGCAATATGAACTGAAGGTTTTACAGACATTTGATGAACAGAATTGGAATAATGAGTCGCTGAGCAAAGGGTAACAGTCAGTACAGTGCATCTCATCCTCATGGACTACACAAGATTGACCAGTTCTTGTTGTGAGATGTTACCTCACTCATCCACCAAGGCATCTGCAAGTTCTCAAACACATCTGGGGGAACATATTGTTACACATAGTTTGGCACAGTGTGAGGACGATCAGCAGTCTTAGGCATCTCACATTACAGACATTGCGGTCTATTGCTCTGGCCACATCTGCAGTCCTCGTGCCTCTCTGCAGCAGGATTATGGCGTATTTACATAGGTGATCAGGGACCTTGGATATCTTTCAGTAACACTTTAATTTAGGGTCCAATTATTACTATTAACTAGTTGCTTATAAGCATGCCTATTACTAGAATATTGGCTGTTTATTAGTACAAAATAATGCCTTAATCCTACCCAATACCTAAACTTAACCACCTTACTATTAATAAGCAGTAATTAGGCGTTAGTTATTAGGCGTTAGGCAAAAGTCATAGTTAATAGTGAGAACTGGACCCTAATCTAAAGTGTGACCCATCTTTGTTCTGGTGTTTTTCAAAATTAGTAGAAAGCTCTCTTTAGTGTCCCAAGTTATTTTAACTGTGACCTTAATTGTCTACTGCCTGTAAAGTGACAGTGTGTTATGGTCTGTGCATGAGCAATAATTGTTTATATTTAATTGAACATGCATGAAAAACACTGTTTAAATCCTTTTCAATAAAGATCTGTTAAGCTTATTTGGATTTTACAAATTTATCTTTGAAATACATTATCCTGAAAAGGGGACCTTTTTTTTTCTGAGTTTATTAAATAAAAAGCTCAAGAAGAACAAAAATCCTTCAATACAAAAATAATGTATTTTCAGGAATGTCTCTTCATCTGTGAAATGCAGCTGCACACCTGCACACTTATGTCCTGTAAATATTGTAATATCATACAATGTTTATCATGTACTTTATGTAATTTACATCTCATAAATATATCTCAGTATGTAAAATATCAGACAAAATTCTTAAGGTTAAGATTATATTTGTAGAATTCAAATATTATAATTATTATTATTATTATTATTATTATTTTTATTTTTATTTATTTATTTATTTATTTGCAATAGATGCAGTTCTCACAATAGAAATTCTATGAGTATTCCAGGCCTAGAAATGTTTCATAACCCTGAGAACTATGCTTCAAATAAATGTTTTCATTTTTGTATAGCAGTGATGTATTACTGTTAAACCTCTGAAGATCAAATTCACACATAATTATACTATAAATGTCTGTAGGTGTTCTGCTACATTGCACTGATGAAGGAACATTCACATGTTCTATTTAAAAAAAATAAACTTTTCAAGCTTTTATTGGAAAATTAGATTTTTAATGAAATGCTATATGCTTTGGTGGCCTTTTTCAAACTGTTTTTGGTGTATCAAAAGAGTACACTGCAGAAATCCACCTGATACATACAGCAAATTGAAATGTGAAGAGTGGACAGTTATTGTGAAACACCTGTTTTTCTTATCACCCACTCAACCCTTTTAACTCTCTCTCCCGTAGTGTGTTTGAAAGTGTGTGTGTCTTTGGAAACAGCTAAGGAGTCAGATCACAGGCTTTGGTTACACAATATCTTTCCAAGGGCACCATGGGCTCCTGTCACAAACACACACACACTGGCCCTCTTAAACGCGGGCAATCACTCATGCAAGACCAGGGTGCTCTTATGTACACATCTGCCATGCTGGGCAGTGTGGGCAGAGAGACAGAGAGAGAGAATAGGAGAGGGCACTGGCTTTAGGAGGCCAGGCAGATGCCTGCTAATACTGCCGTGGCTGCCATGGCAATAGCCTGACATTGTTTACTGCCCCTTAGTAGAGGGCTCGGGACCCCCAACCCCTCCTCTGTGTCATTCTCTGTCTTCCTCTCCTTCTAATGTAAATGACTTGCCATGTTAAAAAGGAGGGAGATGTTTTGTGCTTGCTGTTTTTCTCTTTCTCTCTGGATGGAGTTGTGTGTGTGTGTGTGTGTGTGTGTGTGTGTGTGTGTGTGTGTGTGTGTGTGTGTGTGTGTCCCTGCGTCCCAATGTCCATACTATCCATCCTAAATAGTATGTGAGATTAAAATAAGTGTGTCTCAAAGCATAGTATGTTGAAAAGAGTATGCCAAAAGTCCCCGGATGGTCTACTATTTCCGGTAGATTTTCAAAGTGTGGATCTGTGCACACTATAGAGGCTAATATTGCCCACAACCCATTGCGCGTTGTACGAGGATTCAGTTCATAACTACAAACACAAGTAAAAAGTGTTAAAAACTACAAAACATGGTGAATATGCACGATCGACGCTGAGAGGTTTTTTGACTGACTAATAATCAGTTCAAACTGATAAAAAATATTTATTTTAATGTTATATGTGTTATTTTTCCATTTTTGTGTTATTGGCCATTAACTTTTAAATGCATCATTATGCATTAATATGAGGAGAGTTCTCCACATGAAAGACTCGCGACTGCAGATCAACGTGCTGCATTTCTCTCTGATACGGTAAGAAATTAGCTAAATGAAATGTGGAGGATGTAAGATGATTGACAGGCCAGTTTACGGTGACTGGATGCGACAGAGAGAAAAGACGCGACTATATGATGTGATAGTATGTCCCAAAGCTTGTCTACTCAAAAGTACTTTTTGTTCACAGAAAGAGTATACTTTTAGGGCGTAGTATAAGTAGGCGAATTGGGACGCAGCATGTGTGTGTGTGTGTGTGTGTGTGTAGGGTCAGGTTTATGGTGAGCCTTTGGCTGTAACATTTCTGACAGGCTAATTTCAATGCATATAGGACTCATTAAGGCCAGAAATATACTCTATGGTATTATGCAAATGTAGGCTAATGAACTACAAGTATGTGGTCCCATTGTATACATACACGTGAAGTGTGTAATTTCTTTTAGCGTCACTAAAAGTAATTGCCAAAATAATGTCTGTTTTCAAATAGGTTTCCTAAACACATCTGCGATGGATCTTTTTGATCCTGCTTTATTAATGCTAGATTTTACATGATTAAAAATCCTACAAATTTGTCCTTGTAACAAGTCCACTGAAGACGAGCTGAATTTGAAATTTGAAAGTGCCATATTTATTCAAATAACACATGAACAAAATACAAAAAAAAAAAAAAAAAAAAACAACAACAAAAAAAACAACAAAAAACAAAGGCATGACTTGATCCATGAACTTGAACATAAACCTAAACATAAAACTCAACAACAACAGTTACAGGGAACAAAGCTACAGCCAAAAGACAATGGTAACATGGGGGCTATATACACAATGACTAATGAGCAAATGAGAAACACCTGAACACAATAAAACAATGAACCAATGAGAAAACAGAACTGAGAAACACATTACCAAAACCAATCAGAACATGACACGTAAGATATGTATGACTTGAAGTGGCTCTGCGCAGAATGATCAGTGTATAACATCAAAGTACTGTGAGGGCAATTTGAGAGCAGGCAGTTCCATATGCTTTTGAATCGCTCTTGTGGTACTTTGACGTCATACATGGATTGGTTTGCGCAGCGCCGCTTCAAGTAGAACACACCTATAGACAAGGGAAGCACATGGCAAGATGACATGAGGAGCAAGGAAAACATGTGACAAACAGTAACCATGATTATGAGAATTATACAAAATAAAAGACATGAAAACACAAAAGTGAAATCAAAACCGAACATGACAGTCATATAGACTGATACATGTGATACTGTGTGATTATGACAAGTAATGTAATGTAAAATATGTCCCATATCATATTATTAAAGCTATGAAGGGCTAAGTAAAATATTTCAATGCTTTTTCAATTACATACTTATATGTTTGCATACTACTAACCGATCAGCCTGCTAGTTTTGCATAGCATTATCCAATTAGCCAGCCAGCCTAGCATTCTGCTAACTGATTAGCCAGTTTGTTTAGTATACTACCAGCCAATTGGCCTGCTATAGCAAATCTGTCTCTGTTAAAAGGATAACCAAAAATACTATTATGATTATTTAGAAGAAGATATCACAATAACATTTTGAACAGACATTTAACTGGTTAATCAGTTAGAAGTATGACCATATTAGTCCAGTTCTGTCAACACTGCATTGGCTTCCTGTTAAACATTGTATAGATTTTAAAATCTTGCTAATTACTTACAAAGCACTAAATGGTTTAGCTCCCCAGTACCTAAGCGAGGCGGTAGATCCTTCTCCTATTTGACACCTAAACTTTGGATCAATCTTGACACAACCACAACGCAGCCCTGAAGTGTCAGCAGAGATTGAGTCAACTAGATCATCCACTGTGAAGGCCTCATCGACACGACAGCCAGTGGGACAGTTCCTCAACAAACCGTCCCATGCCAGCGTGATGAATCCAATCCTCAACTGGATGGAACTGGAATAAATACTTTGACTGTTGCGATCCCATCTGACTTATAGCTGCCTGAATCATAACAAAGCACTGTTCGCCAGAGGAGAACTGGCCCTCGTTTTTCTCCATTTTTAACACCTGTTTGCCACCTGATGTCACCTATTGGAGTTTGGGTTCCTTGCTGCTGTCGCCTTTGGCTTGCTTAGTTGGGGACACTTGACATTTGATATTCAACAGTGTTTTGATCTGCCTGCATTGACACCATTGTATGCGAACTGAACTGAGCTGGATGATGACGTCACTGTTTACTCCAGTGCTGATATAGATAAATTAACTAAATTAATAACTATTGATTCTTACATCTGAATGAATCAATACTGAATTTACTTAAGATGGATACTGACACCATTTTCTTTAAGAGCTGTTGTGCAGCCAAAATTATATACCAGGTATCACTGTAAAACTGTTTTGACACAATCTGCATTGTAAAATGTGCTATATAAATAAAGGTGACTTGACTTGACATTACAGGTGACTACTTTTTGGGGTCTATGAGGATAGGATTCTGGATCTTACATAAAACCACAACCACAAATGATTGATTCAGAATGATGCCAAGTTTGATAAGACATTTCCTGACATACCTCGCTGATGTTTTCCTTTTCTGAGAAATGAAAGGTAGAGGGAGGAAAGACTCAGAGAAGACTAAAGTGAACTTGCTTTGGTGTGGTTGCACTATGTGAAACTGGTTTAAAAATAATACAGAATATCAGTTGCAGATTTGACATATTTCTTAGAATAACATATCACAAAGGAAAAATGTGCATGAATAGCAAAAGAACACTTGTATTTATGTGACTAAGTATCCATCAGTCATGTTCGTGTTCTGAGACACAGTAAATGTCATGTTTGTGGTCTGTATAAACAGTAAAAATCATTGTGGAAGAAATTACAAGCTATTTTTTATGGAATAGCACACAGAAAAATGTCCCTACCTTATGGAACAAAAATATATGGGAATATACTGAAAAATACAATGATGTCCAATCCAGGATCCAGTCTTTTGGTTTGCTGATATGTCTTTAGAGAGCATGATTATGGAGGGAGAACTACTCAGTGGCTAAATCTGGTTAATGTTAGCAAATCTTCAGCAAGCAGCATCTTTAACTCAACAGAAATATTGGTAGCAATTAATTTTACAGCCATGTTCCCCTATGTACATACTATGGACATATTATAGTGATTGCAATAATAAAAACTAAGTATTAAACTATTGATGCTTAACACACCAACAAGTGACATTTCACCGGAAGTTTTCCAGCTGGCTTATATTATTGCGGAAGTTCTAAAGAATGATCCGTGCATGTAGTCCATTGCATGTGTGGATGTAAATGTGTGAATGTATGTCAGCATTTGATGAGATGTATGCTAAAAAACATATGGCTTGGTTTATAAAAAAAGCAGGTGTAAGGTCCATGTAAAAGGGGTTTCAAGCAGGTTCAGTGCACCCATCTGCCCAGCTGTGCCTCTCTTTATCTCCACTTCCGGATCCCATCAACCAGCTTTTCTATGGTCTTCACCCTTCAGCTAGCCCTAAATCCTCATCCTTACACACACACACACACACACACACACACACACACACACACACACACACACACACACACACACACACACACACACACACACACACACACACACACACCTTTTACCCACCCCAGCCCATATACTACAGGCCCATATCCTCTGCCCAGTGCTGCATCAAAGCCACACATACTACACCAGAAGATCATTCACTTTAAGACAGGAGGAAGCTTAGTGCCGGACCTTTTGTCATGTCACTTTTCTTTTTAAAGAGCCATTCTTGAGAGCGCCTACCTATCTCATTTATTTAAGACTCGTAAAGGGAGATTGTTGGGTTTATAAAGGGCTGCTTAGGCTAGGAAGCATTGTGTGGAAGGGGCCGTAAAAATCGATATCCCTGCTGGACAGGACAATAGAGGGCTCTATGGCTGCTTGGCAGGGAATAGTGGGGAGGACTTGGGTGAGAGGGTGAGAGGGAAAGTTATTGTGTTAAAGGCAGAGGATTGTGATGGATGGGGGATGAAGGTGTTTGCATGAGTGGAAAAGAGATTGTTTGTGTGAGTAAGCCTGTTCAAGGTTTGGTCAAAAAGAATGACAGCTCAGTTGTGAAGCTTAGAGTGGTACTATTTTTCATACTTGGGGTTAGGCATTTGAAGAACTCAGGAGTTTATGCTACTGATATTTCTTTGTTAAGATTTATGATTTTGCCTTGTCGGATGATAAAACTCCCATAGATTTGTCCTGAAACTTAAGGCTGGAATACACTACACCACTTTTGCCCAGATTTTTGCCCCAATTTACAGGCTGGATGAGTTGACAGAAAGTCAAAGCCATTTTGCTAAAATTGGCCAGTCCGAGTTGACAGATTTTATTGAAAATTGTGTAGTGTCTGATGTACACTGCTATTATGATTCCATCCAGTCAGAGAATCAAAAATTATTGATATTTTGCACCGATTTTAGAATATATGTTGTTTTGTTATGCTTGTAATGACTTGAAAGTATGGTAGTTTGTGATACTTGATGCCCTGTTTCTCTCTATAACTATTTACAAAGTTGGCAAGTGTGTGCCTAGTGTTTTAAAACCTGTTCAGATTTTAAACAACTACAAGCCAAGTATACTTAGGATACTTAATTATACATTTATATCTCGATCAAAAGTAAAGTAAAAATAAAAGTATAGGCCAAATATACTTAAAATGTCAGGATAAAGTCTAGTAATGTATAATATATAGTATAAGTGTCATTTTAAGTATATTTCTGAGAAGCCCATAAAGTATATTTCTGAGAAGTACATAAAAATTGACTAAAAGTAGGCCATATACTAATAGCACAACCTTGCAAACACGACTTTTTGTGTATCGCGCCTCCCCCAACTCAAACACCGCAAACTGCTCTTACAGGTGCTTGTAAAGGCATGTCTCAACCAGACTGTCCTCCTCCTCCAAAAAAAAAAAAAAAAAAAAAAAAAACCCTATAGGTCGTTTTTCAAGCACCTTATTATGACCTATATTTACATTTTAAAGTCATGCGCCTCTAGCTGGCATAAAAATAATGACAGTGTCGTCTGTTGTCATGAAATGACGTATGACTGTCGTAACAAAAATCAAAGTGTGTGTTCATTTAAATGCAATGTGTGGACTTTTTACACCATTTGTCCTATTTCTATTTAGCAAAACTATTTTTTTTTTATTAACCACTACACCTACCCTATCCCTAAACCTACCCTTAGTGATTTATAGTGCGTATATATTCCCTGGGATTGAACCCACGATCGCATGATCACATGATTGCATGTTGTTATATATTGCAATGCTCTGCAAACTGAGCTACGCAAAACCCAAAATATTACGCAGATAAAAGGGTACAATGCATTAATATGAAAGTGTCCTGTTGTCGATAGGGGCGCAACTTTAGTAAACACTCTATGGGTCGTATTTCAGGGAAGTAACAAACGACCTATATAGGCGTATTTGTTGGAGAACATGTTGGTCTCAACAGATAAAAGTAGGCTACTTTCAATAAAAAGTCAAATACTTTTAGCTGTGTTCCTATGTGTCATGAGTAAGCAGTTGTGGCTAACACTCTGGGTGCGTCTCAAGCAGCTCCCTAGCCTAGGTTGTGAATCAGTTTATCAGGTACACAAATTCGGACACTGGTAAGAACAGTAAACTGATGACTCTGATTTCTGGCGACATGACAACATCGTCATTGTACAACATCACTACTGGTATTTATTATTAACAGCAGAATTTATATTTTTCTGATTCTTTTATTTTATTTTATTTTATTTAAAGTGCATTATGATAAATACATTTATTGTGGGAGCAACTGTTTCAGTGCACTGGTAGGATTTTGTAATTGAGACAGCCTTTGAAATGGCAGACTCCCCTGATCAGTGTCCTGACTACCGAACTAGGTGAAAGAAGTTTTCTTGCTGCTAAAAACAAATAATTTGGAGGGACAAGACTAAATATAATTAGAATCAGTACATAAAATGGTTAATATTTAAGAGAAACAGTGAGTGCTCTTTGCCATTGTGGCAAAAGCAAAAGCGTCAGTCTATCTGGGTTCATGAAACCAGTCAGGCTTGGAGTCAGCACAGCAAATACCACAGTATGTATACAGATACACATCATAAATTATAGGAAAGTTGCTGACACTCCACCAACACTCCACTACAGGATGTACAGCGGCACACCTACATCTTGTCGCCAACGATCACTGTCGTTTGCATCGCTGGAAATCGTCAGCTCTCCATTGAAATCAATTGGATTATGTCACTTTGTTGCTGCATGTAGCTGGTTGTGTGAACAGGCCTGACAGTGTTTTTGAACCGGCATACCCCTGAGATTGACAGATCTGAGTAGTCAATGTTTTGATGTTGTCTGTCTCAAATGTTTGGGGAAGATAAAGCCATGAATGGCATATTGAAGGGTTATTTTACCGCTAACAAAATGAGCTTTCAATTAAACTTGCAACCAAGTCAAAGGCTTCCTCAGCACTTATACACAGATGAGCCAAAAACACTATGACCGGTTTACAGGCCAAATTATTATGGCTAAGTGACTGAGTCAGAGTATCTCTGAAACGGCAAGGCCTGTGGGTTGCTTCCAGTCAGCAGTGGTGAGAATTTACCAAAAGTGGTACAAGGAGGGACAAACCACAAACTGGTGATAAGGTGTTGGGTACCAAAGGCTCATCAATGCACAAGGCCAACGAAGACTATCCCATCCAGTCTGAGCCGACAGAAGGTCAACTGTGGCACAAGTCACACAAAATTGAATGATGGTTATGGGAGGAATGTGTCACAAAACACAGTGCATCACACTCTGCTGCATATGGGGCTGCGTAGCCACAGACCAATCAGAGTGCCTGTGATGACCCCTGTCAAACATTGAATGTGCCTACAATGGGCATGTGAGCATTGGAATGACCTTGGAGCAGTGGATGAAGGTAGCCTGGTGCAATGAGTCCCATTATGTTTTACATCACTTGGAAAGCAGTGTATGTGTGAGCTGTTTACCTAGGGAAGTGATGCACTGTGGGATGATGACAAGCCGGTCGAGGGAGTGTGATGCTCTGGGCAATCTTCTGCTGGGAAACCCTGGGACTGGCCATTCATGTGGATGTAAATTTGACACGTACCACCTACCTAAACATTGTTGCAGACCAGGTACACCCCTTCATGAAAATGACATTCTCTGGTGGAAGTGGCCTCTTTCTGCAATAATGCATCCTGCCACACTGCAAACACATTGTTCAAGAATGTTTTGAGGAACATGATAAAGAGTTCAAGGAGTTGCACTGGCCTCCAAATTCTCCAAGTCACAACCTACAGAACTTGAAGAATCTGCTGCTAACATCTTGGTTCCTAATAAAACAGGACACTTTCAGGGGCCTTGTAGAGTCCATGCTTCAGTGATTTGGCACTGAATTGCCAGCACACGGAGGACCAACAGCATATTAGGCAGGTGTTCATAATGTTTTGGCTCATTGGTGTACAAATAGAAACAAAGAGTGTCTTCTCGTCATGTCGACCACACGAACCAAACTCTTCCAGGCCTCAGCTACAACTACGGTGTTTGAGGGTGGGACAAAGTAAATGTTGTCCGCTGGCAGCCAATGAAGAACAAATGCAAATTTGTTGCAAATCTATGTAGGTTCGTGCAGGAAGTAAGACTGGAATTGGTTCTTTCTTTTGAGAGACAATAATGACATTTATAGTGTACTTAGCTATTTGAAAGTTTGCAAACCATTTACATGGACAAACAGCTATATTACACACTACATGAAAGGTAATGTCCAAAAAAGCATTACTGGGGCACTTTAAGATGTCCACTTTAGAACTATGCTATTAATGTTGATGGACAAAATGCTATGTCTGATTTTGTCACAAAAGCAATCAAAATTTCTTTGAAGCTTAATGAAACAACTAAATGAACCATCTTTTTTAAAGACAACAAGCCAAAACCTCTTCAAAGCTTAATTCTGCACAGCCTTTGCTGTGAACCACAAGCTACATTCTGACAAACACTTATAGAGTGAGCAACCCGCAGATTTGATCACAGAGAAAATGATAGCATCAGAACACCTTGCTCTTATTTTTTTTTTTTCTCTGTTAAACATCACACATCAAGTTTAGTCAAGCACACCATTGACAGTTAGTGGCATTTACCTTTATTTTGCTGCTGTTCTTGCTCTGAATGTATGTGCTCATGACATCTTCTCTGCTGCAAAACCTAGTAGCTCATAGAAGCACCATAGGTGTGTTCCCAAATTTAATGTAAATGTATTAAAATGCAACTTGTAATTACAAATATATTTAAAGTATTGTACATAAGAAATGACATTAAAGTATATTGTAGTTTAGCATAAAAGCTTGTCTGTACATTCCACAGTACACTTAAACCATATTTCAAAGACAATAGAAGTATTAATGAATTTACATAAAAATATGTACTTAAGTCCAAAAAGCACTATCAAGTGAAACTAACTGCATATTATTATCACATATTATTTTAAAGTATATTATTTCCCTAACAGTTAAAAGTATAATGGTTTTCTTTTGTACAAAGCTATATATCGTGAGTGTTATTTGTAGTTTAGTGTAATAATAATAATAATAATAATAATAATAATAAAGTATCATACAGTTAAATTAGCAATATGTTAATGTCAAACTCTAACCAAAGGTAAGACTAGTTGGAGTGCTATTTGTATGAGCATTCTTTTCAGTTTCAAGATGGTGTCTAAACAAGGCAGCTATTTTTGTAGAAACCTAGTCATCTCAGTATATTTTGTAACAGAGCTTGTGTGTTTCTATTTGTGCACTCATCTGAAGATCTCAGTTACTCAGTAAAAATATGTTTTTTTTGTTGTTGTTGTTGTTGTTGTTGTTGTTGAGAGCATGTGTGAATTCAGGGACAAAATGCATTTGTGTAAATTAAAAAATACACTGGCTATATCTATGTCATGATGAAAAGTACCTGTGTTTGTTTGAATGCAAATTTTCCTTTTGACATTTTTTTACAAAGAAACAAACCACAGACAATAGCATACTTTTGCAGAGAGAGAGAGAGAGAGAGAGAGAGAGAGAGAGAGAAAGAGAGAAAGATAGAGAAAGATAGAGAGAGTGCAGGCAGACAGCAATGTGGTCAATGGACTGCGTTGAAACTGACAGCCCCACTTACATGTGTGAGGTTAACCCCTGACCCTGAAATATAGGCCAGTAGATAGCACAAAGCAGGTCTTTGCACTAACTTGTCAAGCGCACCATCCAGGACATCACACTGTGCAGAGAAGAAAGCAAAGAAGGAAAAATATGAAACACACATACATACACTTTTTTGGCTACATTAATTATACATTTTACAACAACAACAAAAAACTGCTAATACATACTTATAGTACACGTTTTTTATGGTATCTAAGCAAAAGAAAGTTTCAGATAAACTGATGTTATGTGTCCATTGTTTGGTATTCTCACATATAATTCAAAAGTGTGCACGTGTGCATGCTAAAGTGTACGCTGGCTGACGTGTGTTTTCACAAAAGGAAGTCAGTGTGGTAAGATAAAGTGAGTTGCTATGTTGCCATGTGTGTTGCTGAGCTGAGAAACCTCAATGTGCGTAATTGATATCAGGTGCACACAAACTTCACTGGTGTGTACAGATGAGAAGGCAGATTAACTACCAGCTGCACACACAACAACACATTCTGTGGGTGTGTACGCTGGCTGGAGACACAATGTTCAGTGAGTATGAACTTCCTGTGCTCACAGGTCTCTCTGAAGTGCAGTGAGGAAACTTTGAGCATCACCAGTGTCCAAAATTAAAAGTGAGATGCAAAAGTTTCTAGAACAACATGTTCTGAATGAATGCATGAGCTTGCATATGATTTGTGCAGAAAGGAAGCACGTTTGCTGTACGTGACACATACCTCAAACAGCAGTATTTGTATACATGTGCACATTGTGTTTGTGCAAGTATACAGCATTTGTTGTGCTAACAAGAGTATACAACAAATTATGCATATTAATGTGTTGCTTGCAAAAAAAAAAAAAGTATTTAGTTAGAAAAATTATTCCACTTGCTTGCTAATGTGTTCATCATGCCACTATAGTGTTAACGGAGAACAGATCGAGCCGAGATACTGCCAGCTCTGGTTAAGCACAACAGCATTTCTTTCTGTGGGACAGCTGCATTCTCATGCCAGCATTCTCCCCACTCCCTCCAAAAACCACTGCTGAAGACCCTCGCCTGTTCAGAGTGTCTGGGGTTTTGGTGTTCAGATGCTGGGTAATAAAGTCATGGAAAGATTACATTAATTTTAAGTATGTACAATTTTGTGTAATAAATAATAAAAACATTTATGTTGATTCATTTATCAAATGCTTCTATTCAAAGTGAAGCGTGGCTGAATAATAAATACATATGTGGATCTTTGCTTTTTATGGCAAGTTATATAAATCATGATGTGATTGAAAACTAAAAGGTGATGCAAGTTCTTTCTGTTAAAATACTTTATTTTATCTTTTTAACTTTAATATGCATAGACAAATATAATGCTGCGTTTAACTTTACGCTATGTTGTAATTACCATATTTATGAGATGACAACACTGGACGTTCTATTCGGAGCTGTTCAAGTCCTCAGACTCACAATTATGCGTTACTATGGCAACACTATCAATGCTAAAATGAATCTGCAGTGTTCAGGTGGTAAAGCGGTAACATTGTACAAGTCGGAACTCTCAGAAAAATTTTATAAGTTTACAAGTTGTAATTGAAGCTACAATGTGTAGTTTTTTCGTCGCCAGAGGTCGCCTATTCAAAACAAAAGAGTACCTTGATGACGCAGAGTTTGCTTTTACAAAATAGTGTTTTTCTCTGAGGCATGGTAAAAGCATGGTACTCGCTCTTTAAACAGTAAGACTAAACGTGTTGAGCTATATAACAACAATTCGTTTTCTGTCTATAAATGTAACCAAACAGTTGTTCCATTGTCTAATAACATGTAATATATTAAAGCGTCTTTGGTGTTTCCATGGTTTCTACAAAATAAAACTGGAAACTGAGAGTAACGGGTATGACGCCATTGACAGAAGACACCCGGACGTGTCCCAGATCCTTGGACCTTGGATCCTTATCCTCACAATTTACAAATAGTTGGAAACATTTGGGATTTAAGTACTCAACTGAACAAAATACAGTGGGTACGGAAAGTATTCAGACCCCCTTAAATTTTTCGCTCTTTGTTATATTGCAGCCATTTGCTAAAATCATATAAGTTCATTTTTTTTTCCTCATTAATGTACACACAGCACCCCATATTGACAGAAAAACACAGAATAGTTGACATTTTTGCAGATTTATTAAAAAAGAAAAACTGAAATATCACATGGTCTTAAGTATTCAGACCCTTTTGATCTAATACAGCCATGAGTCTTTTTGGGAAAGATGCAACAAGTTTTTCACACCTGGATTTAGGGATCCTTTGCCATTCCTCCTTGCAGATCCTCTCCAGTTCTGTCAGGTTGGATGGTAAACGTTGGTGGACAGCCATTTTTAGGTCTCTCCAGAGATGCTCAATTGGGTTTAAGTCAGGGCTCTGGCTGGGCCATTCAAGAACAGTCACGGAGTTGTTGTGAAGCCACTCCTTCGTTATTTTAGCTGTGTGTTTAGGGTCATTGTCTTGTTGGAAGGTAAACCTTCGGCCCAGTCTGAGGTCCTGAGCACTCTGGAGAAGGTTTTCGTCCAGGATATCCCTGTACTTGGCCGCATTCATCTTTCCCTCGATTGCAACCAGTCCTCCTGTCCTTGCAGCTGAAAAACACCCCCACAGCATGATGCTGTCACCAACATGCTTCACTGTTGGGACTGTATTGGACAGGTGATGAGCAGTTCCTGGTTTTCTCCACACATACCGATTAGAATTAAGGCTAAAAAGTTCTATCTTAGTCTCATCAGACCATAGAATCTTATTTCTCACCATCTTGGCAAACTCCATGCGGGCTTTCATGTGTCTTGCACTGAGAAGAGGCTTCTGTCGGGCCACTCTGCCATAAAGCCCCGACTGGTGGAGGGCTGCAGTGATGGTTTACTTTCTACAAAAAGACAATACCATAACCAGGGACAGGCAGAAGGTTGGGGCTGGCGGCTAGATACAGGGTCGTGTCACAGACAGGGTTCGAGGCTGGTGGCAAGTTAGCTCAGAGTCGGTAAACAGGCAAAGTTCGGGGTAGGCAGCAAGGGTTCAGCAGAGATAAACAGTCCGAGTTGTAACGAGATATCAGTCCACAAGATAAACGCTCAGAAATGACCACTGTAACGAGGTTAATAGTTGTGGGAAGAAGGAGGCGGGAACCGGCGAATGTTGAACCAGACTTTAATATAAAATAAACAAAGAACAAAACGGAAGTAATGCCGGCAGACCTTCGCGGACGTCTGCCGGCCACACAAACATAATAAAACATAAAATAAAGTCCAGGCCTGGTCTTCTCTCGTCCTTCACTGATGTCGCTCCTCCTTTTATGCCTCCGGAGCTCCTCCGTGAGAGACTCGAGGCCGGCACGCCTCGCAGGTGACGCTCATTATCACTCGCGTCACCGGCCTCGCGCCGTTCCCTCACGGCTCTCGCCCGCCTTGCTCGTCACAACCACTAATAGCAAATCAAGACTTCGCGAAGCTGTGTGTGTGTGTGTGTGTGTGTGTGTGTGTGTGCGTGCGTCTTCAATAGTGTGGTGTGATATGGTGCAGGTGTGATGTAATCAGTCCCAGGAACGCGGGCCTATGGGAATTGGAGTCCAGATGAGTACGAATCAGTATTCCGGTGAGGGCTCCCTCCAGTGGCCCGGAGGATGCACCGAAGGTGCTGTATTCGTGAGAGAGCCCCCACCCTGCGAGCGGCTCCAGACGCGAGGAGGCGTACGCCGGGGTCTACCACGAGGTCGCGGGGCCGGTCTCTCCGGATGCGTCCGATGGAACTGTTCCAAGAGGTTGGGGTCCAGAATATCATTCGCATTGACCCAGGATCGCTCCTCTGGACCGTACCCCCCCCCCAGTCAACCAGGTATTGAAGCCTCGGGCCCCGGCGCTTTGAATCGAGCAGCTCTCGAACACAATAGGCCTCCTCGCCCTCTATCAACAGCGGTGGGGGTTGTTGGTCCTGAGCCTCCTCCGGATCTCCTCCCGGACCCCCGGAGGGTTTCAACAGTGAGACATGAAAAGTGGGAGAAACACGGTAATTAGCAGGTAAGTCTAAACGAAAGGATACTGGGGTGATTTGTTTTACAATTTGGAAAGGCCCGACATACCTGGGACTGATTTTTCTGCATGGAAGTCTCAACCGGAGATCTCGGGTGGATAGCCATACCCACTGGCCCACAGCATACCGAGGTTGGGGTCGTTGCCGTTGGTTGGCTTGGGTTTCGTGCCTCCTGACGGCACGATGGAGATGTTGTTGAGCCGCGTCCCAAGTTTTCTCACTTCTTTGCATCCACGCGCTGACTGCTGGTAACTCTGAGGGCTCGCCTGACCATGGAAACAAGGGTGGTTGATACCCCAGGACACATTGGAACGGAGTGATGCCAATGGAGGGTTTTTGCAAGGAATT
Organism: Chanodichthys erythropterus; assembly: GCF_024489055.1. NCBI lineage: Eukaryota > Metazoa > Chordata > Actinopteri > Cypriniformes > Xenocyprididae > Chanodichthys > Chanodichthys erythropterus. The sequence continues at coordinate 37,325,301 of NC_090225.1, forward strand.
CTGTGCATATTCTGCCCACATGAGATAACGGCTCCAATCTGTTTGTTGGTGATGACAGTAGGTTCGGAGGAATCGAGTGAGTTCCTGATTCATTCGTTCGGTCTGGCCATTGGATTCTGGATGGTAGCCTGACGTAAGACTGATATTGACATTTAACTGCTTGAAGAAAGCAGCCCAGACCCGGGAGGTGAACTGGGGCCATCTGTCTGACACAATGTCATCGGGTAAGCCATACAGTCGAAACACATAATTACAGAGTACCTCAGCAGTTTCAAAGGCAGTGGGCAGTTTGGGGAGAGGTATCAGTCAGCAAGCCTTGGAGAACCGGTCAATTACTGTCATAATAGTGGTATTATCTTGAGAAAAGGGCAGATCAGTGATGAAATCTATGGCGATGTGTGACCAGGGCCGTTGAGGGATGGGTAGTGGTTGAAGCAGTCCAGCGGGTAATTGGTGGGTCGGTTTGGAGGTTTGACAGGCGATGCAGTGATGGATGAACTGAGTGACATCCTGTGGCATGGTTTCCCACCAGAAACGATTCTGCAGTAGGTTGAGCGTGGCTGTGATGCCGGGGTGACCTGAACTGGGTGAGTCATGTACCTGATGTAACACCTTGTCCCGGAGGTGTGCTGGAACGTAAGTGCGGTTGAGCGGGCAGGTAGGTGGTGGTGCTGTCTGTTCATTGGTTTGGGTCAGTTCTGTCATGATATCCCACTGGACGGGGGCAAGGAGGAGAGATTCAGGGATGATATACTCCTCGTTCTTACTCGGTTCGGTGAGCTCAGTTTGACGAGACAGGGCATCCGCCTTGGTGTTTTTTTGGACCCGGGTCTGCATGTGACTTTGAAATCAAACTGAGTGAAGAACATGGCCCATCGAGCTTGGCGTGGATTTAGTCGTTTAGCTGAACGTAAATATTCCAGATTTTTGTGATCAGTGAACACAGTGAATGGATGCTGCGCTCCCTCCAACCAATGTCGCCACTCTTCGAGGGCGGCCTTCATGGCCAACAGTTCCCGATCTCCTACATCATAATTTCGTTCAGCAGATGATGGTTTGCGAGAGAAGAAGGCGCACAGGTACATTTTCTCAGGATCGCCCTGGCGTTGGGACAGAATAGCGCCAATACCTGTGTAAGAGGCGTGCACTTCCACAATGAACGGCTGTTCCGGGTCAGGGTGACAGAGGATGGGCGCAGAAGTGAATCGATCTTTCAGCTCTTGAAAATCTCTGTTTGCTTCAGGGGACCAGTGCAGGCAGGAGGACGAGCGTTTTGTCATGGACGTCAATGGCGCAGCTACACAGCTGAAGTTTCTGATGAATCACCTGTAGAAATTAGCAAAGCCCAAGAATCGCTGCAATTCTTTGAGTGTATGTGGTTTTGGCCAATCCAGCACAGCCCTTACTTTACTGTCGTCCATAGCTACCCCATCTCTGCTGATGACATACCCCAGGAACGCAGTGGAAGTCTGGTGAAACTCGCACTTTTCGGCCTTGGCATACGATCGATGTTCGATCAGTCTCTGTAACACAGCTCTCACATGCTGGATTTGTTCTTCAAGGGAACTGGAATATATCAAAATATAATCGATATAGACGACGACCCAGCAGTTTAACATGTCTCTAAATACGTCGTTGATGTAAGACTGGAACACAGCTGGACTATTGGACAGGCCGAACGGCATCACGAGGGTCTCGTAGTGGCCAGTTGTTGTTGAAAAGGCCGTTTTCCATTCATCCCCCTCCCGGATGCGAATGAGATTATAGGCGCACCGGAGGTCTAGCTTAGTGAAGTACTTAGCCTGCCTTAACTGTTCGAGCACTGCTGGTACCAGAGGAAGCGGATAGCGAAATTTTACTGTGATGTCATTCAACTCCCTGTAGTCGATGCAAGGCCTCAGACCCCCGTCTTTTTTTTTAACAAAGAAGAACCCGGCGGATGCTGGTGACGTGGATGGTCGAATGAATCCTTTGGTTAACTCTTCTTCAATGTAGGTTTTCATAGCTGTGGTTTCTGGTTGAGCTAGATGGAAAAGGGTTAGGGATGGCGCAGTCGCCAGGCCTGTGAGGAGGGAGTTCAGTGGATCTCTCCTTGCTAAACTCCACTGCGAGATCGGAGTATTCAGCGGGAATGTTCGGTTTCTCAGTGTAGACTTCCATGGACAGTAGGGGTACCGGATAGACTGATTGGAGACAGCGTGTGTGGCAATGTTCACCCCAATGTAGTATTTCTCCCTCCTTCCATGACACGTGTGGATTGTGTGAGCGAAGCCAGGGCAGATCAAGGATGATGGAAATCTGAGGTGCATGAATTACATAAAAACAGCTGGATTCTTGATGAAGGATACCGATTTGTAATTTGAGTTTGAGGGTGATGTGGGTGATTCTCCCCTCTCCGATGGGTTTCCCATCTAGTGGTTAGACTGTTAATGAGGAATGACAGTCGGTTAATGGGATGTTGTGTTCTTTGGCAAAAGTGGCAGACATGAAATTTCCTGCCACCCCAGAGTCCAGAAGAGCATGAGTGGTGATACTTTGGTCTTTAACAAGGAGTTGAGTGGGGATCTAAAAACTGTTGAATGAATAGCTATGGAGTGGAAGAAAACTCACCGCTCTGGAGCTAGGAAGTGGCGGACGGACTGGACAGTTATTCTTGACGTGCCCAGATTGACCGCAGTAGACACAAGTGCAGCTCGCGTCTTCTCTCTCTCTCCTCTGGCTGGATAGGATATAGCCAAAGCTGCATGGGTTCTGGGGCTGCGTTGCTGGCCACGGGAATTCGACCAGGGCGTCGAGTGCGCAGCAGATTGTCGATGTGTATTGCCAGGTCGATGAAAGAGTTCAGAGTGCTGCCCTCTTCTCTGCATGCCAATTCTGTTTGTAAGTCCATTGTTAAGCCCCGGCGAAATAACAATTTCAGGGTATCCTCTACCCAGTTGGTCTGTGCAGCCAGCGTGCGGAATTGCAGGGTGTACTCGGCCGCAGTGGCTTTGCTTTCGCTGTAGTGGCTTTTGCTTTCGCTGTAGAAAATTTGCAAATGAGGGAAATGCCGAACCGTCATCATGCCAAATGGCGGTGGCCCAATCCAAAGCCTTCCTCATCAGCAGAGAGCAAACAAATGAAATCCGACTTATATCTGTGGGATACATGGATGGCTGTTGATTCACATATAAAGAACATTGTAGGAGGAACCCCTTACATTTAGTTGCCGTTCCGTCAAACTTTTAGGGGAGAGCCAGTCGAGGATTCGGGACAGCCGGAGGGGATTGAGGCGGCCGGCGTTCCAGGAGATTCAGGTGGATTGAGCCTGAGGCCTTGAAGCGTTTTCACCAACTCCTCGTGAGCGTGGTAAGGCGTGAGAGCTGGTGATGGTGCATGGCGAGCTGGCTGGCTTGAGCAGTTAACTCGGTGGATATCTGGGCCAGTGCTGCTGGATCACTTGGCAGCGAAGATGCATCCACGCTGCGCAGACCAATTGGCATATGACATCAAAGTACCACGAGAGTGATTCAAAACATAAGGAGTTATATACTCTCCAAACGTTCTATGCTCTCCAAACACTGTACTTTGATGTCATATGCCAATCGGTCTGCAAAGCACTGATGCATCTCAAACAAGCCTTCCATCAACAATAGCGGACGTTGCGTTACTATTGATGCTCATGGCTTTGCATGGTGGAAAAGGGGTATCTGTGCATTTAAGTCAAGCAGTCAAGGTTTGGCTGGTTAGCATTGCCCTGCTAGTAGATATCAGAAATACACAGAGAAATACACATAGAAATTAACTACTGTATAGACTTGTTTCCCAAAACATGCAAGAGTCTACTGTTGCTGTAGCTTTGAATGCAATTTCACATGCGCCAGCTACTGTTATTTCAGCAGACACTTTGCTATGTAGATTGGGTTTAACAGTTAAGTTTGCACATGCATTTTAAGCACGTCCATTAAAATCAGTCCTATGTAAATGTTTCTTCATATTTGCATAAAGCTGTAAACATCCTTTGGTGGATCAAGACTACTTATTAGTTATTATCTATATTAGTACTGGAACTTGTATCATAGGTAGCTGTTCCTAGTGGGACTTGAACTAACAGTCGGCATGGGAGTTTGGCACATTAAAGACCGGAACCTCTAGCACCACACCTTGACTGGGCATGACCATAGTCATGCAACACCACACTGGAAGTGTCAAGTGTCAAAGTGAAAGATTCAAATTAGGGCTGTCAATAGATTTTTTTTAATTTTTTTTTTTATCGCACACTTATCGTGAAATTAAGCTTTTTTCAAGGTAAATTTAGATGTCTTTACAAAAAAGGACACCAAATAACCAAATGATATGATTTAATATAATTCATACATTTTTAATCCCCGTATCCGCTTACATATATGTATATATAATCTATTTTTAATCTCTATAATAAAAATGTATAATTCAGATTTTGATCTCCATATACATTTACATATATTATATATATATTCCAAGGGGTTTTTTCCCTCCTAGGACTTTTTTCCCAGTGCTAGCACGCTGGGTTTTTCTCCTAGGGGGTTTTTTCCACCCCTGGAAGTCAGCCGACATTGGCTTAATGTAGCACCATCTTGTATATGTTACATATTACCACGCTTGTTTGTACAGTTTATTTTTAACCACTTCCCTTTTTTCTGTGCTTCTAATATGTAAAGCTGCTTTGAAACAATTACCAATTGTAAAAGCGCTATATAAATAAATTTGACTTGACTTGACTTGACATTTATGTACATCAAAGCACCCATAAAAAACAAAAAAAACAAAAAAAAACAATGCTTTACGGGTTTTTCAACTATCTAATAGTTTTCAGGTACAGAAATTGAATAAAGTAATCAAATATAAAATAACTGCATATCAACTTCTTTGAATAATTAAATAAAGATGACACATTAAGTTTCAAAAGCTATTCAGTCAAGAGTGATTACTTTGTCTTGTGTCGTTTGATTAACATTAAAAACAGAGAGCAGGAATATTAGACTGCTGTCCCTTTAAGACATAATTCAAAGATACACTGATTCTGATATGCGTTGTCTGTCTCATTTTTCTCTTAAGACACAACCTACTATGTTTGTTAGGATACTCGCTAAGATGGGCATGTTGACATAATTTTTGTGTGAATTTGTCCGCTTAGGTGCAAGACTTGAAAGAGAATTTACGCAAGAGTATTTGCTGTTACGCGGCTCTCCATGTACGTGCTTCGGATAAGCGCACACACAAATCTCCTCACAGAGTACGCAAGTTTGCGTCTTATGGATTCTCTCATATAATAAGCATGGACTTTTAAGATCATCTAACTGTGTGATGTAAATTACGTTATGACGCAATTTCACATGCTTCCGTCATTTTTTTGCGTTAAATTATTTTAACGCATTAAGGATTTTTAATTAATTGCATGCATTAATGTTGGCAGTCCTAATTCAAATCCTTTTGTACTGTTGTCTGAAGTATCCACCTTATATTACAATGCTGTCATAAGCTATTTTCTGTGAATGTGCGAGATTTCCGGTCGACTCTATAGGTAAATTACTAAGAATAATAAAGTGCAGTAAATAGCAAAACTATTTGCTAAAAACACAAGCCTGTGTTTTTATAATGATGTTAAAGGATTAGTTCACTTTTAAAAAAACGTTTGCTTATAATTTACTCACCCCCATGTCATCCAAGATGTCCATGTCCTTCTTTCTTCAGTCAAAAAGAAATTAAGGTTTTTGATGAAAACATTTCAGGATTTTTCTCCATACAATGGGCTTGAATGGGCACCAGACGGTTCAAGGTCCTAAAGACAGTTTCAGTGCAGCTTCAAAGGGCTTTAAACTATACCAGACGATACCAGACGATGAATAAGGGTCTTATCTAGCGAAACGATCAGTCATTTAAAAAAAAAAAAAACTGTGACGTCACGTAATACGCAATACGTTGAAAAGGTCACGCTTGACATAGGCGGAAGTACAGATTCGGTGTTTACAACTTGAACGTGCAAATACTAACCCTGCTTCTCGATCAGCTCCCTAGTTCCCTAGGTCGTGAATCAGTATGAAAGTGAATGTGGCTGATTCCCTGATCAGTGCCCTGACTACTGAACTAGGGAGCTGATTGAGACAAAAAAAAAATCCTGTGTTGTCAGTAACATCGGACTGTCATACCCTTCTCCATCAGAACAAAAACACCTCTAAAGGGGGTCGCACACCGGACGCGCACATTATACGCGCGAGCTCAATTTTGACTCGACTCCTGATAGAAGAGCTGCACAATGGGAGTGTTTTACGTCAACAGGGAAACATTACATATGCTTTAATATTTCGCACTGAGGTTTGTGTACATTGAAAAAAGGGCACAACAAAGCAAAAAGAAAGAAAAGGCTACGTTTATTATACATTTTTAGACTTTATTCAAGCTGTTAAACTAAGAATGTAAAACTGATGTATCTTGCAGCACAGGGTGAAGTCAGTATGTGCATTAACGACGATTTGAGAGAAATATAATATACATTTAATGTAAACAATGTACATGGCGCTCTGTGGCGCAGCAGGATTTTAAACAACTTCCTGGGCGCCGCGGACAGGCACCGAATGTTGCCGCCGGTGTGTACACTCATAAGAAACAATGCGTTCGAATTTTAAAGACATGGCTCCGCGCTGAGCTTCGCATCCGGTGTGCGACCCCCTTAAAATGCTGTTGCTCAGTAACTCAGGAAATTTTGTCCGGTAATGCAGCAGTTCCCTTTCGATACTTCACTCGTACTGCGTATGGGGAAAGGTCTCCCTTTTTCCCCGCTGCTGAAGCCTTTTTCAATAACGCAGTGTAACTGCACCGTCATTGGTTCACTCATAGACAAGTTGTTGAACCAATGGCGGCGCGGCATAGCTGCGCGGCCTATGGCGACAAAGCGCGCGAATGTTCCCGCCGAAATGGGCGGGGTTAAGGGCTATATAAGGGGGCGTTTCGCCATACTTCTCTTCGCTGATCTCCGCCTGAAGCCGAAGAAGCTCGCCGCCTTCCTGGACTCGCCGGTTGAGGACAGCGCCGGCGCCCTCGCAGACTGCAGCTTCCAGCGCCGTCGCCGAGTCGCCGCCTCCCGCTTCCCGCTCCCGGCCGCTTCCTGTGCGCCCCTGCCGCCATCCGGCGCGCCGCCTGAGAGCTTCACCCGTGGCTTAACGCCGTTCTAAAAGAGCGATTTCAGCGGTTTTAACCGCTTCCAGAGCTTCCGCGGCCCTCGCCGCTCTAAAAGAGCCACCCAATTGCCGTTTTCACGGCAGCGGCGTCTTACGATGCCCCGCCACTCATGTGGTACCCTGCACGACGACGATGGACACAGCGAGTGTGTCGCCTGCCTGGGCAAGCCCCATGCGGACGGCGCGCTCGCTGGAGACTCATGCCCGCACTGCGAGTGCATGAGTCTCGCTTCCCTGCGCTCGCGGGTCGCCATCTTCACGGAGGGCGATCTCGCCGCTCGCGCCCTCCCGTCTCCTTTCTCCCGCGAGCCGGCTAGGAAGAGACAGCGGGGTAGAGCGACTCAGCGCCCGGAGTTGAGCGAGCTCACGCCGGCCCAGCCCCCACGTGCCTCGCCCTCTCCTCCTAGGGAACTCTCTCCCGTTCTGTTCTCCCGCCCTGAGCAGCGTCCCTCCGCGGAAGCAAGTGACCTCGTCTCATTCGGGGGAACGGACGACGAACAAGATGACTCCATGTCGCTTGCGGCTTCCGAAGGGGAAGGATGGGCTGGCGAGCCGGAAGACCCCGCTCCACCACCTCCCTTGGAACCCATTGAGCATGGCCAGGGCATGGATGCCGAGCTCTTCCGCATCCTGTCTCGAGCCGTAGAGGAACTGGACCTCGAGTGGGCCCCTCCAGAGGAGCCGTCTCGCAGCCGCCTGGACGAATGGTTCCTGCCAGGCCGCCGCCAAGCACCTCGCCAGCGTTCAGCGCCCTTCTTTCCTGAGGTCCACGAAGAGCTGACGAAGTCGTGGCGCGCTCCTTACTCCGCCCGCCTCCACACTACGCACCGCTCCGCCCTCACCGCCGTCGCCGGCGCCGGCGCCGAGCAGAAGGGATACGAGCATCTGCCACCCCTAGACGAAGCGGTGGCTGCTCACCTCTGTCCTCCCGCGGCTGTGGGTTGGAAAACGAAGAGGGCCCTTCCTTCCAAGCCCTGTCGCACCACTTCTACACTGGCTGGACGGGCTTACACCTCGGCGGGCCAGGCTGCCTCCGCGCTCCATACCATGGCCATATTTCAGGTCTTCCAGGCCAAACTCCTCTGCTCATTGGACGAGTCTGGAATCGACGCGCCGGCTTTCAAGGATCTACGCAGCGCCACTGATCTTGCCCTGCGAGCCACGAAAGCTACGGCCCAGGCCATTGGTCGTTCCATGGCCAGCCTGGTCGTATTGGAGCGCCACCTGTGGCTCAACCTTAAGGAGATCAAGGATCTAGACAAGACGGCCTTCTTAGACGCCCCGGTCTCTCCTTCTGGTCTCTTCGGGCCTGCAGTGGAAGGCTTCACTGAGCGCTTTACTGCCGCGCAGAAATCGTCTCAGGCTATGATGCATTTCTTGCCAAAGCGCTCCAGCTCCGCTTCTGCGTCTAGCCGCCCCAGGACTGCGCCGGCTCAGCAGAACAAGCCAGCCCCACCTGCAACACAGGCAGCGCCACCCCAGGAGCATCGCCAGCGCTCGCGCCCTGCGAAGCGCCCTCCCTTCCCGAGACGCCAGGGACCCCGGCCCAAGATTGTGCTGGACCCGGTGCCTCCGAAGTCGTCCTGATTCGTCAGGAAGGAAGAGGATGGGGGATCGTCCCGTTACGACCGGACCGCCCCAAAAGCTCCCACGAGTAATTTTCCCTCCGCCTCGTTTATTTCCGGGCGTGGGAAACATGCTCCAAGTGACAGCTGGGCCCACACCTGTTGCACCCACTCCAAGCGCCGTTTTCACAGCGAACTATATTTTACCTCATCACAAAAAGAGCAAATTTCCTCTTCCACCCCTCTCGGTGTACGACCCCCTCAACGGCGGTCTGTCACCAAACATCAATCAACCCCTTGCCACTCGGGCCGAGGCCTGGCAGGCCATCCCCGATGTGTCAGAATGGGTTATGGGGATCGTAAACCAGGGCTACTCGCTCCAGTTTGCACGACGGCCCCCTCGCTTCGCCGGGGTGCTTCAAACATCGGTCAATCCGGACGACGCTCATGTCCTCCGGGCCGAAGTTATGTCATTGCTGGAAAAGGGAGCTGTGGAAACAGTTCCCCCATCAGAGAGCGAGACAGGCTTTTACAGCCTCTACTTTCTGGTCCCCAAAAAGGATGGCGGTCTCAGATCCATCCTAGACCTCAGACTTTTGAATCACTCCCTCATGAGACGGAAGTTCAAAATGCTGACGCTGAAGCAGATCCTCGCGCACATCTGCCCCGAGGACTGGTTCTGCTCGCTGGACCTGAAGGATGCGTATTTTCACATCCAGATAGCCCCCCGTCACAGACGATTCTTGAGATTCGCATATGAGGCGGTGGCGTACCAATATACGGTCCTGCCCTTCGGGCTGTCTCTGGCTCCTCGCACTTTCGCCAAGTGCATGGACGCGGCTCTTTCCCCTCTGAGGCAGATGGGAATCCGGGTTCTGAATTATTTCGACGACTGGCTCATCTTAGCCCGTTCGCGAGACGAGCTGGAACACCACAGATCCGTGCTCCTCAGCCATCTACAATGTCTGGGTCTCAGGGTCAACTTAGCCAAGAGCTCGCTATGCCCCACTCAACGAATCTCGTTTCTGGGAGCAGTTTTCGACTCGGTCCGTATGACGGCAGTAGTCTCGCCAGAGCGCGCCCTGGCAATTCAGCAGCTCACGGCATCTGTCACAAACAAAGCCTATCTCCCTCTGAAGTTTTTCCAGAGGCTGCTAGGGCTGATGGCTTCCGCCTCCCCGGTGCTGCAGCTCGGCCTTCTTCGGATGCGGCCTCCTCAGTACTGGTTGAAGTTCCGGGTTCCTCCCAGCGCCTGGCGGCACGGCCGCTTATGTCTCAAGGTCAATCAGGCCTGTCTTCTAGCCCTGAAACCTTGGATGGATCCAGTATGGTTCGAGCGCGGAGTCCCCTTACAGGCGGTCTCACGAAGGACGGTGCTCTCAACAGACGCCTCCAACTTGGGCTGGGGCGCTGTGTGCGAGGGCAGACCGGCCTTCGGCTCGTGGAGCCACGACGAAAGCCGTCTACACATCAACTGTCTAGAGATGCTAGCAGTGATGAAGGCCCTTCAGTTCTTTCAGGCTTACTTGATGGGACGTCATGTCCTAGTTCGGTCAGACAGTATGACTGTGGTGTCATACTTGAACCACCAAGGCGGTCTCTCGTCCAGCCGCTTATGCGCTCTGGCGAAACGTCTTCTGGAATGGGCTCTTCCGAGGCTTCAGTCGCTCAGAGCGACTCATGTTCCTGGCAGGAACAATCTGGGTGCGGACATGTTGTCACGGAGCAACATCCCCTCCGACGAGTGGATGCTCCACCCCCAAGTGGTCCTCAAGATCTGGGAGTTCTTCGGGAAGGCAGAGATAGACCTCTTCGCCTCAGAAGACAACTCTCATTGCCCAATATTTTTCTCGAAGGAAGTAGATGCTCTGGCCCACACATGGCCCAGCACGCTCCTTTACGCTTTCCCTCCGATCGCACTGATCCCCCAGGTCATCAGGCGCATCAGAGAAGACCAGCACAGAGTCCTTCTGGTGGCCCCGCTCTGGAGGAACCAGGTTTGGTCCTCAGAGCTATTCAGGCTCTCCCTGGGAGCCCCGTGGCCGATTCCCCTGAGACGGGACCTCCTCTCTCAGGCAAACAGAACAATCTGGCACCCACAGCCGGAGCTCTGGGCTCTGCACCTCTGGTCCCTCGATGGGAGCCGACTAGCCTCCCCGGGGACGTCCTAAATACCATTTCTCAGGCTAGAGCCCCGTCCACGAGACGCCTCTACGACCAGAAGTGGTCAGTCTTTGTTGATTGGTGTTCGGCACGCAACATAGACCCTGTGGAGAGTGACGTATCTTCCATACTGTCTTTCCTCCAAGAGCGCTTGGGAATGGGGCGCACCCCTTCCACGCTTAAGGTTTACGTAGCAGCCATTGCGGCGTTCCACGCTCCTATTGCTGGCCAATCAGTGGGACGAAACGGGCTTGTGATCCGTTTTTTGAGGGGTGCTAGGCGATTGAATCCTCCCCGCCCTCTCACTGTTCCCCCCGGGACCTCTCGTTGGTCCTCAGGGCCTTAAAGGGAGCCCCATTTCAACCAATGGGTTCAGCCGACCTCAGGCCCCTAACGCTAAAAACCACTCTGCTACTAGCACTAGCATCGGTTAAGCGTGTCAGCGATTTGCAGGCTCTCTCTGTGAACCCTGCATGCCTCGAATTCGGGCCTGGTGACTCTAAGGTCGTTCTGAAACCTAGGCATGGCTACGTTCCTAAGGTGCTCTCAACTCCGTTTAGAGCTCAGGTCATTTCGCTCTCTGCTCTTCCTCCCTCGGCGGACGAACTGGAGCTGGAGCTACTCTGCCCAGTCAGGGCATTGAGGACCTACATAGAGCGATCGCGGTCCTTTAGGCAGTCGGATCAGCTCTTTGTTTGTTTTGGCGGCCGCACCAAAGGGTCTCCGGTCTCGAAACAGCGCATCTCCCGTTGGATAGTGGATGCTATTAACCTGTGCTACTTCTCACTGGGTACTAACTGCCCCATAGGAGTCAGGGCCCACTCCACTAGAGGAATGGCTTCCTCGTGGGCTTGGTCCAACGGAGTTTCCATCCAAGACATCTGTGAGGCGGCCGGTTGGTCTTCGCCGTCCACCTTTGTCAGGTTCTATCATCTCGATGTCCCGACCTTACAAGCTCGGGTTCTCTCGGTGTGATTAGCGGCCTCCGACGAGTTCCGCTTCACTCCATCCCAGGAAGTATCTTCCTTAAGTATAACCATGGGTTCGGTTAGGCTTTGCCTTCTTGCTTGTCTTCTTGGCCCCCTCTTGGTTGGCCAAATGCAAGCTATATCGTTCCCAGCCGTGGCACGGCGTGGTTGAATTCGTTCCCCATACGCAGTACGAGTGAAGTATCGAAAGGGAACGTACTCGGTTACTAACGTAACCTCGGTTCCCTGAGATACGGAACGAGTACTGCGTCACTTGCCGTGCCACGAGGCTGCGGCTCAGGGTCGTCGCTTCAGTCGATTGACACTGAAGTCCTATGGCGAAACGCCCGCTTATATAGCCCTTAACCCCGCCCATTTCGGCGGGAACATTCGCGCGCTTTGTCGCCATAGGCCGCGCAGCTATGCCGCGCCGCCATTGGATCAACAACTTGTCTATGAGTGAACCAATGACGGTGCAGTTACACTGCGTTATTGAAAAAGGCTTCAGCAGCGGGGAAAAAGGGACACCTTTCCCCATACGCAGTACTCGTTCCGTATCTCAGGGAACCGAGGTTACGTTAGTAACCGAGTACGATTCTTCCTCTGTTGGCTATGGTTGGCATTTGCCACATGTGCACCACCACATCTCGTTAGATCTTCTTCTGCCCGATGCTTGAGAGGTGTGTCGCCGCAGCAGTCTCTTCCATCTGCCTAATTGCTTCCTCTGTGTATTCCGGTTAAAAAGGTAGGGCAGGCAAAAATTTTTGTAAACGGTGTTTGACTTAGGCTGCATCCGAAACCGCATACTTCTCTACTATACAGTAGGGGAAAAGCAGTAGGCGAGCGAAAAAGTATGTCCGAATCCGAAGTATTCATAAAAGAGTAGGCGAGAACTACCTGAGTGATGTCTAATTCTCGCGAGATTCGGACGTGCGTCTACTTAAAGTGCGTCCGAATATGCCTACTTACCTACTATATAGTAGGGGAAAAACAGTACGTGAAAGGAGTAGTATGTCCGAAATCCTCATTAATCATAAATGAGTAGTCGAGAAGTTCCCGGATGGCCTACTCCTCCCGCCCAGATTCCGAAGTGTTCATCCGATGGACACTCTTCTATCCCAGGAGGCCACGGGAGAGGATACGTCACACTCAAACACGGAGGAGAAAAGCGGCACGGATGTTTTCAAATGTGAGTATTAAAAACCAAAAACTTGGTTACTTGTGTTAAAATCGCATTTGTTGAACTACTGTAGAGGTGTAAAGACGCTAGTCAGTGTAGTATAGTTGTGATTTTGCAGTAAAAACACGTTTTATTGTGTACAGCTAACAGGGGAGCTTCAATAAACACACGTTCGTCTCCAAAGTGGATTTACATGAATTCCAAACCATATACATCATAAAGTTGATTACTAAATGTTTATTTAACATCTGACAGGAAAATATTCAATAAGTATTGCAGGTAATGGGTACATCACAATATGAAATATACATCTTGAGTGATGTGTGCTATTATGTAGAATTCACTGTCTGTTCCCAACACTTTACATGAATGGAAATAAATGTACAGGAATGAATGTAAATAAACAAATGTACAAGTAACTAGATCTAAGTTATCTATTTTATTTGTCCGTTAGTACTGTTGGTAAATTATATACAGTTGGATAAGAAGTGAGTTAACACATCATAAACATGTAAATGTAGTATTAAACATGTGAATGTAGCACATAAATCTCAGAGGAAACTTGAATCTTGTCTGGATGTTACAGGGACAGATGAACACACGTGTGTTTATCCAGTGGAGAGAGGCTGATGAAGGAATGATGGCGTCAATGGCTTTGAGTGAGTACACTACAGAAATTAATACAAATCTATTTAAATATTTACTTGTAGTTTATTTTAATTACTGTAATTTCAAACAGAGTTATTACAGCACTTCTGATTCTTGATGTGGTATGTTTGCCTGCAAGGCAAGGTGATGGTGGCATTTGTGGGGGAAAGAAACCTGAATAATGACTGAATTTATATGTTTGGGTGAACTAACCCTTTAAGCCCCCAAATAGAAACTGTATGTATGCATTTATATTATGGTAGTACCTTGAAAAAGTAAACTTTAAGAAATAATCAGCTTTATTGAGTGTTTGTGCCCAAGACACTAACAAAAAAGGATTTACAAAAATCACATTTACATTTATTTACAGGTTTGCTTTTGGCAGATGCTTTTATCAAAAGTGACATACAGTGCTCTTATTACAGGGATGATCCCTATGGAGTAACCTGTAGTAAAGTGTCTTGATTAAGGATGGTGACAGCTGCGGAGATCAAACCCGGAGATTTAGCCCACTACACCACTAAAAACAGCACGTAATTGTAAAAATATTGAATGAAATATGTCAGGAATTCTGACATGAATTATTAAACGTTTCAATCAGTTTAAATGTTTTACATGTAGTCTTGTTCATGGAGAGCACATGAATGTTTGGAGCAGACACAGCAGCAGCCAGATTGACCTGCACATCTTCTCCCACTCCTGCTTCAAGGTTGTGGGGTTCAGGGGTCCATCGTCATCTTCCTCATCCTCTGGATCAAAGATGTCCCCATTGAGAGGAGCAGCAGTGAGGGACATTATAGATGGCAAAGACAGGTGAAGGTGTTCATCAGCTGCTTAATTAGAATAAAGCTGCAGATTTGGCACAGCTGTGTGAGATGGCAGCAGGGCTGAAATATGCGATTGTAAGAACAAGTTTGAATAAAGCTTTGTTTCATGTGTTGTTGACTTGTATATGTATTTATTTATTGTGATGATTACTGTTATTCATTCTATAACTCATTTATGTTTCCTATTGTCCGTAAATAAAATATATTTATTTTATTCATGCATTAATTCATTGCTTGACTGTAAATTGAGATGAGTTCACCTTGGTTGTATTTGTCTAGTGTTTATTCATGCATAGCTATGTCATATGACAAAACATTACAATTTGCTTGTTTTAATAATACATTATTTTCTGTAAAAAATGTATATGATTAAGTATTGGTCAGCATTTATTATTAAGTGTTAGGGTAGTCTAGCAATGCTGTTCATTCTGGGGTAATCTTATCTTTAGTAGTAATACATTAGTCTTCTCCAAAGGTGAGATCTTCAAGCAGCTGTCCGACATGTCCTTTGTGCAGATATTGCAAATGCTGATGAAAACCGTACAAGGTAGCGTTGTCAGGTTACTGGTGCTGTGAGGTGTTAGTGCACCTGTCACTCATATCTTTTTTATTATATTATTATTGCAGAACTAACAATGAGCAATCATAATGACAAAAAAAAAAAAAAAAAAAAAAAAGATTATATACACAGAAAAAAGCACAATGACAAGGTTAAATATCAGAATAATTCAACATAAGGCTTCAATATATATATATATATATATATATATATAATTTTTTTTTTTATAAGCCTAAGGGATGAAACGACAGTTAAATTCAATGAGAAAAAGGAAAACAGGAGATTATGCATAAAATTGTATGCATATAAAATAAAGAAATTAACAACATATTCAAGAGATCGCGATTTTGGGTTTTCATCATATATATATATATATATGTGTATGTATGTATATAGCCTATCTTTAAGGATAAAACTGTGGGTCAGATTAGTAGGGTTAAAAAAATTAATAAATTTCAAGATATTTACAGATATGAATTAAACCTGTTGTAAAGTTGTTGCGCTTGTGATAACGTCGTAGGTCACATGATGACGTCAACATGGCGGATTATATCCGGATCACATTCATACTCAACGAGATTAGTACCTACTCTTTTAGGCTCGTAAAGTAAGTACTTACTGAAATTAAGTACCTACTCAGTGAGTAGGCGATTTCGGACGCAGCCTTAGTATTTGCACGATCAAGTTGTAAACACCGAATCTGTACTTCCGTCTATGTCAAGCGTGACCTTTTCAACGTAATTGCGTATTACGTGACGTCACGAACGCGCATCCGAGAACAGAGTAAGGAGAACATTTGTGTTTATTTTTTTTTTTAAATGACTGATTGTTTCGCTAGATAAGACCCTTATTCATTGTCTGGTATTGTCTGGTATAGTTTAAAGCCCTTTGAAGCTGCACTGAAACTGTCTTTAGGACCTTGAACCGTCTGGTGCCCATTCAAGCCCATTGTATGGAGAAAAATCCTGGAATGTTTTCATCAAAAACCTTAATTTCTTTTCGACTGAAGAAAGAAGGACATGGACATCTTGGATGACATGGGGGTGAGTAAATTATAAGCAAAAGTTTATTTAAAAGTGAACTAATCCTTTAATAATTAATATGATAACAAATACCAGCAATATCAAGCGCCCAGCATCTGAACACCAAAACCCCAGACACTTTGAGCAGGCAGGAGTGGGAGGAATGCTGGCATGAGAATGCACCTGTCCCATAGAGAGGGAAATGCTGTTGCGTTTAACCAGAGTTTAGCCGGATGGCTAAAACTTATAGATGTTATCACACAGAGATGAGTCTCACAGAGGTTCATGCACAGTGCCATTGCGCTGTGCCGCAACAGCTTGAGGCTGTCTACACTGGACGTGACAATGCGACCAAATTCATTTGTTCTTCATGTCAGAAGTAGAGCGATTGTGCGTCAAGTACACCAGAAATAGAATGCATCAGAGGCATCAGTTTATTGACAGAGATATGTTGCGTCACCTTGCATCCAGTCTAGACAGCATTGCTCATTATTTTAGGTTGTATCATCTCTAGTCGCAGTGCGCCAATCACATCCGGGGTAGACACGGTGTAACTGTCAGAGGCCTCCAGATAAGAGGGCCGTAGAGTCCAGATACCTGGAAACAAGCTGCTACAGATCTAAAATCTAGATAGACAAACAGAGCTTCAACATGTGTCAGTGAATGGTATGCTAACTGTTCCTGGCCCCTCCTCAGAGCCACCTTGTAATTGCAACCTTATTTCTCATATATGTTTTCTTGCTAACTAGATAACACAAATCATAATTGTGACAAAGAAAGTGCCTCCAAAAAGACTGGAGCACAGAACCATAATATGTCCTTGCTCACACTTTATACCAACAAGTTGCCATTATTGACTCTATTTTCTTTCTTAATATACTTGTCTTAGTGTGCCCCAATTTCAAAAGTATAAAATTTTATCCACTTTTTTCATTTCTTGTTGAATATCCAGTTTGAGATGCATTAGATGGTGGAAGTAAAATGTGTTGTTGTTAACAGTTTTTAACCTGGAAGATTATTTTAAGAGACCGATGTACACAGAGGTATGATACATTTCCAATAGTGCCTCACACAATCACACATACACAAACAATATGTCACGTAGGTTGTAATAGCTCATATTGGCTCACCATGAACATTATTATGTGCTGGAGTGACAATCCCATGTTCTTGTGCATGAGTGTGTCTATGTTTTTACAGTATGTAAGTGTTTATATGTAGTCATTTTGTAATGATGTGTATGTACATATATAAGTGTGTATGTATGTATGGACAGAGTGCTGGTTGACCTCGAGGATCAGACCCACAGCTGCAGACACAGTAACCCAAGCTTCTTCTGGAGGCATCAGTCATCCAATCCACAATCCATCTCTCTCATTCCCTGGATTTCACCCCCCCCTCCATATATCTGACAGGCTGTGACCTGCATCCATCCCACGCAGCACTCCTCTCCCCCAGGTCACCCCCTCATGGAACACTTAATTCTTACGGTAACAAAACATGCTGTAGCCTGCAATGAACTCCATGACACACACACACACAGGTTTGTTTTGCTATCTTAGTGGGGACTCTCCATAGGCGTAATGGTTTTTATGCTGCACACACACACACACACACACACACACACACACACACACACACACACACACACACACACACACACACACACACACACAGCACAGCACAAGTCCTTTCGAGAACACTGTAGTGCCTATTTGCAGACTAGTAGATTTTATAAATGTGGCAGGAGTAAACTGACATTATCTACAAATAAACCAATGGAAAAGATTGTATTTTGCATTCACTCTTTGTCTGTGACAAATTATTAGCAAGCCCACATGTAATGTTCCTGCAGAACTGCACAGAAAGCTCTGCGGAATTCCACAGAACTTGAACACCGATCATTGATAAGTTCTGTTTCGTACGGTGGCGCATTGCTGCCACATACATATTATTTTTTCCACTCAATTATGTCGTTCAAACGACATCTTTTCTAGTTCAAACGACATATGTCGTTCAAACGACATCTTTTCTCGTTCAAACGACATATTATTTCGTTCAAACGACATCTTTTCTCGTTCAAACGACATATTATTTCGTTCAAACGACATCTTTTCTCGTTCAAACGACATTTATTTCGTACAAACGACATCTTTTCTCGTTCAAACGACATATTATTTCGTTCAAACGACATCTTTTCTCGTTCAAACGACATTTATTTCGTACAAACGACATCTTTTCTCGTTCAAACGACATATTATTTCGTTCAAACGACATCTTTTCTCGTTCAAACGACATCTTTTCTCGTTCAAACAACATATTTCATTCAAACGACATCTTTTCTCGTTCAAACGACATTATTTCGTTCAAACGACATCTTTTCTCGTTCAAACAACATATTTCATTCAAACGACATCTTTTCTCGTTCAAACGACATATTATTTCGTTCAAACGACATCTTTTCTCGTTCAAACGACATTTTTTTCGTACAAACGACATCTTTTCTCGTTCAAACGACATATTTTTTCGTTCAAACGACATCTTTTCTCGTTCAAACGACATTTATTTCGTACAAACGACATCTTTTCTCGTTCAAACGACGTATTATTTCGTTCAAACGACATCTTTTCTCGTTCAAACGACATTTATTTCGTACAAACGACATCTTTTCTCGTTCAAACGACATATTATTTCGTTCAAACGACATCTTTTCTCGTTCAAACGACATTTATTTCGTACAAACGACATCTTTTCTCGTTCAAACGACATATTATTTCGTTCAAACGACATCTTTTCTCGTTCAAACGACATCTTTTCTCGTTCAAACAACATATTTTGTACGTGACGTGTACGAGAAATACCTTTATCTGATCTATAATAGAGAATATAGACTAGATCAGTGCCTTTATCACACTTCCGCACTCGAAAAGCAGAAGCAAATATAGTGTAAAATACCTTTCGATGCCTGGATCGATGGCAGTGCAAAGTAATGAACACAATATTATTGTTTTATTGGCCTATATGCAGTTTCTAATAGCCTAATAAAGCACAATTTTATCATTTAGCATTCCTTATTTTCTGGAAAATATAGGTTTATTGGCCTCAGTGAGTCTGAGACTCCCGGTCAGAGATTGTGTCTCAGACGACATTAAATATTTTGTAAATATTTGTAAATATTCGTGGCATAACAGTTGGAAAAATGACTGTACTGCAGTTCTGTGGATGTTTTGCCTAGGCAAGGTTATTAGCCTTTAGTTAACTAAAATAAATAAACTATTAAAAATATGTATGCTGCAATATGAGAAAATATACATATTAGTTGAAAATGCTATTTTTAATATATTTTCGTTTTTTCCCCTGACCTTCAACCGATGCGATCCTTTCATTACCCAACAAGATTGTTAAATTAGAATTAAATGAAATTAGAATGAAGAAAAAAATCCCATGGGTTTAGTTTTAGGCTATACATATAGGCCTAGATGAAACAACAAAACATGAGGATTCTTTGCATCACATGCAGCGCTTCTGTGAACGGAGAAAAAAACAAGATGAAATCTTATAAAAGGAATAAATAGCCTATTCTTATATAGCTAGGCATACACGAAATATATTAAACCTAAATAATTAACATATTAAGAAAATGAAAGAAAAAAAAAATGCGACAAGTAGACCATTTCGATTCATTTTTGAGAAGCAAGTTCACGGAAAGCAATTGCTTGTCTTTATTTTTCAAGCAATGGTATGTTGAGTGTACAAAAATAATAGTTATACCTGCAGATTCGAATGGTGTTACTCTTATGACCATAAATGTCTGAGTATTTTAATTGTTTCCGCTTTTATAAGAAAATTCAAATGAACGCGCCGGCGCCTCACGCGCACACCAGTTAGTAGCACTTCGCATCGCAGCCTATTGTCAAAATAAACAAATTATATTTGCATTCATTAGCTAACCTATATTTTATGTGGCTAACATTTACTTACCATTTTTTCCAATATATGTAATCTTTTAAACACTATTTATTTTACTCTGCATTTGTACAGTAAAATTAACTTGAATGAATATTATAACAAAATTTAGCAATTTTAGGCTGTTGTTGTTTCGCTTAAAATATAGGTTAATGAATGCCAATATAATTAATTTTATTTGCATAGAACAATTTAAAGGATTTGTTGTGGAAATAGCCTAAATTTGCATGTTTTGCATATTTTTTGTAAAAATTTCGTTTTTACCGGCAGGCCCGGTTCCAGGTTGGCATTTTAATCCCATAGGGGGCATCACTACATAGGCTATTTTAGTTCCCCTTGCGCTACAAATCTTTTCAATTTAATGGTATTCAGAAAAACAGAACAAGAATGAAAAATATAATATATAAACGTCAAGCCAAAACGAATTAATTTAAAGCTAAACTGAAATAGAAACCCATTTGGCATAAATCCAAATGTGCAGTTTTTGGATGTTAAATAGCCTATAGCTTATT
Organism: Chanodichthys erythropterus; assembly: GCF_024489055.1. Taxonomy (NCBI): domain Eukaryota; kingdom Metazoa; phylum Chordata; class Actinopteri; order Cypriniformes; family Xenocyprididae; genus Chanodichthys; species Chanodichthys erythropterus. The sequence continues at coordinate 37,345,907 of NC_090225.1, forward strand.
TATTATTTAGCTAAACGTTCTGATTATACACAGACTATAAATTAGCAGAGTAACTTTTTCTATATTTGGCTGACTGTATTTTATTTTGACAATAAACAGGCTGCAATGTCAAGTAGCTACTAAAACTGAGCCTTGCGTGTGCGCGTGAGGCGCCGGTGTGTTCATTTGAATTTTCTTATAAAAGCGGAAACAATTAAAATACTCAGACATTTATGGTCATAAGAGTAACACCATTCGAATCTGCAGGTATAACTATTATTTTTGTACACTCACAATAACATTGCTTGAAAAATAAAGACAAGCAATTCATTTCCTTGGACTTGCTTCTCAAAAATGAATCGAAACTCATCGATGGTCTAGCCTACTTGTCGCAGTTTTTTTTCCTTTCATTTTCTTAATATGTTCATTATTTAGGTTTAATATATTTTGTGTATGCCTAGCTGTAGGAATAGGCTATTTATTCCTTTCACACAAGCGCTACATGTGATGCAAGAATCCTCATATTTTGTTGTTTCATCTATAGGATATAGCCTAAAAATATGGGATTTTTTTTTTCTTCATTCTAATTTCGTTTAATTCTAATTTAACAATCTTGTTGGGTAATGAAAGCATCGCATCGGTTGTAGGTCAGGGGAAAAAAACGAAATTGTATTAAAAATAGCATTTTCAACTTATATTTATATTTTCTCATATTGCAGCATAAATATTTGTAATAGTTTATTTATTTATTTTAGTTAACTAAAGGCTCATAACCTTGCCTAGGCAAAACATCCACAGAACTGCAGTACAGTCATTTTTCCACCTGTTATGCCACGAATATTTACAAATATTCACAAAATATTTAATGTTGTCTGAGACACAATCTCTGACCGGGAGTCTCAGACTCATTGAGGCCAATAAACCTGAATGCTAAATGATAAAATTGTGCTTTATTAGGCTATTAGAAACTGCATATAGGCCAATAAAACAATAATATTGTGTTCATTACTTTGCACTGCCATCGATTCAGACATCGAAAGGTATTTTACACTATATTTGCTTCTGCTTTTCGAGTGTGGAAGTGTGATAAAGGCACTGATCTAGTCTATATTCTCTATTATAGATCAGATAAAGGTATTTCTCGTACACGTCACGTACAAAATATGTGGTTTTAACGACAAAAGATGTCGTTTGAACGACATAAATCTGTTGTATGAACGAGAAAAGATGTCGTTTGAACGAAATAATATGTCGTTTGAACGAGAAAAGATGTCGTTTGAACTAGATAAAATGTCGTTTGAACGATATAATTGAGTGGAAAAATAATATGTATGTGGCAGCAATGCGCCACCGTAGTTTCGCTATATGTTTGATTGTTAAATATTTTGGCTAATTTAATGATGCATTCAGCTATAAGACTGTAATACTCTGCTACATTTTTATCATATTTTAACATGATGAAAATTCCACTGATTTCAGCAGGATTTCCCCTCTAAAATCAACTCAGAAAATGCAGAAAAGTTGACAGATTCTGTCTGGGCCTCATGATTGGATGATGAAATAAAAGTATATTTGTGCAGTTGATGTTTACCTCCCCCAACAGGCCATCTTATACCGTCACATCATGATTCCTATGACCAATTGAGAAAGAAGACAAATACACATTTAATAATAATAATAAAAAAAGTGTTCAAATCTGATCTTTAAAATGGACTGTTTGCATTTTGCAAGTCATCATTTTGAAATCAGATCTATTTCTTCAGACAGTAATATTATGACATACATACAATTCAAACATTTGGGGTCAATATTTTTCATGTTTTTGAAAGTCTCTTGTGCCCACCAAGGCTGCATTTATTTGATCAAAAATACAGTAAAAACAGCTCCATTGTGAAATATTACAATTTAAAAGAACTATTTTCAATTTTTATATTTTTTAAAATATAATTTATTCCTGTCATGCCAAAGCTGAATATTCAGCATCATTACTCCAGTATTCATTGTCACATGATCATTCAGAAATAATTGTAATATGCTGATTTACTGCTTAAGAAACATTTCTTATTATTATCAATGTTGAAAACAGTTAAATACTTAATATTTTATGGAAACCATAATACATTTGATTCTTTGATGAATAGAAAGTTCAGAAGAACAACATTTATTTCAAGTAGAAATCTTTTGTAATATTATAAATGTATTTACTGTCATTTTTTATCAATTCAATGTACCCTTACTGAATAAAAGTGTTAATTCCTTTAAAAAAATGGCAAGAAAGTTGTTTTCTGAAAGTAGCTGAGAGTGTTAATAGAAAACCTGAAAGTTTCCCTTTGCTCGTGTCCATCATGCCACATCGCTGTCATGAACTTGAGTTTCGTGAGACAACATACATTTTGAAAATTGAGGATTTTGAGGATTGGATATAATCCAATTTCAAACCACATGAATTTGTAAAATCTGTGCAGAAGAATTATATACATTGTGAAAGATCCGATATATGCTGACTGACTGAGACTAAAGAGAGCATTTTGTTTTTTGAGACACTGAAAAAGAGCAGAGCTTAGGTGCTGTTGAGTGTGTGTGGCTTCTATGTCATTCCTCAGGGTCTATTTTTGCCTCCCTCTCTCTCTCGCTCTCTCTCTAAAACTGGCCTACTGGTCTGTGTGGCTTCTGTGACTATTGCCATGACCCTAGTCATGACTGCATGCGTGTATGTGTGTGAGGGTTGTCTGCCAGGCTGACTCACTGTGAGTCTATGCTGTCTGCTGTTTCAACACCTGTCCATCTGCCCTGATGACTATAAACAGAAACAGTGTGTATGGATGTGTGTTTGTGATGTTTGTCTCTCACCTAGCTAGGCTAATATACATCAGACAATCAAGGAATCTGTTGTGTGGACAAACAACATGGCCAAAGCTATAGCCATACACTTTTGGGTTTTCATGTTTTCTAGGTACATTCCATAGACAATGATTTTTATACTGTACAAACTGTATATTGTATCCCCTAACCCTACCCCTAAACCGTCAAAAAACATCACTTAGTACAATTTATAAGCTGTTTTCCTCATGGGGACCAAAAAATGTCCACACAAGGACAAGGATTTCAGATTTTGTGGTGTTTATGTAGAGTTTACCTGAAGCATAGCCAAACACCATGGGCCAAAGCCATAGTTACACACACTAACCAAAATGCTACTCGCGAAGAGATGCCATCCTGTTTCTATGGTCTTGACAAAGAGTCTGTAAAGGTCGGAATTTGTGCTGGTTTACTTTACTTCGGTGAAGCAGCGAGGAGCAAAGACAGTATGTTTGTGTTAAACCTTGTGCTGTGTGTGCCAAGATGAGCTTTCCAAGTAAAACAGATGCATCACAGGAAAAACTGGCCCAGTTACTTTGTGAATACAAAAGCATGAACCACACCAAACTATCAGTGTACTGGTCACACCATGAAAGATATAAATAGACAGATAAAATAGAGAGAAAGAAAGACAGAGAGAGTAGAATTACGGTATGTGACAGACTTTCCATGGCCCACTTTCACACAAAGATAACCACAGCGCCATCTAGTGACAGTTAAGCCACACTTGCAACGTCATTAAACAAATCAAGAATATATAAGTTGTTTCTCCTATACAGCACTGAAATTAAATAGAGAGACAAATCTCTTCCATAGATTTTACTTTGAGAGAAAGACCAGGTGTCTCCTCTAAAATTTAATCTTATCAATGTCTCAAACTGTTTAGATTTTCCAACATAACAATCTGCAATGAGTGTGAACTTAAACATGAAAGTAAGTGAGAACACATAAACAAACATTTCTTATCAGATTCTCACAAGACCAAATCAGGTGAGCTATGCTACTGACATTCACAATGTTTTTTTCTTTTCTTTTTTTTTCTTTTTTCTACTAAGAAGCTGTTCAAAAGTTTGGGGTCAGTAAGATTTTTGGTAACACTTTACAATAAGGTTCATTAGTTAAACATTAATGTATTAACTAACATGAACTAACATTACTGTATTTACTAATCTTCATTAACTAATGTCAATGAAAATACTGTTGTCCAACTGTTCTGTTGTTAAGTGCATTAACTAATGTTAACAAGACTTTAATAATGTAAATGTTGAAATTAAAGGGCACCTATTATGCCCCTTTTTACAAGATGCAATATTGGTCTTGGGTGTCCCCAGAATGTATTTGTGAAGTTTCAGCACAAACAGTGCTGAAACTTCAGTTAATTTATTATAACCATTTGAGAATGTCATTTTTGGGGCCTGTTTTAAAAAGAGCTGTTTTGGTGTGTACCACCTTAAATATAAATGAGCTGCATATCCCCGCCCTGCCTTTGGATGAGGGCGTAACTTGCATACCTATGGCAATAAACAGTCGGTAATGCAGAATGGCTGAGAATGAGAGACCGGCTGTTTTGTATGGCATTCAGCCGTACATGTTTGAACCGGAATCAGACCCAGATGATGAAGAGACTCCGGCAGAAGAAACACAATTGAGAATGGAGCAGGAGTTATTTGATACATTTATGTACTTATAGAGTTTTAATCGCGTCCCCTTTGCAATTATGGATGTGCAACACACACACACACACACACACACACACACACACACACACACACACTGTGATAACGTTCGCGCAATTTTTTGAAACTACAAACACAAATGCTGTGATAACGTTTGCTAAGTACGTTAGATACACACTATACAAACAAGGATTAAATTATATACACAGACATTCTACGACGACGACAACAACTTTAGACGCATTTGTTATTGAATTGGCTGACATCGACTGAAATGACTATTTGCTCAAAAAACATTACTTAGGGTGAATTGCCCTAAAGTGGGACACTGCCTAATGTGGGACACCTAAGGTTTAGTGTTTGTAGGTCTCGCATAAATACATGAATGTCAGTGAAACTATAGGTTATCTGAAGCTGTGGTGCCATGTTATCAAAATCACATAGCTTCTCAAATGTTCAGTCATATATGAGACTGTAGCAATCATCAAAAAGGATGGACCTTGTGTGAAAGCCACCCAAAGGTCAATGACATAGAGTTTTGACAAACTTGACATTAAGGAGTATAAATTAATTTTAAACAAAAAAATCATGATATCTTTTGGCCTAATGTGCTTATGAAATGTATGTCCATCAAAAAATACTATAACATTGTATGTGTAAACTATATATTTTATATTTTTATCAAATTTCCTACTGTCCCACTTTAGGAAATGTGGGACAGTACATTAGTCAGTCAAAAATGTGTGGTGGGGCATGGTTTGTGGGACAAAAATGGATATTTACAGTGTTTTAGTGTTGCTATGTATTAAATGAATGATTGTGTGTGTTTGTTGTTTAGTGAAATAAAAACATTAGGCCAAATAAACATTTATGCAGTTCACAGCACTTTTATGAATTTTGACTCAATGTTAAATCCAGCCTAAAGTTTGTTCAATGCTTTTTTTTATTTATTTTTTGCAGGTTGCAAGATTTTATATTTTGCCTTCAAATAAGCCTAGGCTATATTTTGAAGAGAACAGTAAAGAATTCTGACTGTGCATTTAATTATTTTCTATATATAACATAACATAGCCTATGAAAATAGTTGCCTAATGTCTTTACAATAAATGCATCAAAACTATCATATTGTATTATTTTTCTGATGATGTTCAATTATCAATCAGTCCATCCATAACTAAGAAGAGAATTACTAACTTTTTTACTATTTACTAAAAGATTTTTACTATTCTGCATGAATCAAATGATTTTGGCCTTTTATCATAGACTTTGGCCTTTTCATAGACCTTTTATTATCATGATTATTATTATTATCATTATTATCATTATTATTATCATCATTATTATCATTATTCTTATTATCATCATCAGATTTTGTCCTTTTATCATAGAATTTTCAGTGTCCCACATTAGGGACACAACTGTCCCACATTAGGAAGCACCAGATTTTTTTAGACGACTTGCACTAAGAGCACTAATATGTCTATAATTTCTTTTATGAATGTGTTATCTCCATTTTCTCTTTTGATTTGATTAGGAGACATTCTGGGTTTTTTAAATTGGTATTGTGTGTGAATTTAATGTTTTGGCTACAAATTGCAATATGTCACAGAAGTCTGAAATGCAAAAAATGTCCCACATTAGGGCAATTCACCCTACTTCTTCTGGAGGTGACGTTGGATCGCGAACAGTAGGCAACGATCCACACTTGAGGATTAACTTTGAAGCAAGACCTGCTTTGAATTGACCCTCGTTCTCAAAACAGTCAAAAAATTATTCGCGCAAACATAAACGTATTTTGGAATTTTGAGTGGCGCCTTTCCTTCGTAAATTAAATCCATCCACTGCGTTTTCAGTGGCTCTGATGTCGGAAGTAAGTGAAAACTACTATGTTCATTATTACATCCCACAACAGAACACTTATGTTTCTTAGGAGACATTACCGGCTGTCGTTGAAACAATGGAGGATGGTTGATAGATCACCGACGGCGGGGTCTATGCCAAAACCAGATTGTCAATCAAACCATGTGGGTGGGGCTTAGCGCAATTCTACGTCACAGTGAGAGCAATCTTAGAACAGGGCGTTCTGAGACAGTGCTTATGAATTATTGAGATTGTAAAAAAACCACTGGGTGGATTTTTCTGATTCTAGGGTGGTTTTGCTCACACACTGCCAACACACATTTATGGTCAAACACCATGTAAAAGTGAATTTTGCATAATAGGTGCCCTTTAACAAAGTTTAATAAATGCTGTATAAGTGTAGTTCATTATTAGTTCATGTTAACTAATGTAGTTAACTAATGTTAACTAATGAGCCTCATTGTAAAGTGTTACCATTTTTTAATAAATTAAAACTTTTATTCAGCAAGGATGGATTACATTGATCAAAAGTGGCAGTAAAGAAATTCATAACGTTAAAAGATTTCTGTTATGCTATTCTTTTGAACTTTATATTCATTAATGAATCCAGATTAAAAAAAATAAAAATTCCACAGTTTCCAAAGTTTTCAACACTGATAATAGTAATCAGCAAATTAGAATGATTTCTGGAGAATCATTACACTGAAGACATTTTAAAACACTTTACAATGAGGTTTCATTAATTAATATTAGCTAACTACTTTAGTTAACATGAACTAAGAATGAACAATACTTCTACAGCATTTAATAATCTTACTTAATGTTAATTTCAACACTTACTAATATATGATTAAAATCAAAAGAACTCGTTAACATTAGTTGTTAAAATTAACAATGAATGACAGTGTTTTTAACTAACATTAACAAAGATTAATAAATACTGTAACAAATGTAGGCCTATGACTCATTGTTCGTTAATGTTAGTTAATACATTAACTCATGTTAACAAATGAAAACAGTTTGTAAATTGGAATAATATTTCCAAATATTACTGTTTTTACTGTATGCTTGATCAAACAAATATAGATATAAATATAGATATAAATAAAAATATAGATATAAATACACTCAAAGTATTAATATTAATTACTAAAGTCTAAAATAATAATATAAATAAAATAGTATGAAATAATAATCTAATTTATTTCCTAAAAAGAGTGTAAGGAATATCTTCAAATTTAAGGGATTCTTTTTCTTTTCTTTTTTTTCTTTCTTTCTTTATTTTTTTTTTTCTTTTTTTTTGATGGAGGGACTATTTGAAGACAGTACAGTAGATTTAATCTAAGAAAATAGCAAAATTTGTGAATAATCTCTCTGAATAATGTCCTCCCTCAGTGTTCAATGATGGGGTACTGGCTTGGCATGAGATGTTGTCACAATGATTACTGTCAGCCCACTGGGCTATATGAAAATAGCTCCCCCCACCCCCCGCCCCCAAGACAGACACACACACACACACACACACACACACACTCCTGCAGTGCTTCATTGGGCATGCAGCCTGGTGTGACCGAAACTTTCTTTCTCTCTAACTTTCACTTTTCATCTTTTTGTCTGCTTTTCCACTTTTGTCTGTTTTACAGCCAAACACATGATTTCTGAAATCACTAGCATAGGGTTTGGCCACATGAATCTAATGAAACCCAAATATCAATAGCTCATCTTTCCTCTGTGGCATCAAAAGACATAGTTCGTCCCTCTAAAAACTCAAATCAATAACTATCAAAGCATCCCAGCAACCTCTTCTTAACTGTGCCCTCTCCTGAGAGGAAATGAATGGGATCATACTGTGAGTAGGGATGCTAATGATTAATTGACGATTAATTCTATTTTTTTATTACTTCTATTTTTTTATTTTTTTATTACTATTATTTTGAAGGCAGATTAGTGCCATCTGGTGGGAGTAAAAATAGAAAAACATCTGTAATGCCATGGTGTAACCACTAGTTTTTCCATCAGTTTTACTAGTCAAACTGGAACACAGAGAAAAACATGGGTTTTTTGGGGTCACACACGACTGCCACAAAAGTCACTGAGTTTCGTACCATTCTGAAGAAGAAGCTAATTTTAAAAGTTCCAAGCTTTTTTTATTCAGTCTAAAATGACCGAACAACACCACAGGAATAAATGCATTGTCTTCAAGACATGCAAATGAGTAGGTAGGCTAACCATATATTTTGAAACATAATTACCCATGCGTCCAAAAAACCCTCCACACAAGTGATTTTACTGAACCTACAGTAAGAACTACTTGTGTAAACACCAGAATAAAAGTACATAGAATAAACAAGTAATAAGATCCTGGTTGAGGAATGGTGATCTTCCAGCGCTGTTTCAGCTGTGCGCCCCTATTCTCTGGCACATGATAAATCAAGACCTGTCAATCTGACTGATCAAACCAATAGAAGTGTACTCCAGCTGTAAAACAGTGACCTTTGAAATTATATTGGAAAACACTGCGAATTGCTACGCATTCAGATCCCGGAGGTCCTATAGCTTTAGCCAAGCAGCATGTCAAGTCTTCTACAATGTTTTGCGATGTTACAAAATAAAACATGGAGCAAAAGCATCCTGTGGATACTGTTTACATGTGTGCCGTTGGTGCTTTTTCATACTAATAGTTAGAGTTTGGTCTCTATCTAAAACAAACATGCTTATTATATTGTTGAGACCTTTTCAACGTTATATGACACAAGTCTATCTGTTGTAATATGATTTTACATATAACATTTTCAGTTATACATTTGTTAAGTCATGATGAATGCTATTTCTGGGTCCAATCCTTTATTCATTTCACTTGAGAATACTATCTCAACAACCGCTATGAGGACTGTTTATTCATATTACACATTTAAGCTAAGCATTTGAAAACTTACAGTGTACACTACAGTATCCATGCTCACGCATCCCAGACATGGATATTTTAAGGATTTATAGAAAGAGGAATCATTGTCTGGCCATCTGGGATTTTGGTATGGAGATAAAAGATAGGATTACAATTTTCCGGTAGTATTACATCACATCGTAAGTTTATATTAGCACCGTTGGTTGTTTTCTTGGGGCATTTGGTGAACCGGTTTGGACCCAGAAGCAGTGACGTGTGACGTCAGACTTATCAAGCAGATTTTTTTCATGCAATGAAAATTGAGTACTTCTAATATGTCAGCAAATTTAAAGGCAATTGTTAAGTGATGGTAACATTCCCTATATTCACTGTAAAGCCAAGCTTCTAGGCTTTAACACAACACCAATTCTTTGTTGGTTAAGCAAGTGGTTAAGTAACAAGATAACTTAGTTGCGCACCCACTTCGGATTTAAAAAGGTTAAAGGATTAGTCCACTTTCAAATAAAAGTTTCCTGATAATTTACTCAACCTCATGTCATCCAAGATGTTCATGTCTTTCTTTCATCAGTCAAAAAGAAATTAAGGTTTTTGATGAAAAAATTCCAGGATTATTCTCCTTTTAGTGGACTTCAATGGCCTCCAAACGGTTGAAGGTCAAAATTACAGTTTCGGTGCAGCTTCAAAGGGCTTTAAACGATACCAGACGAGGAATAAGGGTCTTATCTAGTGATACAATTGGTCATTTAAAAAAAAAATACAACTGTATATGCTTTATAAACACAAATGATCGCTGTGTATGTGCTTCTGCTTTCCGTATTCTTCAAAAAGCTTACGCTGTATGTCCTATGCCTTCCCTATTTACTTTACGGACTGAACGTGGCGCCAGTTTCGCATTAACGATGAATCAATTTTAAGGTTAACGATTAATCGAGTAACTGATTGTTCATTTAAACAATGATCGATTTTGTGTAAATTGACATTCTTAGCTCTGAGTCTAGCTAGCTTTGCGGCTCTGACCGCTAACTTGATGAGTTTTATTCAGTTAATCCCCCTCCTCCTCCCTCTCACTCTCTCTCTTTTTTTCTCTGCCATTCTTTTTGAGCTCTTCTAATCCAATTTGGTAGGCGAAGAGTGTTTTTTAGGCTGTGGTGTATCTTGCCCCCGCTGGGCCGAACTTCACTAGCTTACCCAGCTGTCAGGAGTTATGGAGGGGGCAACAGTGTGGCCCGAATAGTCCTTCCCTACAACACTAAAAGGGCCGCATTGTCCAGAATCTCCATCAGAGCCATTAATTATGGGCCAGAGAGCACGTCTCTGAATTAGAAATTAATTCTCTCTCTGCCTCACAGACACACAGGCCAGTCTGACCATTTGCCAGAACGTTCACACTTTAGAACGCCTCTACACACAAACATACCCAAACAAAAGCACAAACAATACTAAACATCATTAGTCAGTCTTTTCCAATCTTTGATGATTTTTTTTTTATATACATATATTTTTTCTTCTTTTTTTTATTCAGTTAGTAAAGTGGTGAAAGGACAGGAAATGATCAAGAGATTGCTCGATTGCTCCTGTCTGCCTCTCTGCCTCGCAGCTCAGTGTTTTGTATCTCCGTATAGCTTTGTTTTCTCTTACTTTTATTGAATCTCGTACTTTTTGTTGCTTATATTATCATTAGTTTATATATATACTATTGCCCACCACATTAATCTGACGTCGCCAGCTTATAATCTTTGAATCCAAATCGCTGTTACAACGTGTTTGCATCTCGCTAGCTTGTTTAACTTGTCATCAGTCTCGCGCGCTCCTCTTCCAACGCGTTCATCAAACAGCTGTGGCAACTTGGATCAGTCTACAAACACAGTGAGTTATCCTTTTCCCAGTGTTATATCGTGTTCCATCTGTCTCATGTTTAGCATAGCCCTCTCTGTCAGCGATGAGGGATTTACATGTCATAAATGTAGGGAAATAGTTAGGCTGACAGAGAGAATCTCAGAATTAGAGACACGCATCCAAACTTTAATCGAGGATAGTAAGAATGCAGGGGCTTCAGATACTGTTTTGGATGCGACTAGCTTAGTGAACTCTGTACATTGTTTGGTTCCGGCTGTAGCAGCAGGGCACTTGGGTAACGGTGAGGCGGCCTAGTTGCGGAAAACACCACTCTTCCGTTCCATTAAGAACATCAAACAGGTTCTCCCCCTCAGTGACGCACCCACTGAGAATCCTGTTGAAAGTGCCCTAGTAATTGGCAATTCTATTACACGGAACGTGAAAATAGAGACACCAGCCACCATAGTCACATGTTTGCCGGGAGCCAGAGCACCTGACATCAAAGCAAATTTAAAAGTGCTGGCTAATGCTAATCGTAAATATTCTAAAATTATTATTCACGTCGGCACAAATGATGTTCGACTTTGCCAGTCGGAGATCACTAAAATTAACATTAAAGAGGTGTGTGAACTCGCAAGTACAATGTCAGGAGAAGTAATTTGCTCTGGTCCCCTTCCTGTTCATAGGAGTGATGAGATAGTTAGCAGATTATCATCACTCAATGGCTGGCTGTCTAAGTGGTGTCCGCAGAATAATATAGGTTTCATAGATAATTGGAAAAGTTTTTGGGGCATACCTGACCTGTTGAAAAGAGATGGTATTCATCCCTCCCGGGATGGTGCTGCTCTTTTCTCTAGTAATATGGCACATAGTCTTAGAGCTAAAACATGAAAAACTATGGCCCAGGTCAGGAAGCAGACAGACTGGCTAAACCGACCGTCTGCTAGCTGCCTCACGTTACAGAAGTCAGATAAATCCCAACACATAGAAACTCTTACACCTAGATATTACCACATAGAGACTGTGTCTGTACCCCAAATTAGTAAAAACAAAAAACTTCCAAACCCATTTAATGGTAAAAATTTAATTGATGTTCAACAAATAAAAAATCGAGATAATAATGATAAACAAATGATAAAGCTTGGATTGTTAAATATTAGATCACTTTCTTCGAAAGCACTTATTGTAAATTATATTATCACAGACAATAATCTAGATGTGCTGTGTTTGACAGAAACCTGGCTAAAACCGGACGATTACATTACTTTAAATGAGTCCAGCCCTCAAGGTTATGATTATCGTCACAATCCTCGACAGAAAGGCAAAGGGGGAGGTGTTGCTGTAATTTATAGTAATATTTACAGTATTAGTCTAAAGTCTTTCAAATATAATTCCTTCGAAGTGATGGTGCTTTACCTAACATTATGTAAGTTGACAGTTATGCTGGCTACTGTATACAGGCCACCAGGACACCATACAGACTTTATTAAAGAATTTGCTGATTTTCTATCAGAGTTAGTACTAGCTGCAGATTAAGTCCTTGTTGTTGGTGATTTTAATATCCATGTAGATAATAAAAAAGACTCATTGGGATTGGCATTTACAGACATTCTAAATTCTATTGGTGTTAGACAACACGTGTCAGGACCCACTCATTGTCGTAATCATACTTTAGATCTAATATTGTCACATGGAATCGATATTGACGCCGTTGAAATTCTGCAGCAGAGTGACGACATCTCAGATCATTATCTAGTCTCGTGTATACTACATTTAGTTAAAGAGGCTAAACTGCCTCCATGCATAGGCGTAATTTGCGGGTGGGACGGGTGGGACATGTCCCCACCACTTTTTGAAATGGTCGATATTGTCCCCACCACTTTTTGAAACATATCGCGGCATCTCGCGGATATCTAATACAAAAGAAACACCTCTAGTTGATTACCAATTTGTGTTAATAATAGGCGATCTGGCGCTGGGATGTGTTGTTTTTGAAATCATGTTGAGTGCTTGTTGTCGCTGTTATCAGAGGCGCAACAGTGTTCTCTTGGCGCTCGTGCACACTGCGCAGTGTTCACACGGACGAGCGCTTCAATCTAATGCTTAACTGTTGCAGAGACTCTCTATTCGTTATGTTGAATCACAAAACAAAATACAAATAAACGTGTCCCTGCTCTTGATATACAATCACTGACGAACATCTTTGGTTTTAATGAGAAAAAAAAAAAAAAAAAATCATACATGGTTGGATTCGAACCCAGAAACTCTTGCATGCTAAACGAAAATAATGCCTCCAGTCCATCAGGACAATCTATTTTCAGCAGCGGATCCACGTATTTATTAACTAATATACATACCCTCGAGACATATTGTATTATAGCAGATATAAGGAAGAAACTATCATATTAGTTTTAATATCATATCATTATTATTGTAATAATACAATTACAATACCCCCCCCCCCCACACACACACATTTCTGTCCCACCCACTTTTTAAAACAAAGTTACGCCACTGCCTCCATGCCATAAATATGGTAGAACCATCACTTCTAACACTAAAGATCGCTTTATAAATAACCTTTCTGATCAGTTTCATCGCCTTAGCATACCAGACAGCTTAGAAAACCACGATGTTGCAACAGAAACTATTGCCTCTGTCTTTTCCAGCACATTAGATTCAGTCGCTCCTTTGCGTTTAAAAAAGATTAAGGAATTTAATCCAATGCCATGATACAGTGAGCAGACTCAGGCCCTAAAAACTGCAGCCAGAAAAATGGAGTGTAGCTGGAAGAAAACAAAACTAGAAGTATTTCGCATTTCGTGGAGAGAGAAAATCATTGAGTACAGAAAGGCCTTAAAAACTGCTAGATCTGCCTATTTTTCAAAACTCTTAGAAGAAAAACACAACCCTAGGTATTTATTTGATACAGTGGCTAAATTAACAAGAAATAAAGCTTCAACTTCTGATGTTTCCAAAGAGCACAGCAGTAACGACTTTATGAACTTCTTTACTTGCAAGATTGATAATATTACAGAGAAAATTATAACAATGCATCCGTCTACTACAGTATCATGTCAGACATTGCATTGTAGTGTCCCTGAGGAAAAATTCATTTCATTTACTGCTTCAGGAGAGGAAGAATTGTCTAAACTTGTTAAATCATCAAAATCAACATGTATGTTAGACCCTATACCAACTAAGCTATTGAAAGAGATGCTTCCAGAAGTCATAGATCCCCTTCTTAATATTGTTAATTCATCTTTGTCATTAGGATACGTACCAAAAACTTTTAAGCTGGCTATTATTAAACCTCTTATTAAAAAACCACAACTAGATCCTAAAGAATTAGTCAATTACAGGCCGATCTCAAATCTTACTTTTCTGTCAAAAATACTAGAAAAGGCAGTTTCATCGCAACTATGTTCCTTTTTAGAAAGAAATAATATCTGTGAGGATTTCCAGTCAGGATTTAGACCGTACCATAGTACTGAGACTGCTCTCATTAGAGTTACTAATGATTTGCTCTTATCATCAGATCGTGGTTGTATCTCTCTATTAGTGTTACTGGATCTTAGTGCTGCATTTGACACTATCGATTACAATATTCTCTTAAATAGACTTGAAAATTATGTTGGCATTAGTGGAATTGCATTGGCATGGTTCAAATCATACTTGTCTGAATGTTATCAGTTAGTAGTAGTAAACGATGAGATATCATATCGATCACAAGTTAAATATGGAGTACCGCAAGGCTCAGTACTAGGACAATTGCTTTTCACTCTGTACATGCTACCCTTGGGAGATATCATTAGGAAGCATGGCGTTAGTTTTCATTGTTACGCTGATGATACTCAGCTCTATAATTCTTCACGCCCTGACGAAACTTACCAATTCACAAAATTAACAGAATGCATAGCTGATATAAAAAAACTGGATGACCAGTAATTTCCTACTACTAAGAAAAAACAGATTCTAATTTTTGGACCAAAAACTTCTTCACATAATAACCTAGAATATTGTCTAACACTTGATGGCTGCTCTGTTAAGTCTTCGTCGTCAGCTAGGAACCTGGGTGTGCTCTTTGATACCAATCTTTCATTTGAAGGCCATGTTACTAGCATCTGTAAAACCGCTTTCTTCCATCTTAAAAATATATCTAAACTACGACATATGCTCTCAATTGAGAATGCAGAACAGTTAGTTCATGAGTTCATGACCTCAAGGTTAGATTACTGTAACGCTCTACTGGGTGGTTGTTCCTCCCGCTTGATAAATAAACAGCTCGTACAAAATGCAGCAGCTAGAGTCCTTACTAGAACTAGGAAGTATGACCATATTAGCCCAGTTTTGTCGTCACTGCATTGGCTTCCTGATAAACATCGTATAGATTTTAAAATCTTGTTAATTACTTACAAAGCACTAAATGGTTTAGCCTCCCAGTACCTAAGCGAGCTCTTAATGCATTATAGTCCTTCACGTTTATTGCGATCTCAGAATTCAGGCCAGCTGATAATACCTAGAATATCGAAATCAACCGCAGGTGGTAGATCCTTTTCCTATTTGGCACCTAAACTGTGGAACAACCTTCCTAGCATTGTTCGGAATGCAGACACACTCTGTCAGTTTAAATCTAAACTAAAAACGCATCTCTTTAACCTGGCATACACATAACACATTATATATTTATATTTTTAAATCCGTTAAAGGATTATTAGGCTGCATAAATAAGTTCAGCCGGAACCGGGAACACTTCCTATAACACCAGATGTAGTTGTTACATCAGAAAAAGAATGGCATCTACACTAATATTAGTCTTTCTGTTTATCCCAAGGTTTAACGTAGTCAGCCGGATTCGGGGCCGTTTCCAGATGAGACCGAGGACCGGTGCCTTGACACGACCACAACGCAGCCCTGTGTCAGCAGAGATCAAGTCGACTAGATTATCCATTGTGAAGACATCAACACGACAGCCAGTGCCACAGTTTCCTCAAAATTATAATCACGATTATTAATCATGTTTATTCTATCAAAAGAGTAATGTAACTATGGCTATTTTGCAAGTTCTTTACCAACCTACACTTCACCCAAAAGGCCTGTATGTGGCACAAAGACTTAAATTTAACCAACTATGATAACTTCGTTAGATGGTAAATCAATACAAAACATGGTTTTGGTGAGCGCTTTGTAATATGTATTCACGTTACATTTTAAAGCAACACAATTCGTTTGCAATAAGACAAACCAGATTCAAATTGCCCGGCCAATTCATAAAGCAAAGAAAAATAATTTCTAGCTGATCAACATTATGAAAACTGGTAAAACCTTTAGGAACTTCAAAAGATAAAACAGCAAATTCCTAATATTACTTCCAATATTTGCAAATTATGTTCATTTTCATAGAGTGGGCCAATATCGTGTCGATTATTTAAAATCAATCGAGAGAAGCAGATATCGTTATCGTGATAAATTACGATTAATCATGCAGCCCTAATTTAATTTAATTTAATTTGACTTGACATATGATATTCAACAGTATCCTTGACATTTATTCAACAGTGCTTTTGATCTGCCTGCACTGACACTATTCTTTAAAAGGAAAAATGATATACCTATTATCAATGTGAAGCTGCTTTGACAATCTGCATTGTAAAAAGCGCTATATAAATAAAGGTGACTTGACATGAGGGTAGGACTGGGAAGTGGACTGAGCAGGAATCGCCCTCAGATCGCTGCACGAGGCTGAGTCTGTAATGGAATTCTCCATTCTTTGAGTAAATATTTTCAGATGTATTCTGTTTATGTACATGGGCATATTCACTGAACAACTCATTGGGAGGCCTGATACTGTGATACTTCACCTGATAGCATGTATAAACAGTTTGAGATCTGGAAATTGTCACAGACACGTCAGGTTCCACCTCACTTCCTTACCCACGCACTCAATCACCAGCCTACTAATCACCGCCACCTGCACATCATCACCGCAGTCATCAACCACAGGATAAAAGCCACACACTCACACACACACATCGTCCGGTCTCGTTTGTGATACAACCTGTTGTATGCTTACCTTCAAGGACTCCAAAAGTGATACTTACCTGTCTCCATTATCTCCTTCGTCTCCATCGTCTCCTGGTCTCCCTGTGTGCTTACCTTCCTGTGTGTGAGTGTGTTCGTCTGCCAGCTCCAGCGTCTTCCTCCAAGATCACCTGCACAAAGAACAAGGACAGTATTATCCATCATTCTCAGTCATTATCCCCGTATTCACCAGTCTACTCACCTGTGTCTCTGCTGATCACCTCAATAAACTGCATCATTGCTTTTATCTCTGCCTCCGGTGTCTCTGTCATAACAGAAGACCGGACCATAACAACTGTCGATCAGCATGAGCCATCACAACCCGTTCCAAGAGCTCGTGGATGCTCTCAGACGAGCTCTCACTCCACAACCACCATCACCGTCACCTGTATCCACCGCCGCGGCTGCTTCCGCATCCACCACCACCGCTGCTTCTCCTGTATTCACCGCCAGTCCCATGGCCAAACCGGCGCCCTTCTCAGGATCGGCGGAGGACTGCAGTGGATTCCTCCTTCAATGTGAGTTGGTCCTGGAGATGCAGCCGCACTTATATCCTACCGACATGGCGAAGATAGCGTTCGTGATTTCCCAACTGCAAGGCAAGGCTCTTCAATGGGCAGATTCCCTCTGGGCTCAGAAAGGACCTGTTGTAAAATCCTATGCTGCTTTTGTTTCTCACTTCAGAGAAGTTTTCGGTAGACCCTTGACTGATTCAACAACTGGTGAGAAACTGTATAATTTAAAACAAGGAAACAATACAGTTAACGATTATGCCTTGCAGTTCTGAACACTCGCCGCTAACAGTGGATGGAACGAACAAGCCCTCATCACCACCTTTCGACAGGGTTTGGAACCCAACGTGCGGCTGCATCTCGCTGCATACGAGGACTCCTTAGGACTCGAACGCTTCATCCAGCTTGCCATCAGAGTGGGTTCTCGTATGCAGTCGTGTCTCCTTGAGCACCAGGGCCAGCCACTCGCCGGCACGTTTCTCCGTCGGTCCGAACCCGTCAGCTCTCCAGAACCAGCCACCGAACCTATGCAGTTGGATAACTCCCGTTTATCACCAACAGAAAGACAGAGAAGGCTGACCCTGAATCTGTGCTTATACTGTGGATTACCTGGGCATGTCATCTCAACATGCCCAACCCGTCCTCCTCGACCTGTGGTGAGTGCCATCATTCCCTCTATTCAGAACATGAAACCACTCACTACAATTGTAAACCTTACTGCTGCTGACATTTCCATTCCAGTGGTGGCACTCCTCGACTCAGGGTCAGCAGGAAACTTCATCTCCGGCGCCCTCTGTCGACACTTCGGGCTCAAGACCTCGCCGTCTCCGACTCACTATCAAATCAACTCCATCACGGGCAAACCCCTGAGCCGTAAGACGGTTCGCCGTGTCGCTGGACCTCTTCAACTACAAGTGGGTATCTTCCATCATGAACTCATCCATCTGCTGGTTCTGGAGGAGTCCACCGCTGACGTGGTTCTAGGGCGCCCGTGGCTGGAGCTCCATAATCCCACCATCTCCTGGCGCACGGGCGAAGTCCTGAAGTGGGGCGACCACTGTTTCTCCAGCTGCTTTCCAGATCTTCCTGTTCCAAAGCATCCTCACCCCAAGAACCTCTCCATCAATGCTACCTCCATCGAAAGCCCTGTAGAAAAACGCTCCGTCGACATACCTCCCGACTACGCCCCCTTCAGTGACGTCTTCTGCCCACAACGCGCCTCCAAGCTTCCTCCACACCGGCCATGGGACTGCGCCATAGATCTGTTGCCGGGTGAACCAGTGCCTAGGGGACGCATTTACCCCCTATCAGTGCCGGAGGAGAAGGCCATGGAGGAATACATCAAAGAGGCCCTTAACCAAGTATACATCCGCCCGTCTACTTCCCCTGCTGCTTCAAGCTTCTTCTTCGTGGCCAAGAAGGACGGAGGCTTGCGGCCATGCATCGATTACCGGTCACTCAACAAGATTACAGTAAAGTTCCGGTACCCACTTCCCCTCGTCCCAGCGGCCCTGGAACATCTCCGTGGTGCCACTGTGTTCACCAAGCTGGACCTCCGCAGCGCGTATAACCTCATCTGGATACGCGAGGGGGACGAGTGGAAGACCGCCTTCGTCACGCCCACCGGTCACTACGAATATCTCGTGATGCCGTATGGCCTGGTCAACGCCCCCTCCGTATTCCAGGATTTCATCCACGAGGTGCTCCGGGAGTTTCTCCACAAGTTCGTGTTGGTATATATCGATGACATCTTGATACACTCCCGGAGCTTGGCCGAACATCGCCATCACGTTGCGGAGGTCCTCCAACGCTTACGGCAATACCATCTGTTCCTGAAAGCAGAGAAGTGCTCTTTCCACCAGCCCTCTGTCCACTTTCTTGGATACATCATCGATCACAGTGGCATCCGGATGGACGAGGGGAAGGTATCTGACATCCAAAACTGGCCAGCTCCAAGTACCGTAAAAGAACTCCAACGATTCCTTGGTTTCTCCAACTTCTACCGTCGATTTATCAAAAACTACAGTACCATCGTTTGCCCACTCACCAACCTCCTCCGCAAGCAGCCCAAGTCTCTGTCCTGGTCCCAAACTGCCACAGAAGCATTTGAAACCCTCAAGAAAGCCTGCCCCTCCATGTTTCACTATTAAAACCTCACCTCGTCCACCCTAACCCGGACCTACCATTCGTCGTGGAGGTGGACGCCTCCACCACAGGAGTGGGAGCGGTCCTTTCGCAGCAGCAGGGGAATCCAAGTAGGCTCCATCCATGTGCCTTCTTCTCCCGCAAGCTCAACCCGGCGGAGGTGAATTATGACATCGGGGACCGTGAACTCCTGGCTGTAAAACTCGCCCTTGAGGAGTGGAGGCATTGGTTGGAGGGGGCCAAGCATCCCTTTCAGGTATTTACCGACCACAAAAACCTTGAGTATCTGAAAGCCGCCAAACGACTCAACCCTCGCCAAGCCCGCTGGGCGATGTTCTTCTCAAGGTTCCATTTCACCATCTCATACAGTCCTGGCTCTAAGAACCTGAAAGCCGATGCTCTCTCTCGTCTCCACTCACCAGAAGAAAAGAACGAAGAACCTGAAACCATCCTGCCAGAATCCATTTTCGTCAACCCCATTGAATGGTCAGAAGAGCCCTTACCCTCCTCCAATGCCTCCTCACGCACTCCGCCGGGTTGTCCCCAAGGCTTGCGCTACATCACCAGGACACAACGCACTCCACTTCTGCACTCCGTTCACACTTCACTTGGCACTGGTCACCCGGGGGTCAATGAAACCCTCTCGCTGCTCAAACAGCGCTTCTGGTGGCCAAACATGGCCAGCGATGTCAGGAGGTACGTGCAGGGCTGCAGGGAGTGCGCCATCTCCAAGAGCCCACGCCATCTTCCCACCGGCAAGCTTCTTCCTCTGCCCGTTCCTGAGAGACCCTGGTCACACCTGGGAGTAGATTTTGTCACGGACCTCCCCGAGTCTGATGGTAACACCTGCATTCTGGTCGTCGTAGACCGCTTCTCTAAAGCCTGCCGCCTTATTCCCCTGGAGGGTCTACCAACTGCTATGACCACAGCAGAGTTAATGTTCAACCATGTCTTCCGTCACTACGGAATCCCCGAAGACATAGTCTCAGACAGAGGACCACAATTCATCTCGCGGGTCTGGAAGACCTTCTTCTCCCTCCTGGGTGTGACCGTCAGTCTGTCGTCTGGATACCATCCTCAGTCGAACGGGCAGACGGAACGGAAGATCCAGGAGATCGTTCCGCTTCCTGCGTACCTTCTGTCATGGCCACCAGGACTCCTGGAACCAGTATCTGGGCTCCCTCCGTCAAGCTACAACTGGATTAACACCTTTCCAATGCGTGCTCGGCTTCCAGCCCCCACTGTTCCCCTGGGACGGGGAACCCTCCAACGTTCCAGCTGTCGACCACTGGTTCCGGGAGAGCGAGAGGGTATGGGACTCAGCTCACCACCAGCTACAGAGAGCCCTGCGCAGGCGCAAGACGACAGCCGACCTTCGGCACTCCCACGCTCCAAACTACCAACCGGGGCAGAAGGTCTGGCTGTCCACCAGAGACATCAAGATGCGTCTGCCCTGCAAGAAGCTGAGTCCCCGCTTCATTGGCCCGTTCACCATCCTGCAACAGATCAACCCTGTCACTTACCGGTTACAACTCCCAGCACTATACAAGAGAATTCACCCAACTTTCCATGTTTCACTATTAAAACCTCACCACCCTTCTGTTCTTCCTCCCACAGAACCTGACGTGACAGCCGTCGAGCCCCCCCTTCCACTCATTCTGGATGATGGAACAGCCTACGTTGTACGTGAGATTCTGGACTCCCGGCGCCGTGGTGGTCTTTTAGAGTATCTGGTGGACTGGGAGGGCTACGGGCCCGAAGAACGCTCATGGGTCCCCAAGAATGATATCCTTGATCCTGCTTTGTTACAGACCTTCCACACCAATCACCCAGACAGACCTGCCCCACGACCTCGAGGACGACCACCACGACGTCGGGGTCCACGGCCCTCTGGAGCGGGCCGTGGGAGGGGGGGTACTGTCACAGACACGTCAGGTTCCACCTCACTTCCTTACCCACGCACTCAATCACCAGCCTACTAATTACCGCCACCTGCACATCATCACCGCAGTCATCAACCACAGGATAAAAGCCACACACTCACACACACACATCGTCCGGTCTCGTTTGTGATACAACCTGTTGTATGCTTACCTTCAAGGACTCCAAAAGTGATACTTACCGGTCTCCATTATCTCCTTCATCTCCATCGTCTCCTGGTCTCCCTGTGTGCTTACCTTCCTGTGTGTGAGTGTGTTCGTCTGCCAGCTCCAGCGTCTTCCTCCAAGATCACCTGCACAAAGAACAAGGACAGTATTATCCATCATTCTCAGTCATTATCCCCGTATTCACCAGTCTACTCACCTGTGTCTCTGCTGATCACCTCAATAAACTGCATCATTGCTTTTATCTCTGCCTCCGGTGTCTCTGTCATAACAGAAATAATGCAGGACAGAAATGTATTGAAATTCGCCTGCTGTTTCGCCTCTTGATTTTAACAGGCACAGCATAAAACATTTTACACAGCCCATGAAACAGCAATTAAAATTCAGATGAAACAATCTCTCTACAAAATTTGATGTACATTATAAATAATATAGCACTTTTTAACACAAATCATCTAAACAGTTCATTGTCATATAAAACCATGTGTTGAGAAAGCAGGCTAGCATATATTTATTTAGTTTTAACATACTGAAGTTCCTGAATGATATAGAAGATCAAGTTGTGTGAAAGTGTTCTGGTTTCACGGTGGTGCTTTTGTTGAAATCGACTGTTATGAAAATGAAATACTTCTTCAGAAACTGTTACTTTCACCACAACTGCCCATGAGTTCCTCCAGAGGGCACTTCTTCCGAATTTGTATTTATATAATTTTTTAACCTGTAATACACCACTATGTCCAACTGCGTTCAGCACTCGGTTAGTGAGGTCTGTTCACGCTCTGACAACTGAAGTGGTGTCTCGCACTCATTGAAGTATAAGCACGAGACATCACTTCAGTTGTCAGAGCATGATCAGACCTCACTAACCGAGTGCTGAACGCAGTTTTGGACATGGTGTATTAGAGGTAAAAAATTATATAAATACTGTTTGGTTTCTTGCACAAACCGATCGTTTCGTGTCTTAGGACATCAATGTGCCGTCATGAGCCACAGGGTTTAATTTGGATTTGTCTATGCATGTTTTTTGACTCTTATAAATTGTGTTACCATTGACACACATTATAAGACTAACAGACAGCAACGGTTGGAGTTAAAAATCATCATTTGTGTTCTACTGAAGAAACAAAGTCCCCTACATCTTGGATGACCTGGGGGTAAGCAGATAAACATAAAATTTTCATTTTGGGGTGAACTATCCCTTTAATTCATTGTAACATGGGAACATTATAATAAGTGTTCAGTGTACTATATTTAATAAGATTTAATAAGATGTACTGTAAAGTAATGCTCATTTAAAAAGGAAGATGTGTCAACTTTAAGAGTAATGCACATGAATTTACATTGATTCATAAAAAAATGTGCCTCCTCATTTCAGAACACCACTGCACGCCACTGATTATATATATATATATATATATATATATATATATATATATATATATATATATATATATTAGAAATATATTTATATATATATATATATATATATATATATTAGAAATATATTTATATATATATATATATATATATATATATATATATATATATATATAT
Source organism: Chanodichthys erythropterus (assembly GCF_024489055.1). NCBI lineage: Eukaryota > Metazoa > Chordata > Actinopteri > Cypriniformes > Xenocyprididae > Chanodichthys > Chanodichthys erythropterus. The sequence goes on from NC_090225.1 coordinate 37,369,419, forward strand.
ATATATATATATATATATATATATTAGATTTGTTTGTTAATATATTAGAAGGTTTGTTAATAATAGTAGTTGATGCACATTCAACAGGATGAATGAGGCAAGAATGAGCACACAAAAATGCTACTTAGAATTTTAAACACTTAGCATGCTAAGCTAACATAACTTATGGTTAACCTGATAGCTGAGGAGCCACATTAGAAAGAATGGCAACTGGTTAGCATGTTAACCAATGAGCTTGCTAAGCTAACTAGCATAACACAGGCACGGTCATCTTTGGAAAGGTATTTCTCAGGAATGTTGGCAAATACAAAAAAAACAACAACAAAAAACACGCCCAGACAAAGATTTAGTGTAAGTGCAGAGTATAAATATAGTTCATGATGAGTGCTTAATGATGTCAGGTGTGTGCAGTTAGAATATGGCTGAGGATGAGCAGAATGTGTTGGGAGAGGGAGAGTCCTGCGTGCCTATAACAGTGCCTTATCCTCCACAGGCTGCTCCGGAGGGCCGGAGTCCTCAAAGCTGTGGCCGACCCCAACCATGCGGTGCAGAATGAGAGGGATGGTTTGCGTAGAAGGTGGAGAACACGGTTGGATTAAGGAGGTCATCCCAAGTCACCCAGGATCTTTCATCTTTCATCCGCACCCCTCCCAGTCAACAAGGTACTCGAGATAATTGAGACGTCAAGATCTCACAAGCTGTATATACCAGCCCATCATCCAGGAGCAAAGGAGGGGGATCATCGGCCACACTTGACTCTGGGGAGGAATTAGACAAAGAGGGATGGAGAAGCTTAAGGAATGATACATGGAACATAGGAGCAATATGATAGTGGGATGGTAAGTTTAACTGGCATTTGACTGAATTTAACTGTCTTTGAATGGTGAATGAACCAATGTATCTGGGAATCAACTTGTGACAGGGCAGCAGGAGTAGGATTTCCCTGGTGGAGAGCCAGACCTTCAGATATGGGAGGTAAGCAGGTGTTCTTTGAGGAATGACTTATAGCTTATTGTGTACTTGGTTTTTATGTATTTTACTTTTGTATTTGTGTATGGTGAGTCATGTAGGTATTATTTATTCTGGACCGACAAGAACGTTTTGATGTTGTAGTTTTTTATGTGCTCTGTTTCATATGTGTGTATGAGGACTCTACTGCAAACAAAATCTACCTTCGGGTATAAATAAAGTAACTTGAACTTGAACTTGAACTGCTCTCCTAATATCAGCCTGACTCTTCGGACTTCAAAACTGCCCATTGCAGGTGGACATGAGCTGACAGTCTTGCTCTCCTGGAACCAACTGCCCACAGCTGTAACTTCTGATGGCTTTCCTGACCAGGGAAACAGGGGCTTTTGAAAACAGAGTACGCATTGGAATGGCATCAAACCAGTGGTTGGCTGACGGAGGGAACTTACTCTGCCCACAGGAGGAAGCCACTCCAGCTGTGTTGTTGGTTGTGGCAGTATGTCCTCAGGAAGCGGCCTATCTTCTGGATCTTCTGCTTCATCTGCCTATTTGTCTAAGGGTGGAATGCACCCTTAGACAAAAGACTCATTAAACACACCTAGGAGGTGAACAGGGAACCGCGGTCAGATACTATGTCCACTGGGAGGCCGTAATTACGGAAGATTTGATTGAACAGTGCTTCCACATACTCAAGGGCTGTGGGGAGCCCATCATCGGCACCAGACAACAGGCCTTGAAGAATCAGTCGACCACGATTCACATGAGAGAGTCTGATGCAGGGAGATTTGTGATACATTTGAAGTCCACCACTAAATGTGACCAGGGGCAGTGAGGAATGAGCATAAGTAGTAAGAGGTTTGGAGATGGCACAGAACTGGACAAAGCATTGTCTGTCACATAAAATACATGTTTTACCGCTCTATTTATTACAATGATTTTATGTATAATAAAGTTTTAATTGGTTTACATGTTTTTTTGTTTTATAGTCCATTTTATTCCTCTTACCTATTTTAATGTGTGTATGTCTCTTAAATGTGTATGGGTCTGGGAAGTAACCAGGAAGTAAGCCAGCATAAAAGAGGCAGAATGGCAAACAATCAGCCTCTCACTAACAGACACTACGTAATTGGATTGTGGAGTTACTCACCTGTGGACTTACCTTTCCAGAAAGTACTGCAAACTTGTACTTTGTATATACACCGGTGGACATTTCTCACTTGCACATTGGGACATATCAGCACACTAGGATTCTTATGGACTGTTTTATGGTATGGTGCAAATGGTCTCCCTGCTTTAAAACGGCCTAAGTTATTCTAGTTTTATTGTGTTGTTTTAAGTTCCATGTGGAAATTGTAAATACACTTTATTTATTCACTTTATTTCTTTTGTCTGTCTCCTCTTTTTAAACACTTATAACCTCTCACACAGTTTAATCTGACCCCATTTTAATCAATGTAAAATCGACCTATTGGGCCGATTGTTACAACTTACTGGGACATACGGGGCCACCAGTGCTCAGGGCAAGAGTGGAGGGAATTCAAATAGGGAATGACGGAGCTCAGATGGTCCATAGACTCTTACCTTTAGGATCTCCATGCAGAGCAGGTTCTGCGATGGTGGCTCCAACGATTTTATTGTCCAGGGCCCATTGGATGGTACTGACTATCAGGACCGGAGGTAGGATAATTTCAGGCTCAAAGCTGGGTGAGTCAGTGAAGTGCAGTGACACTGGATGATGGGAGATGGTTAAGTGGGATCAAGTGAAGAACAGGGCCCACTGGGTCTTGCCTCACACAGATAACCTAGGTTGCAGTGATCGGCGACCAAGGAAGGAAGGGATGGCTTTAACCCTCCAACCAGTGGTGCCACTCCTTCAGCACCAGCTTGATAGCAAGGAGCTCCTGGTTGCCAATGTCATAATTCTGCTCTGCTGGGGATAATTTTCCGGAAAAGAAGTTTTCCACAAGGGGGTGAATCTGTTGTGATTTTATTTTACCACAGTAACTGAAGAAAGCAAGTTAAGTATGTTTAATGTGACTGCACTGTTGCAATGCATTAGTCAGCATTCATATGTGTGCTTGCCTACAGTATATTTCTGATCTTATACTACAAGTGAACATTGCCACTGTACTTCCATCATATCACTTCCACCATAATCAACAAAGCTGTACAAGTGCTCATCATTGTGTAGTATAGACAGTTTTGTTGATTTTAATGCAAGTGATGTAGTTTGTTGCATCACACCATAGTTTGTGACCCAACACAGACACTACTTTGTAGCACGTAAGTTTGTAGCATAAAGACATGTACAGACTTAAACATTAAAAACTAGATATGAAAGAGAAACAAAAATAGACACAGACAGGGAAAAATCCCTGCTTGATTACAGGAAACTTTTCTTTCCCTGATTTTCCCTTGCTTTCTTTCTCCCCGTTTCTCTAATTCTGGTGTTGGCCATCCGTTCTCTCTGAGAGTTTGTTACATAACTTGTTTCCACCTCTCTCCCTGGTCTGGCTATCAGTGTGGCCCCTCTCTCTCCCTTTTCCTTCTCAGCCTTCAACAGCTCGTCAGCTGTGAAATATTTTCAGCCTCAGATCCAAGCAGAGAACAGGTCTCTGTGCATCCATTGCATAGCCACTCTCTCTTGTCTTCCACTTCTTTCCTTTCATCTTTGTGGCCAACAGGCCAATGCATTAAACAGGACATTCTTTTGGCATGACAATACTCTGGTTTACATCCCCCCTAACATGATCCTTCAGAAAACCTTCAAATATGCTGATTTGAGCTCAGTGAACATTTCATATTATCACTTTTGAAAAAGTTGTTGAAAAATATTTTTGTGGAAACGGTGATACTTTTTTCAGGATTCCTTGATGAATAGGAAGTTCAAAAGAACAAAATTTATTTGAAATAGAAAATGTTGGTAACATTATAAATGTCTTTACTTTCACGTTTAATCAATTTATGACATCCTTGCAATATAAGTATTAATTTCTCTTAAAAAATCTCTTATATATGTACAATAATACTGTATCCCACAATGCATATATGTAATATAATATAATATAATATAATATAATATAATATAATATAATATAATATAATATAATATAAGATAAGATAAGATAAGATCATTTATATATACTAGGGGTGGGAATCTTTAGTCACCTCACGATACGTAAAAAAAACCCTCATTTTTAGATGGGGCCCCCCAAAAAATACAATTCTGGCTATGCCACTGTTACCAGCAATAAACAAAGAGTGCTTTCAGTCTTTGATTATCTGAACATTTTCTATTAAATTACTGTGAGTGATTATTCTTTCTCATCTTTACTGTTGTTTGATTGTTACTACGACATCAGTGAGATCTAATAAGCTGCATTCACGCACGGATCTCTTTTGAAATATATGAAGTAATGTGGCTTGCCCTGTCCATTTTGTAGTAAACAAAGTAAGCAAGTTATGTAACATTATAAAGCCATTTTGAGAGGCAAGTACATTAAACTACTCACAGTCGCGCAAATCCGCATGCGCGAGCACTCTTCACAAACAAAGCGAGCGTCAGCATTTGAAATTGAAAGCTGCCTTCTGTTAATGAGTTTCATATTTGAAATATATAAGTCCACTGCATTCCATACAACATAAATGATAATGATAATACCGACGGGCGAGACCGTGTAACATCAAACAAAGCACGTGTCTCTCAGAGCACATCCTGTCCAATGTAGCCCACGAATGTTCTTGTAATTCACTTTAAACTTTCTAAACTTTATGAAAGATTAGTTTACGAAAGGTTCGAGTGGTGTATGTGTGTGAATTGGAAGCAAGCAGAATACCGGTGTTTCTAAACCAGTTCCAATCAATGTCATCCCACAGCTGGTTATAAACTAAGATCAGAATCGATTCTGAAATTCTCAGTAATATATATATATATATATATATATATATATATATATATATATATATATATATATATATATATATATATATATACAGTATCTCACAGAAGTGAGTACACCCCTCACATTCTTTCCGTGCTTGGCTCTCAAATTGGACTTTCTGATCACATCTTCATTGAACTAAACTGTGTAATGCCTCTTCCCTTCTTCTACAAGATATGCAGTCTCGTCAGTCCTCCCTCCGTCGCGATTCGAGTCATCTCCAATTCGTACCGTGCAATCAGATTTGTTTATTTCAGTGACGCAAACAGCGTCACTCTAGTGCGGCGAAAGTCCCTTCAATATCAACAAAGATTGCGCACGGGAGACCCGAGAGTTTGTTCTATTCAGCCGTGAATTCAGTTTTAAATTAATAGGCTTGTTTGAGATGCGCCTAGCCTCGCCTGAAGTTCAGCCGAGAGTAGGCAGCTGCAGGGGAGGAGTGAAAAAAGTGCAGGCAAGACGGACAATTCTCCGTTCTCGTAGTGCATCAGACACCTGCGAGATCAAAGGCGGATATCGCGGGATTCACACTTGTGCACTGTATTGCTGATAAACTGGATGTAATTTACGTTCTGTTGCTTTTAAATTAAAATAAACATAATGAACAATACACCCAAAGTACTTGTTATTTTTTCCATTCGAAGGATGTGTGCATCAATCATTTTTATTTTAATTACAGACATGTTTTTATATATTTTTATAAATATGATAACCACATAACCCATAGAGAGATCGCACTGTCAGAGACTTTTGGAATATTCACACATAATTTATACGCATAAAATCATGGTATTAGTGTTTTAAAATCAAACATTTTAAAAGAGATCAATACATCACTGTTGTTTAAAACAATAAGCTTTAAGCTGTGTCGTCAGCAAGTCGTTTCCCATCATGCTTTTGGTCAGCGCAGTCTGTGGAGAGGAACTGTGCTCGACTGCAGAATCCGACACGTCCGCCTCGCCCTCGCGAGAGGTTTTTGACACACGTCAGCATGACATCAGAGCAAGGCGGACCACCCTCGGACACATTTCTAACCGGCATGCATCTCGCGGTGATCACCGGTGATCGGTTCTGCGCAGAATTTGCTCATCTCAAACAAGCCTATTTACTTTTCGCTGTTGACTCTCGTCACTTTGCTAACGTCATATCCGCCCTTCTCTGATTGGTTTACTCAGCTTCCTGTTTGCTCAGCCCAAAAATTGATTCAATGGCCAACCAGACTCATCCGCTGGTACAGTGGTGAGGCTGGCTTTTCCAGGCAACCTCTTCCCCACCATAAGCCCTATTCGGACGGGATTAGTTTTACATGGGGATGAAAAAAAGTAAAGTAATTTAAAGTAATTTTACCTCAGGACGTCTGTAATATTAATTGGCCAATTCGCACGGGACAAGACATCGCAGTAAAACTAGCAGAAGTTGGAGGGGGAAACTCGATTTACTCACCGCCATCATCTCCCTGTCGTCATGTGGATATACATTGTTTCCTGATACCATGTACGCAAACACATATAATCTAAATATATAAACTATATATATCAGTTAGGTCCAGTCAAACGATTTATTAATTAAATTCTGATTGTATTATGATGTAATATGCACATTAGTTTTGTGCCCCTGACAATTGCTTTGATCTTTTTGCTCTAAATGGTATGGGAAATACTTGAGGATTGCCACAGACTTGTCCCACCACCTACAACACAAATGAATGTTTCTTCAAGTGCTTCCATTCTTGAAAAATGCGCAGAAAACTACTTTTAAACAGGAAATGATGGAATTTTACCATGCATATTTACAGCGGGTCTATTCGAACGGGATTAGTATTACCTGAGGTAATTTTTCTGGACCTTTTTACAGAAGGTAAAAGTCACCGTAATCTTTACTGACATTGTCCGTAATGATTACTAAGGCATGACAGATGGCACATTCAGATGGGACTAAAATTACTGAGAAGCTCTGGTAATGATTACTTTACCCCACCTCCCCATGTTAAACTAACCCTGTCCGAATAGGGCTTTAGGGTGAAATCCACCATAACCTACCGTAACCACAATTCTATCAATCCATTACTGTTTTCTGAATCTGTACAAACACATCTGTCCAATATTACTGAACACACAAGCGCCCCTGAAATCCTTGCCAAATATACAGGTGCTGGTCATATAATTAGAATATCATCAAACAGTTGATTTATTTCACTAATTCCATTCAAAAAGTGAAACTTGTAAATTATATTCATTCATTACACACAGACTGTTATATTTCAAATGTTTATTTCTTTTAATTTTGATGATTATAACTGACAACTAAGGAAAATCCCGAATTCAGTATTAGAATATTGTGAAAAGGTTCAATATTGAAGACACCTGGTGCCACAGTCTAATCAGCTAATTAACTCACAACACCTACAAAGGCCTTTAAATGGTCTCTCAGTCTAGTTCTGTAGGCTACACAATCATGGGGAAGACTGCTGACTTGACAGTTGTCCAAAAGATGACCATTGACACCTTGCACAAGGAGGGCAAGACACTAAAGGTAATTACAAAAGAGGCTGGCTGTTCACAGAGCTCTATGTCCAAGCACATTAATAGAGAGGCAAAGGGAAGGAAAAGATGTGGTAGAAAAAAAGTGTACAAGCAATAGGGATAACTGCACCCTGGAGAGGATTGTGAAACAAAACCCATCCGAAAATGATGGGGAGATTCACAAAGAGTGGACTGCAGCTGGAGTCAGTGCTTCAAGAACCACTACGCACAGACATGTGCAAGACATGGGTTTCAGCTGTCGCATTCAAGCCACTCTTGAACAACAGACAGCGTCAGAAGCGTCTTGCCTGGGCTAAAGACAAAAAGGACTGAACTGCTGCTGAGTGGTGCAAAGTTATGTTGTCTGATGAAAGTAAATTTTGCATTTCCTTTGGAAATCAGAGTCCCAGAGTCTGGAGCAAGAGAGGAGAGGCACATAATCCACGTTGCTTGAGGTCCAGTGTAAAGTTTCCACAGTCAGTGATGGTTTGGGGTGCCATGTCATCTGCTGGTGTTGGTCCACTGTGTTTTCTGAGGTCCAAGGTCAACGCAGCCGTATACCAGGAAGTTTTAGAGCACTTCATGCTTCCTGCTGCTGACCAACTTTATGGAGATGAAGATTTCATTTTCCAACAGGACTTGGCACCTGCACACAGTGCCAAAGCTACCAGTACCTGGTTTAAGGACCATGGTATCCCTGTTCTTAATTGGCCAGCAAACTCGCCTGACCTTAACCCCATAGAAAATCTATGGGGTATTGTGAAGAGGTAGATGCAATATGCCAGACCCAACAATGCAGAAGAGCTGAAGGCCACTATCAGAGCAACCTGGGCTCTCATAATACCTGAGCAGTGCCACAGACTGATCAAATCCATGCCACGCAGCATTGCTGCAGTAATTCAGGCAAAAGGAGTGTGGTTCAGCGAGGTCTGCAACTGGAGAGAATAGCGGACCCCAGAGCAGCATCGACAGCGCTTCCGCTCCCTCAAACTGGGCATTGGATACAGGCCGCATGGTTGGGGTTCGGTGCGTGCACGGGGATGTGGTGAGATATCCTATAATGTCCGTCATAATTAAATTTAGGGGACAAAAGCATAGTGTTGAGGTGGCAGTTAACCAGCACCTCCGGCATCCGATAATTTGGGGAACGGATTGGCCTGCGTTCAAGCAATTATTGGGATGTTTATGCTCGGATGCCTCTTGGGGGAAAAGAACGCGGGGTAAGCAAGCGCGAGTGCAGGTGGGAGAGACTGATCAGAGACCGGAGAGTTCTGCTGCAGGGGATCTGAGTGACCCCGGAAGACTAATTCTTCCGGAACGCGATGATTTTCCCCTGGAGCAGTCTCGCGATGAGACGTTAAAACATGCATTTGATAAGGTCTGTATGATTGATGGTCAGCCTCTCCAGCCTGGACGTCCGCTTGTTTACCCATATTTCGCGATTATAAAAGATAGGTTGTATCGAGTGACCCAAGACACTCAAACAAAAGAAGATACAACCCAGTTGTTAGTGCCAAAGAGCGCAGGGAAATGCTTTTCCACACGGCTCATTCTCTCATAGTATTCTCATCCGATGGTGGGGCATTTGGGACAGGCAGCGACACTAAATCGTCTCATGACCCGGTTTGGCTGGCCGGGCTTTCACGAGAATGTACGCAGGTGGTGAATGCCAGTTGGTGAACCCACCGGCCACCCCAAAAGCGCCATTGCGCCCGCTTCCATAAATGCAGGTCCCCTTCGAGAGAATTGGTATGGACCTCATCGGGCCATTAGAACCATCAGCAAGGGGACATCGCATTGCATTAGTCATTGTTGATTATGCAACGCGATATCCTGAAGCAGTGGCTCTCCACAACATTTCTGCCAGGAGTGTTTCGCTTAATCTCCCGGTTGGGGATTCCAAAAGAAATCCTCACTGATCAAGGCACGGCGTTTATGTCACGCACGTTACACGAACTGAACAAATTATTGGGCATTAAATCGGTTCGTACCAGCGTCTTTCACCCACAAACGGACGGGCTGGTCGAACGTTTTAATCGCACGCTTAAATCCATGATTCGTAAGTTTGTTCAAGAAGATGCCAAAAATTGGGATAAGTGGTTAGAACCTGTTATTCGCAGTGCAAGCCTCCACTGGGTTTTCCCCCTTCGAGCTTATCTTTGGGCGCCAGCCCCGTGGGGTGCTGGATGTCCTCAGGGAGGCTTGGGAGGACGGACCATCTCAGGCCAAAAATGAAATTCAGTATGTGCTGGACTTGAGAACAAAACTCCACACTTTGGGGCGGCTATCAATGGAGAATTTGTTACAAGCCCAGCACAGACAGAGCCAGCTGTATAACAGACGGTCTAATTTACGTAAATTCGCACCGGGAGAAAAAGTGCTTGTATTGCTCCCTACTTCCAGTTTGAAATTACTTGCAAAGTGGCAAGGACCCTTTGAGGTCACACGGCAAGTGGGCGAGCTCGATTATGAGGTGGTACGGCGTAGTTCAGCGAGGTCTGACGCGGGAGACGCTTGGTAAGTGAGTGGGTTGAATACAAATCACGAACACCTGTTTCTCATTCCAGTGATTGGCGCGGAGACAGGATAAAACGCCGTGAGAAGCAGGAGTGTGATAGAGAGAGGGGAACTGCTGACTGAGTCGTGTCGAGGTTCTGGAGTGAAGCCCTTGCGGATTGTGTATGCCAAACTTGGAGAGAAGCCCTTGTGGATGGTGTATACCGAACCTGGAGTGAAGCCCTTTGTGGATTGTTTATTTTTGTTGTTGTGCGCTGCACAGTCTTTCTGTTGAACCCTTTTGAAAGTTAATAAAGTCTCAGTCAGCAGTTGTTCGCCGACCCTGTCCTCTTCCTTCCCCAAGAGTTTAACCCTCCAACCCCTGCTTCTGAGCTAATCAAGAAATCAAATGCATCTTTCTGTCATCTTGATCCTGCTCCTACTGCTTTACTAAAAAACTGTGCACCTGTCGTCTCACTGCCTATTTCACTTCTCATTTCTCAACTACTCAGTACTGGTGTTGTTCCTCTGGAATTAAAAACTGCAGCTGTCACACCTGTCTTAAATAAACCTGGTCTTGATCCTTGTGACATGGTCAATTACAGACCAATCTCAAATCTTCCGTTTCTTTCAAAGCTGCTTGAAAAAGTTGTTGCTGCTCAACTTCAGTGGCATTTGTCATCTCACAACCTCTACGAATGTTTCCAATCCGGCTTTCGCACTCACCACAGCACTGAGACAGCACTTCTCAAGGTTGTCAATGACCTCTTTATGGCTACTAACTCTGGCTTCATTAGCATTTTAATTTTGTTAGACCTTTCCTCTGCTATTGACACAATCTCTCATAGTATTCTCATTTCACGACTCTCTGCTCTTGGTAATTCTGGTAGTGCTCTATCCTGGTTCATTTCTTACCTGTCTGAACATCAGCATTACATCTCTAATCACCAAGCTAAGTCCACTACTGACCCTGTTTCTCACGGTGTTCCCCAGGGTTCTGTTCTTGGACTTTTAGTGTTCATCATCTACATGCTCCCATTAGGTAACATTATCCGTCATCATGGCTTCAATTTCCACTGCTATGCAGATGACACCCAACTATATATTAGTTTTCAACACAATTCTCCTTTTCTCATCGACTCCATATCTGCTTGTATTAATGATATAAATGCTTGGATGACCAGTAACTTTCTCAAACTCAACACAGATAAAACAGATCTACTAATTGTTCGTTCACCGATATCTGTATCTCACTTCTGTCATGACAGTGTTAACATTGCAGGAGTCTTGGTTCAATCTTTCACCTCCGTTAAAAACCTAGGTCTTATAATAATCAATAATCTAGTCTTGAGGTCATGAATGCATGAACCAACTGTTCCGCATTTGTCATTGAGAGCATATGTCGTAATTTAGATATATTTTTTAGATGGAAGAAGGCGGTTTTACAGATACTAGAAACATGACTTTCAAATGAAAGATTGGTATCAAAGAGCACACCCAGGTTCCTAACTGAGGACGAAGGTTTAATGGAGCACCCGTCAAGTGTTAGAGTATTCAAGGTTTTTTCGTGAGGAAGTTTTTGGTCCAAAGATTAGGATATCAGTTTTTTCTGAATTTAATAATAAGAAATTTCTTGTCATCCAGTTTTTAATGTCAGCTATGCATTCTGTTAGTTTTGTGAATTTGTAGGTTTCGTCAGGGCGCGAGGAAATATAGAGCTGAGTATCGTCAGCGTAGCAGTGAAAACTAACACCATGCTTCCTAATTATCTCTCCTAAGGGCAGCATGTACAGAGTGAAAAGCAACGGTCCTAATACTGAGCCTTGTGGTACCCTATATTTAACCTGTGATCGATACGACATCTCTTCATTAACTACCACAAACTGATAACGGTCAGATAAGTATGATTTGAACCATGCCAAAGCAATTCCACTAATGGGAATAGTGAAGACTATTTATGCTTTCTAAAGCTTTTAGAAATGAGATTTAAAGGTTCAGTGATCTTCTGTACTGCTGTTCTCTAATGTTTTAAAGTTAGTACTGAGGTAGTTTTGACACTAGGAATATGTTAATAAAGCATTTATTAACACACCAGGTAACTAATACTATATGTCTAAATAATAAGATGCATAAATGTACATTTAAATATTTTATTAATCATTTACTTACACAAATGATCTTATGAACAAATGACAACTCCTAAATAACTGGTTTGTGAATAATATAATACATAATTTAGAAATGATAAATTGACCATTAATAAAGTATGAAAATACAATTATTAAACTCATTATAGATATGCTTATAAATCAAGAACCAAGCATTTATAACTGTATTTATAAATGGCTTATTAATGTCTATTAATGTTTTATAAATGATGAATTGCCTATTTACTAATGCTTAACTAATGCTTCATAGCGTGAGTTATTCTAAAGTGTTACCTGTGTTTCTTTGAAAACTATATATGCTCCGGCATGGAGCTTTATGAGCAATTGTGCTGCATACTCGATGCATCACTAGCAAGCTGTGTCTTCCCACTTTTGCTCTGGTCATGTCCCCACAATTACTATCAAGATATTAGGCTTGTTCAAGATGAACTACACTACCATGCCACTGGCGCCGATCAAAGTCGGACAAATTTTCTAACCAGAATGCAATGCTTTTGTCAGGCGGCAGCTGATCTTTGCGGCGCCGCATGAAGTCGAACAAGCCTAATAACTAGACACACTGGGCAATTTCCAATCACCATTTTTTGCGCCCTTGAATGGCACTTTGAGAAGGGGGTGCCATTTGTAGGGGTGTTTCAAATGAAAGTGAACAACTCATTCCCTTCACGAAGGGCACTTCCACAGGGTCGTTAAGGAAGGTGCGATGGTCACTTCAAAGAAGTAATTTTATCCTTTATGGTCATGTGACCCAGCAAATACTCCTGATTCAATTTTAAAGCTAGATGGCGGGAGAGTTCGAGTTAATTTACGTGCAATTCAAGTGTTTGTATTTTTTCAGTGATATATTTCACATATTTTTGTCATGTTATGTTTAAACAAGTTTCATAGGTAAGAAATGTGCTAAGTAATGCAGTGTCCAAAGATGAGACAGCAAGTTTTAAAGTTGAGAACGGAGAAATACACACACACACACACACACACATACATATATATATATATATATATATATATATATATATATATATATAAATAATGTATCATTATTTGCAACAGTTATGTTAACAGCAATAATAAGAAATGTCTGTCCTACGAACAGCTAATCAGCTGATGGACACTGTACTGTTGTCATGGGAACATCCCAGGTGAAGATAATGAAGAAATTACATTACGTGCGTTCCATTCGACCGTAAGTGGACTGCGAAGTGGACTTCACAGGGTATTTCGCCATCTTAAGTGAGATTCCATTCCGAAGGGAGCGAACATGTTCAGTTCGAAGGGCACTGCGAACGGCATAGGGAATAAGGGAACATCGATACATCACTTCACAGGAAGTAGAGAGGTTATATTACCCAACTGTCATTGCGCACCGCGTCACCAGTCAGAACTACGATGGAGCGGAGCTGTTGAAAGATTTTTTAAACGGCTCTCCGATGGAGGAATTTACGTTTTGAGTATTCATACATTTTGTTATTCTTATACGAACGAAAGTATGAATGGTTATGGCGATGAGTGTTACATTTGTATATTTTATTGTGTGAATAGGCATGACAAAGTAAAAGTGTTGAAAAGCATCTGAGGCTCTGGCATTTTTATTTTACTTTATTTACCTCAGAAGTGTTGGCTACTATGCGGCTGCTCATGGAAAAGAAAGTGCACGAGATGAGACCCAGACTATGGATTAATAATACAGTTAGGCTATACAGTTAACCAAATATTTTCATATGGCATGACAGTTACAGCTTCAAATCTGTTCAGAGTCAATTTTAAATTCGAAAGTAAATTATAATATCTATTTATTTATATCATAATCTGTGCGACACCGTCTTTGACTTTCTTTGATGACATTCCAAATGAGCGATTATTGTCAGCGAAGTCCACTTCAACTGATATACCGTGCTCAGGGAGTAGGGAGCAGTGAATACTGCTCAGGAACCCTGTCGAATGGAACGCAGCTGTCTTTCATTGCTCTCTTCGCCAAGTGCATTCCAAACGGCTACATAATAGCATGCAAGTGCCCTGCTCCCTCCAAAGTCCCCACTTCAAGGGGGGCATAGGCATAGGTATGGTCCCTTCCGTTTGGAATTTGCCCACTGACATGAGGAGGTCATGTGACTTTTATGTTTGCATGAATACTGTTTTAAATATTTATTGTTGAAAAATGCAGACTGTTTAACAGCAACATATTTGTGCTGTATTTAATAGTAAGTAGCAATGCATTCTGAACTGGTGGTTACATTTTTGTGAAATGTGAAACAAATGGTGGATAACCCAAATGGGCCAGTGTAATGTCAATATATAACAAACATGTGAGAACTTATCAAACACAGGAAAAACATTGTTCCCATGTTTTAAGTATAAGAAAAAATGTAGTTTATGTCTTTTTTAAATCAAACACAGGATTTCTTCTGGGATCTTAACAAATCACTCTATTAAAATAGGATCCATTTATTTGTGATTTTTGGTTCAATTATCCTTTCATGACAACTGTATGTTTGAGCTGTACATACCTGAAATAGAGCCACTAGTCAGTGTGTGTTGTGTCTATCGATGTCATGTCACAAGGTCACACTGTAGGGGTGGTGTGAAATACTGAGTAATGATTTTAATGTGGCTCTGAATTCTCAAGCAGCTGTTTTAATAACATGAGGGGATTTATGATATGAGTTACTGCGTCATTAGCAGATTATTAAATTTAATTACAAAATAATACTTACATAACAGTGTTTTATCATCATTCATGGCTTGGGGGTTGAGGAAATCACTCAGTTGACTTGTGGAGGTGCAGTCTGAGATGTTAAGCTATGCGAATGTGTATTTAGGAAGTTTCTTTGGGACTTTCTTTTTATGTCTTTCTGTCTCTCTCCCACTTTAAAAAAAATAAAAAAAATTAAATAATTTTAAAAAATTAAAATGAATTTACAGCACAACTTTTGGTATAGTGTACCTATAAAGTACGTTAGTGTAGCTATAAGCGAACAATATGTAAAGTGAAAGGCATCAGACTAAAAGTCATCGTTTTTTTTTTTTTTTTTTTGGCTATGTTATTGTATAACTTTCTATTGGCTTTTATCCCATAATAATGCAATCCTTCAGTTATCTTTTTCTTTCTCCCCCTTTTTATATTTATCTCTAACTATTACAAAATTGATGTAAGGTGTGTGTGCATGCATGCATCAATTATGAAGAATGTATCTATTGATGGTATTCATGTAGGCTATTTATCCCTTAGCAATGTTCTTTATGTTTTTGTTATGATATATATATATATATATATATATATATATATATATATATATATATATATATATATATATATATATATATATATATATATATGTGAAGGTGTAAGCTGTAGGCTATATGATGATATTTTATTCTTACAGCTTTAATTAAATATTACACTGGTTAGGTTCTATACAGAAAAGAACATGGCGATTTTCACAGAATAATAGCAATTATCTGAATTAAAATGTAATTGACAGTAGGTGGCACTGGAACAGCAGAAATAAAGCCGTTTACCTGGTGACCTCTGTACGCAAAGCAGCTGGTTATAACAACACAGTAATAATTCTAAAGATTTTTTTACTTGGCTTATGAAAATGAATTATAGTTTTACTACAAATAAAAAAAAAAAAAAAAAAAAACATGGTTATTTTAGTTAACCATGGTAACCACAAATAGTTTATGGTAGGATTTGTAGTAAAAATATTATTATACAAATAGTATCAATCTAACAAAAAAATCATAGTCACCCCACTTTTACTATAATAAAACCATGGTTAATTTTCATAAGTGTTCACGATAGTTTGTAATGCAAGCAATGTGTTATCTAACTTTTTATACAAACAAATAAAACTAGTGAATAATACAAATTTACAAAATAATTCAGTATGTTTTATACAGCTTGGTGTAACATTTAACAGTTGGAAAAATGCAAACATGTGACGTCACTTTGAGGCAGGGCAATTTGCTTTCTTAAGTCCTTTTTGTCTGATGCTTTTATGTCTGATGCCTTTTTGTCTGAATCTGTTTCATCTGATGCCTTTTAGTCTGAGGCTGTTTTGTCCGATGCCTAATTGTACGAGACCTTACACCAGGGGCACGTTCAAGCTCAAACTGGTGCGCAACGTTTTGCTACGTTTTCCGGGTTAAACGACATGTTTCCTGGAAACACTGTGTAACAGGTTTGAGATGCGTTTTCTCTTGTTTGGTGGGTATGTCAGAAATGTCAGCCCAATCAGCACCAAGATGTATATAAACCACTCGGTATTTAAGAGACAGTTTGCAAAATGGGTATTAATGAAACATAAAAATACTATACTTCTATATTTTGCTGTTGTGTTGTGAAGTGTCTATACTCCTCTGATTATATAATGGTAAATACAATATCATAGCACAACAGTGATCAGCCATAATGATAAGCCTAATACTCACAATAAAAATAATACAGATCAACACAGTCTTGGAGGTAAGAAATGGATTATCCTTCACCTGAAATGTCTGTCTTTTCATCCTGAAATGCAAGGCGAGTGTTGTATCACAATAATTAGAAGTTTCCACAAATCCTTTCACTGGATTGGGATGTTCTCTTTTATTCTGGACAGCAAGGCAGTGACTGTAATATTAAAGGCAGGGTAGGTAAAAAAATTTATAAAAAAAACTTTTTTTCAAAATTTGTTTAAACTTTATTTATATATATCAATACATAATTAAAATGTAAGTACTCTGAAAAAGAAAGTATAAAAATCGAGTGTCTGTAGACCTCTCACGACTGTTTTAAAGACAGCTCATTATTTCCATTCACTCCACCCCCTCCCTTCTGGGCTCCTTCCAAAGCCACGCCCCCAAAACGCATGAACGCGCGACTCCGACCACTGAGCTGGAAGACGCATTATTTACCTGAGACGAGCGGAGAGGAGGGAGCACAGTGCATGTAGTGACATCATGTCAGAATCACATGTAATAAAAATAACTTTATAATTATGAAGATAAACAAACAAGATGTATTTTAGTACTCACTATCAAGCTAGCATATTGATATTGGTAAAGTTTAAAATATATATTTTTTGATTCGCTAACGAGCTAGTTATCTATAAGGCAAAGCTAAAAACAGGTTGCATGATACACGTTTTTCCATTACCATCATTTACACTGTGATGAAGATGAATTTCGTGTAAGATTCATAACATATACGTTGTTCTACAGATAAACAGAGTAACATACACTCAAATATCAACTCACAACTGCATTGCAGACACAAAATAATAACACACACATACAACAAAGTGTGTACGACACACACAGATACAAGATAAAGACATCAGGAAACATAGGTAGAGAATATAAAAACAAAACAAAGGCGGAAAAAACGTGCAGGTAAACTTACAGGTGAACATGGTAAAAGAGTTAGACAGAGGGTAAATATAGTTCTAAGAAAAGTTCCTAGATGCGGAGTAACGTTAGGCCTACTATCTGTTAAACATGTATTTAGTTATCTAAAGCAAAATTATGCACAATTCAACACTATAGCTATCATCTTGAGCTAGGCCTATAGATTATTATCGTCTCTACTAAGGCTCGCTAAGTAATGTTATGTTAGCTATATTACGCAGCTACATGTGCTAATGACACATGCTTCATGAAAAAATAAACAAAAAAATATGTATGATCAAAATACAAAAAGAAAGATTTACCTGTCCAGCAGAAATAAAGCCATCAAGGAGTCACTTTTCAGCCCCTTGAGTAAAATCTTTGCGTGGCAGGGGGAGCTGCCACTGGACCTGCCACGGTTATGCGCGCCTGCCTCGGGACCTGCCACGGTTATGCGCGCCTGCCTCGGGACCTTCCGTGGTTATATGCGCCTGCCTCGGTTATGCGCGCCTGCCTCGGGACCTTCCGTGGTTATATGCGCCTGCCTCGGGGCCTGCCACTGTTATATGATGCATATATGATAAATGCCGATTGATGCATGCGTGCAAACTGTGCACAATCCTGCTCTCAGTTCTCGCCATCGCTGGAAAGCCACGCCGATATTAACTCGTGTTTTATTTCTTTGTTTATCCAAAGAGTTTTTGTTCATTGCCTTTTCGTGTACTGTTACTGTCTTCCTTTTTTTGCCTGGTTTGCCTTCACTAACTGCATAGGCCGGTACTGTGAATTTTGCTTGCTGTTTCTCTGCCATTGTTTTGGTATTCCTAGGATCCATGCCTCTTGCATTCCCCAAATCAAACGTGCGCGCGCAAGTGGGCAGGTCATGTGTGTCAAAAGGGTGGTTGCCATGGTTGCGAGAGAGTGACAGTCGCCTCAGCCAATCCTATGTTTCGTCCCGGATGGAAATAATGAGCTGTGTTTAATACAGATTAAACGGTCTAGAGTCACTCGATTTTTATACCCTTTTTATCAGAGTTCTTACATTTTAATTATGCATGGATATATATAGAAAGTTTAAACAAATTTAGAACAAATTTTTTTGCCTACCCTGCCTTTAAGTGTATTTTGCAGTATTAAACACCTATTTATACCGACTTCATCAGGCTCCGAAAATTCTTCAAAAAGAACACAAAGAATGTCCTTCTCAGCTGCCAGTTGCAACTCCTGCGTCATCAGATCGGGGTGTTCAACGCACCTCCGTTTCCGTTTAAAAAACGTTTTGCAACGTTTTGTCGGGGCTGAACGGTCCGTGTACGTTTTGATAGTTTGTTTTCCAATTTGAAATGAAATACGCAGAAACGAGAAAACGGTCGTTTCCCGTTTTTTCGTTTGTTAAAAAAAGAAAAACGGAAAAACGAGATTGACGCGATTTTCGTTTTCTCCTCAGTGCCACACTGCACCTTACCGCCCCAGAGGCAATATTGTCCATCTAGGTAACACGTTCCAGAACCCACTGAAGCGTACAAGATCAGCAAGGAAACAAATTTATGTTGCCGACGTTGAAGACCATGGGAAGATATCACCATACAGTAAGTGTATATTCTCTGGGACGTTAAACCTTGTAATGTTTGAATTTTGATATCCTTTATTAGCAGTAATAATGTTAGATAGCATAGTAACTTTGTTTTATTGTTTGGCTTCTCATAGCCACAGTGCATGTTACAATCTCAGAGGGTCAGGGTGTGCAACTTGTGGGGCAGACCGTACAGGAGTACTTGAATTCTGCGGACACTTACACCATCTGTGATGCCAAGGGTCTTGCAATAGGTGATACCTCTGAGACAAAAGGTAATTCAACACTATTGTTATTGCAGTAATGGCAACATGGATGATATTGATTACAACAGTAAAAGAATGTGTATATATAATATTGTGTTAGAATTACAAAACTACCTGAGCCCATGGTGTGACGTAAAGGTTCAGTGACTGCATCTACTTGAGAAAATCTAATCATTTTGTTATTTTGTATTTTAGATTTGGAGTTTTGGAAGTCATTCAGTCGCAAGATCTTCGCTATTAAAAGCACTGACTTGGTGAAGCTTAAAAGACAGGAAAACGTGTCAATGTCAAAAACGGTAAGCAAAAACGGTAAGACTGTGAAATATTTTTACCATTTAAAATAACTATTTTCTATTTGAATATATAGTAAAGTGTAATTTTATTCCTGTGATCAAAGCTGAATTTTCAGCATCATTACTCCAGACCAGTGTCACATGATCCTTCAGAAATCATGCAAATATGATGATTTGATGCTCAAGAGTTATCAGTGTTAAACTGTCTACAAATTTCTTTCAGTATTATTTGATGAATAGAAAGTTCAAAAGAACAGCATTTATCTGAAATGGAAAGCTTTTGCAACATTATAAATGTCTTAACTGTCACTTTTGATCAATTTAATGTGTCCTTGCTTAGTAAGTTAATTTCTTTCAGAAAACCTCTTACTGTCCCCAAACTTTTGAACGGTAGTCTTTCTATTCATCAAACAAATCCTAGAAGAAAAATTGTACACAACTGTTTTCAACTTTGATAATCATAAATGTTTGTTGAGCAGCAAATCATCATATTAGACTGATTTCTGAAGGATCATGTGACACTGAAGACTGGAGTAATGATGCTGAAAATTCAGCTTTGATCACAGGAATAAATTATACAATTTACTATATATTCACATAGAAAACAGCTGTTTTACATTGGAATAATTCACAATATTACTGTTTTTGCTGTATATTTGGATCAAATAAGTTGAGCCTTGGTGAGCAGAAGAGTTTTTTTTTTTTTTTCTAATATAATATAATATAATATCTCATGCCATTCTAATCATTTTGGCCACCACTATATATGAAAAATAATCAAGAAAGCAACAGATCATATTAAAGGTGCCCTCGAATGAAAAATTGAATTTATATTGGCATAGTTGAATAACGAGAGTTCAGTACATGGAGAAGACATACATTGAGTTTCAAACCCCATTGCTTCCTCTTTCTTATGTAAATCTCATTTGTTTAAAAGACTTCCGGAAAACACGCAGATCTCAACATAACACCGACTGTTACGTAACAGTTGGTATCATTAATATGTATGACCCCAATATTTGCATATATGCCAGCCCATGTTCGAGCATTAGACAAGGAAAGGCAGTAATAACGTCTGGATCTGTGCACAGACAAGGTAAGCCAGCAAGAACAACAGCGAAAAATGGCAGATGGAGCATTAATAACTGACATAATCCATGATAACATGATATTTTTAGTGATATTTGTAAATTGTCTTTCTAAATGTTTCATTAGCATGTTGCTAATGTACTGTTAAATGTGGTTAAAGTTACCATCGTTTCTTACTGTATTCACGGAGACGAGCCGTCGCTATTTTCATTTTTAAACACTTGCAGTCTGTATAATTCATAAACACAACTTCGAAGCATGCATACAGTATGCATGAAGAACATCTTGTAAAGATCCATTTGAGGGTTATATTAGCTATATTATATTAGTCCATATAATGCAGGTTAATAGGGATTGAACATTGACAAATTTATAAAAAAAAAAATCATGATCATGAGAATATTCCATGTGACTCCAGTGGATGAATCAATGTCTTCTGAAGCTAAACAATAGGCGTGTTTGATTAAATAATTTTTTTTTAAACAATTTTCAACTAAAAACATCACTTCTGGCCAACTTGTCATGCGCACATTCATAAGATGGATGTTGTGAAAGGTAATGTAACAATTTCTGAGTGTAGTTTTTGAATCAAAATGCAAATGAATAATTACATGGTTTATATGGACTCGCAGAGATGAGTCCTAGAGATTTACTAAAAATCTGGGATGGTATGAGGGTGAGTAAATGAGGAGTTTTTTTTTTGTTTGTTTTTGTTTTTTTGGGGGGTGGACTATGCCTTTTTAATAAATACAATGGAATCTAACAAGAGCAGTGGGGCGTTGGGACGCAAATAAGCAGAGCTGATGCTCTCATCAGGTGTGGGTCGACACAGGCGCCTGTTACATATAATCTGACAAACACGTACATGTGTATAATATCATTTGCCAAGCCTATGCGCCAACATAGCTTGGCAAACAATATGTTTAGATAATTTCTTTGGAATGCCAGAAGACGATGTTAATGCGAGTGTAAAATTCTCACTTATACCATGTGCTCTCTGTTCTCTGCAGTGTCTCCTCCTAGGTTTTTTTTTTTTTTTTTAAACGCCAAAAGGTTTGTGCTGGTGCAAGCTGTTAGTAAATCTGCATGGCCCTAGCTGTTTTTTTTTTTTTTTGTTTGTTTTTTGTAATTGGAGCTTTTTCTCTTGTTTAGAGCTGAAACAGAGGAAAGTGAAGTTCTGGAAAGCCTTCAAGAAGTGGAGTTGGAGGTCAAGAATGCTGCAGCACGCATAACCGAGAAGGTTGATGAACAATGCAGTGAACTGAACATTTTTGTTAACCAGATTAAGGCCAGTGTTGTACAAGTGTCTGAAAAACTGACAGCAGAACAATATGTACTAACATTCCTAATACCATCATTGTAGTTGCTGCATGCTGTGGCCAAGTGGCTGGGTGTGGGGAGTGTGTTCAGACCTATCTTAATGACAATGATGCCTGCCTTTTGTGCAAAACTGTAGGGTTCTCCAGCAAACTTGTGTTTCTCAGGGGTCTGAGTGAGGTAATGGGAATACAGAGATAATCATCTTCAAAACTGAAGCTAAAACTATTCCTTAACTCGTTAACATGTTTTGTTTTTTTCCTACTGGATAGTTAATGTTTAGTCAAGTTCAGACAAGGTTCTGTCAGCTTAGGATTTTCATCCTATATCAAACTTTTTGGACATCATGCACTTTTATTTTTTGCAGCTATTTAGGTGAATAGCCTAGCACAAACATGTGACCATAACAGTTTTTTTTTTTTTTTTTTTTGACAATGCTGTTTACAAGAGACATTTATTTGAATATATTGTAGCACACAGAATCTTTGTAATTGTTTTTGAAATTGCTGTTTATTATTTTGCACCGCAGTTCTAGGGTTAAGGCAGGAAGTTAATGAGCCCGGAAGAGAGGCAGGGAGAGAGTTAGTTAGTCTGATGCGGGTGTGTTGCAGTTGTTCTGTGTTCCGATTAAAACAGTTCAGAACGAAGCCTCCCTTGTCTGTCGTTCCTCAGATACTACAATATTTTAGTTTGAGAGAATGCTTTTACTTTCAACCTTTGCATGTTTGGGCATAGTTTACTGAGGAAATATTTCATGTTAGTTTAATTTTAGTTTGACTCATTTCTGGATACTTGAATATGCCCCCTCAGTGTTTCTATTCATTAAAATTAAACAAGTTCTGATTTGTAAATGAAATGAGTTTTCTCTTTATTTAATTTATGGTGATAACACCAATGGTTTTAAGTTCTTTCGTTCTTGTATAGACCATGTCTTTGTGTTTTTGTATGATTTTTAATAGACTAGTACTCTCCTTGCAGAGTTTTTCTATAGGTGGCGCTGAAGCTGCATTCGTTGCAATGCAGCTTTCCATTTTTAATATAGGCTGGGGATTTATAGGAATTATTTTAAAGGAATTAAAAGAAATGAGAATAATTAAGAGGTTCTAGGCCTAATTGTTGTGATGAAGTAATTTAACCTTTTTGCAAATATTTCATTTTAAAATGTGAACACATAGACTTATTTGTATGTCAAACTTCTCGCCACATTCAATTATGAGTTAGGCTACATGAATCATGATAGAATTTTTTTTCAATTCAAAATGGCGGAATTTCATAAGTAATTTGCATCACTAGATAGTTACTGTTGGTCACTAAATTTCTATCGTAAAATGGTTGTTTAATTTTTACGTCTTGCAGCTTTTCCATTGCGTTGTGACCGTAAGACCCGCCTTCTTTTTTTTGATTGGCCATCTCGATCACTGACCTTTTACGAGTGCTGTTAGGGCAGCCTAAAAAAATAACTTTTAAAACGTTTTGTTGTCCTATGACAAATGGCTTTACTCATTCATTCTAAACTAAAATAAGACAAAATGAGAAAATAAGATTTCTATACACACACAAATTCCACTTTTGGTTCAATATAGTCCGATTAGCCTATTTGCTGTTGCTTGTCCGCTGAAAATGTCTGCCTGGAGTTCACTGGATAGTTACGAAACTGTGATCCGTAGATTGGTTGAGGACTTTGGATACACCTGCACAGAGGTGCAACATCACTTGAGGACACAATATGGAATCGAAAGAGGTGCAAGTATATCATCTATTTATCAGTTTTGCGCATCAAGAAACATTCATCGCTTTGATTATGCACGACTTGGAAGAAGTGGAGTGGATGCGGTTGTTGGATCAGCGGTCACCATGCGGCCCGGTGTGTGGGAGAAAAGTAATGACAGGATTGTTAAGAGCCTCGGGATTCAGACTAGGAGAAAGGAGCGTCAGGCGCGCATTGGCACAAATGACTCCAGCCTATGGGACGAGAGGGAGCCGCTCGTCAAACAAACCCTCATGATTACTATGCAGAGTACGCCGGACACAAACTTCACATGGATCAAAATGAGAAGCTTATTGATTTTGGTGTGACCGAAGTCGTTGCAAGTGATGGGTTTAGTGGGAAAATATTGGGATACTCTGTCATGCCAATTAAGAATAATTTGACAATATATGATGAGGTATATAGAGAAATTAGCTTGAACTGTTAGACCAGTTAAGAGTAGACCACGGTCGTGAATTTTATTTGTGTCTTTATCAGCAGGACAATCTCGAAGCGCTTCGAACCAATACACACCGTCTTCCTTTCATTCAAAGCCAGTCCAGGCCAAATCCATGCCGCCGAAAGAAAGTGGGTAGAAATAAACGCTCGCATAAACTATCCCATCAAACATGCTTTGTGTTATCTTACGAACAATGGTTTCTTGGACATGGATGATCCCTTTGTCAAGCACTGTGTCTCTTGAATTGCTTCTAAATGCTGCATGGTGGGATTACAGAACTTCGTCCCTGCGTGGAACGCACACACGATTCCACACAAGGGCATTCCTGATGCTCTGTTCGCAGCCGACCTGAGGACCGCACGAATCCCGTCTCACCTTATACCACCCGCCGAGGTTGTGGCTGCGGACTATATTAGCAATGGAGGGAGTTTAACATATCCATCACCCTATGGACAAGACCCCCTTGATGGCTACCCTGACCGCCAACTGCAGAGGGAAAATTTGTGGTCATCAACATACCAGTGTGACCATATTTTTTATGCCACTCTCGTGGGTAACAGTGGTCAACAGTCTTTTGGGATGCTGTGGACATTTACATGAATATTACTCACCGCTTGCAGCCATAATAACAATATGATTATCGGCCATGTGTGATATTTCAGTTAAAAAATGTATTCCAAAAATGTAGGCTATATCATCATGTTTAGTCTTGTTATTCAGTGTGGTATATACGGTTTCTATTTTTATCAATAAAGCTGTTTTGTTTTTATGGCCAAGTAGTCATGTCATATAGTCTACTGAAGGTTATGCCCTGTTATGTCTACTCAAAATAATGAAATGTAAAATAAAAATACAAGAAAAAATAATAAAATAGCAATAGTAACCTAAAATAAAAAATATAGCCTTATAAATAGCAGTCTATTGGCTGTTTACATAGGGTAAAATCTTTAAAAGTTGTCTGAACTGATGGCCTGTCTGTCATCTACAGTAACTTCACTTTTCCTTCATAAACTTTGTTACAGTTATAAGGGTTGGCAAATTTGAGTTGATATAGCTTTTATTCACGTCTCATCTACCATAACAGTAGGCTAGGCTATACAAAATATAGGCCTCTCCTCAGATGCAAAAAGTGGGCATAATTTCTCTCGCTAGTGGTCATCATTGTTCGTTTCCACAGAGACATTGAGATTCCGCACTTCACACGCTTCTCATTCGCTTAAAATGCCCTTAAATCTAGCAGTTATAAACTTTGTTCATTACAGTAGAGGCAGTTCGCCGGAGATGAGGCGAATCTGATAGGCTATATCTATATGCTGCAAGTCGAGCACGTGATTTATTTTAATTTCAGTAAATAAATACAACAGCCTACTTTGATTTGGCACATTGCCCATATTGTTTGTTGTTATTTATTGACTTGTTCTTTATTATTTATTGCCTGTGGTGTAGCTACCCAAATGATTACTGCGAGAATCCAACATTCGATAATGAACCGAAATAAATCATAACAGTGCTCTTGACTTGCAGCGCTATAGCTAGCCTGTATAATATATTGTTGGCTATAAAACGAGAGCTAACAAGCTAATAAATAAATAAATAAATAAATGATGCCAAATCAGCCAGGACACCGGGGTTTCATTTTTCCCAGCTGCTCGCAATGGCCAGTCCGAGACTGCCTTATAATTAGGACAGTTATTATATTAATAATAAAAAATGATAGCACTTTGGGTGAAAAAAAGGACATCCTCGGTGTTCAGTCTTTTAAACTACTCCTCAACATGCATACAGTGTAAATTAAACAGTGACATCAATGAGATGATAGTAGTCCACCCCGTGCTAATGCTACAGCCCACGCCGCAAATTACAAGACAAATAAAAAAAATAAAAAAAAAGGAAAAATAGAAAATCGGTTAGATTTCATTTATTCAAATGATTGTTTCTAAAGTCATTATTTAGAAAAAGTAAAATTGAAAAA
This sequence comes from Chanodichthys erythropterus, assembly GCF_024489055.1. Taxonomy (NCBI): domain Eukaryota; kingdom Metazoa; phylum Chordata; class Actinopteri; order Cypriniformes; family Xenocyprididae; genus Chanodichthys; species Chanodichthys erythropterus. The sequence goes on from NC_090225.1 coordinate 37,395,602, forward strand.
AGGGGGGAAATTGTGGGTCCGTGTACGTTTTGATAGTTTGTTTTCCAAATTGAAATGAAATACGCAGAAATGAGAAAACGAACTGAAGATGACGTCAATGGCTCCGATTTAATTATCCAATCGGCTGAAAGGGGCGTGTAATGACCGCCCACATGTGGAAACCGAGATTTTGACTCGATTTTCGTTTTTTCGGGTCACGGATAGAAAACAGAAACACGACTTCAAAACTCGTTTTCCACATGTGGGCAGTCATTACACGCCCCTTTCAGCCGATTGGATAATTAAATCGGAGCCATTGACGTCATCTTCAGTTCGTTCAACAAAATAACAGTCCCCTATATCAGTAGATGTCATAAATCGGCTTTCTTCTGTGCAACCTAACGCGTATTTCACAGAAATATTTATTTCAGAAATGTTAATCAGCACACAGACTGTTATTGTCATGATCAACGTCTGTTCCTGTCACATCCCGGACTACATTTCCCATGATCCTCCATTGCTTATCACCTGCACTCACTTCACAATCACTCCACACTAATCACCACACCCAGCTGCACATCATTACCAGGACTATAAAGGACTCACACTCACACCACCAGTTTGCGAAGTCTTGATTACTCTGTGTGTCAATTCTAAGCGTTTCCCTGTGATTATCCTGTTTCCCTGTCTGTTCCTGTTCCTGCCTTTGACCCTTGCCTTGCCATCCTGTTCTGTGAATGATATCTGCCAGCCCTGATCTTCTGCCTGTATCTTGACCACGATTCTGCCTGTCCCTCGCTGTTCCTGTTTGCTCCTGATTGACCCTGCCTGTATGACTACGCTCACTTCTAATAAAACGCTGCATTTGGATCCCCTACCTGAGTCTCCATTCGTTACAGAAGACTTCGCCATACCCAGATCCAGCAGCTTCGGTGAGCATGTCCAGCCTCAGCATGGACCCAGCATGGTGTCTCGTCAGCCTGCGTCAAGGTAACAGTACTCTCGAGGCACATATCCAGAAATTTTTGGGGATTGCTAATTTATCTGATCTGCCGGACCACGCCCTCATTGACTTCTTTACCTATGGATTAAACGAACCATTAAAGAACTGCTTACTTACCAATGGTCCCCGAGGGTCGCTCATGGAATTTCTGGACTTTGCCCTGTTCACTGTCGGTTCACTTTTTACTGTGGGTATCGCAGAGGAATGCGACACCACAGTGAATCACGTCATGGCGGCCGCTAAAGAGAACACTCACAAAATGGCGGCCACCACAACAACATCACATCACGTCTCCGCTGATCGCCCAGAGCAACGTCACGTCTCCGCTGATCGCCCAGAGCAACGTCACGTCTCCGCTGATCGCCCAGAGCAACGTCACGTCTCCGCTGATCGCCCAGAGCAACGTCACGTCTCCGCTGATCGCCCAGAGCAACGTCACGTCTCCGCTGATCGCCCAGAGCAACGTCACGTCTCCGCTGATCGCCCAGAGCAACGTCACGTCTCCGCTGATCGCCCAGAGCAACGTCACGTCTCCGCTGATCGCCCAGAGCCCGTTCCAGCCAGTGTATCCGTTCCCGAGCCCGCTCCAGCCAGTGAGTCCACTCCAGTCCAGCATGCTTTCCCTGTCAGTCCTGTGATGGCCAAGAGGGCTGTCTTCACTTTTTATGTCTTGGCTGTCATGCGTGCGTGGAGGATGTACTCGAGCTCTATGGACTTGGGAGCAGTCTGCCAGCCCGAGCCCGCTGTTGTCCCAGAGCGGCCCGCTGTTGTCCCAGAGCGGCCCGCTGTTGTCCCAGAGCGGCCCGCTGTTGTCCCAGAACGGCCCGCTGTTGTCCCAGAACGGCCCGCTGCCGTCCCAGAACGGCCCGCTGCCGTCCCAGAACGGCCCGCTGCCGTCTCAGAGCAGCCGTTTGCCCCGCTGGCCGCTTCGCTCTCAAGTTCGCCGCTTGCAGCGCTCTCAAGTTCGCCGCTTGCAACGCTCTCAAGTTCGCCGCTTGCAACGCTCTCAAGTTCGCCGCTTGCAACGCTCTCAAGTTCGCCGCTTGCAACGCTCTCAAGTTCGCCGCTTGCAACGCACTCAAGTTCGCCGCTTGCAACGCACTCAAGTTCGCCGCTTGCAACGCACTCAAGTTCGCCGGTTGCAACGCACCTCAGCTCTCTGGATGCGATGGACAAGATGGCTGTTTCGCCAGTGCCTACGGGCAAGATGGCCGCCCCTTTGGTGTCAAGGAACATAGGGGGTGTTCCAGCCATCGAGTCCGCTCCAGAACCTGTGCTACTTGCCCTGCCAGCGCCCCACGAGCTCCTTGTCCACGAATCGACCATGGCCACCGTTGATTTCCCCAAGAACTTTTTGGGGGGGGGCCATATACCAGAGGGTGGGGAGCTTGTGGGTGGGGACCCTGCAAGGCCGCAACCATCAGCGTGCTCCGAACTGCTAGGGCCGCCCATGGACTATAAACCCCTATGGCCATTAATGGACTGTAGGCCACTAAGGCCATGTATGGACTCCGACCTACCGTGGCTGCTCAAGCCGCCTGACCTGCCGTGGCTGCCTAAGCCGCCTGACCTGCCGTGGTTGCCTGAACCACCCGATCTACCGTGGCCGCCCAGGCCACCTGACCTGCCGTGGCCGCCCGAGCCACCTGACCCACCGTGGCTGCCCGAGTTCCAGGGGCTGCATTGGAGATCCCGTTCCTGGCTGCTACTAGATCTCCAATGCACCCACCCCCCTCCCTAGCTGTTCCTTCACGTCGCGAGGACGCGCCTTCCGGGAGGGGGCGTTATGTCATGATCAACGTCTGTTCCTGTCACATCCCGGACTACATTTCCCATGATCCTCCATTGCTTATCACCTGCAGTCACTTCACAATCACTCCACACTAATCACCACACCCAGCTGCACATCATTACCAGGACTATAAAGGACTCACACTCACACCACCAGTTTGCGAAGTCTTGATTACTCTGTGTGTCAATTCTAAGCGTTTCCCTGTGATTATCCTGTTTCCCTGTCTGTTCCTGTTCCTGCCTTTGACCCTTGCCTTGCCATCCTGTTCTGTGAATGATATCTGCCAGCCCTGATCTTCTGCCTGTATCTTGACCACGATTCTGCCTGTCCCTCGCTGTTCCTGTTTGCTCCTGATTGACCCTGCCTGTATGACTACGCTCACTTCTAATAAAACGCTGCATTTGGATCCCCTACCTGAGTCTCCATTCGTTACAGTTATAATGCTGTTTGCAGTTTAATATGCATAGTGAAACTGCATACCCACACAGAGGAACGGATGAAAAGCCTACAGTTTTTATTTTATTCTATTTTGAATAGATAGAATAAATCACAATAAATAAGTAGTGTAAGCAATTTCGAAAAACGAACAATAGCTCATCTCTATTTATTTATTTTATATAGGCTAGCCTAACATTGCCTGCTGAATATAGGCTAATGTTAATAACCCTTTGGTTAAAAGATTGAGGGAATATGTAAAGATCAAACATTAAAGATCAAAATTACAGCTACATAGGCTAGCTATTTTAGCTATGACAAAAATAATATATAAATGTTAAGCCAAAACAAATTAATTCGTGTTCACTTGAAATTTCTTATAAAAGCGGAAACAACTTAAAATACTCAGACATTTATGGTCAAATGTATGTAACACCATTCGAATCTGTGAAGGGTTAAATAGGCCTATTATTTTGTACGCTCACAATAAATTCAAAACATTGCTCGTAAAATAAACAAAGAAATGTTCTGCCGTCTCGGTTTCCTTTCTGTGAACTTCTCAAAAATGAACAGACACATATTGTCACATTTTTTCCCCTTTCATTTTGGTAATGTTAATTACTTAAGTGAAATCAATTTCGCGCACAGACATAGGCTATTTATTCCTTTTATATAATTGAATCCTTTGTTCTCCGTTCACAGAAGCGCTGCAGGTGCGTGATGATGATGAATCCTCATGTTCTGTTGTTTATTCTGCTATTTGTTCATGTAGGCTAAAAGTAAACCCCTGGGATTTGTTTAATGATTCACAGACATTTATCAAATTTCGTTTAATTCTATTTTAATCTTGTCACTGAATGAAACGATGATCGCACCAGTTGAAAGTCAGGGGGAAAAACAGAAATTATATTGACATGGCAACAATAATTTTTCAATAAGTTCAATAAGTTTTTCAAAACATCCAGAACTGCATACAGTAAAATTTCCCGCTGTTTAAGCCACGAATATTTACAAAATAAAATTACAAAGATGATAAAAGATAATAAAATAATTACATAGATAATAAAAGTTCTATGTTTAATATACGAGAGTTTTTGTTTTGCTGTTGTCCACTAAAGCAACTGACGCAGAATCGCCAATAGCCGTTAAATCGAAATTGAAAGTAAAATGTTCAGGGCCATTTACAGCTAATTCATTCAAAAGCGAAAGAAAGACAGAAAAAGTGAGGATAGCAAGTAAACCGTGACATATGATAATGTTCACTGTGTTCATAAAAGTGTTTAATTTAAGAGATAAAATCAGCATGGCTTTTTATAAGCTAAGGAAAACTAAAAAGCCCCCCGATGGTGATACCGTTATTAGGTGTTGCCACCTAATAACCTATTATAATCTGCCACCTATTTTCTAATATGACTGCATAGTCATATTAGACTATCTCTGCAAGGAATGCATCTGCTAAATGATTGAATTTAAATGTATAAAATATAAACACAACATTAAAATAAGAAAAAAAAAAAAAAAAAGAGTGCAGTAGCCACTGATCTATAATAGAGAATAGTCTGTCATTATGTATAGCCTATTGATCGGTCGTAGTAGCCCAAAGGATGTCATTCGCTTGGTAACAGATGTAGAGGAATTTACATTTTAAAAACACAATGCCAGCTTAAAAACAGACTTAATTAAATTTACTGTAGTTTTTTTTAAACTGCTTTTATCTGTGCAAACATATTTCTGTGAAGTACGCGTTAGGTTGCACAGAAGAAAGCCGATTTATGACATCTACTGATATAGCGGCAGAGGACTGTTATTTTGTTGAATGAACTGAAGATGATGTCACTGGCTCAGATTTGATTGACCAATCGGCTGAAAGGGGCGTGTAATGACCGCCCACATGTGGAAAACGAGTTTTGAAGTCGTGTTTCCGTTTTCTATCCGTGACCCGAAAAAACGAAAATAGAGTCAAAATCTCGTTTTACCCTTTTTTTTAACAAACGAAAAAACAGGAAACGACCGTTTTCTTGTTTCTGGGTATTTCATTTCAAATTGGAAAACAAACCATCAAAACGTACACGGACCAATGGTAAATATCCATTGATGATGTAACCAAAAAACAAGAAAAATTAACATCTGGTTTCAATTTTTCATTTTTGCATTTGCATTTTATGGTCAGAAAATTGAATTGTGAAGCGTTACACGGACCCAACTTGTATATCATTTAGGGTGAATTGCCCTAATGTGGGACATTTTTTGCATTTCAGAATTCTGTGACATATTGCAATTTGTGGCCAAAACATTAAATTCATACACAATACCATTTTAAAAACCCCAGGATGTCTCCTAATCAAATCAAAAGAGAAAATGGAGATAACACATTCATAAAAGAAATTATAGACATATTAGTGCTCTTAGTGCAAGTCGTCTAAAACAATCTGGTGTTTCCTAATGTGGGACAGTTGTATCCCTAATGTGGGACACTGAAAATTCTATGATAAAAGGCCAAAATCTATGATGATGATAATAAGAATAATGATAATAATAATAATCATAATAATAAAAGGTCTATGAAAAGGCCAAAGTCTACGATAAAAGGCCAAAATCATTTTATTCATGCGGAATAGTAAAAATCTTCTTAAGTTAGTAATTATCTTGGTTATGGATGGATTGATTATTGAACATCATCTATATATAACATGTTATGTTATATATAGAAAATAATTAAATGCACAGTCAGAATTCTTAACTGTTCTCTTCAACATATAGCCTTGGCTTATTTGAAGGCAGAATATAAAATCTTGCAACCTGCAAAAAATAAATTAAAAAAAAACCTTGAACAAACTTTAGGCTAGATTTAACATTGAGTCAAAATTCATAAAAATGCTGCGAACTGCATAAATGTTTATTTGGCCAAATGTTTTCTATTTCACTAAACAACAAACACACACAATCATTCTATTATTGCACAACAACACTAAAACACTGTAAATAACCATTTTTGTCCCACAAAACATGCCCCACCACACATTTTTGCCTGACTAAAGTTCTGTCCCACATTAGGCAATCATACTGTCCCACTTTTTGAAACCACATTTCCTAAAGTGGGACACTAGGAAATTTGATAAAATTATAAAATATATAGTTTACCCATACAATGTTACAGTATTTTTTGATGGACATACATTTCATAAGTACATTAGGCCAAAATATATCATGTTTTTTTTATTTAAAATTAATTTATACTCCTTAATGTCAAGTTTGTCAAAACTCTATATGTCATTGACCTTTGGGGGCTTTCACACAAGGTCCTTTTTGATGATTGCTACAGTCTCATATATGACTGGACATTTGAGAGGCTATGTGATTTTGATCAGCTTCAGATAACATATAGATTCACTAACATTCATGTATTTATGCGGGACCTACAAACACTAAAGCTTAGGTGTCCCACATTAGGCAGTGTCCCACTTTAGGCCAATTCACCCTATGTTATTTTTAATAAAATATTAATCTTGCATAAAGAAAATTGGCTCGTATCTGCTAATTGTATTCATCAATGTTAAAATAAAAAACAAAGAAACCGCATTTCCCTTTCATGGGAACATCGACGCTGCGTAAGCGCTTTGGGAACGCCTCTGTGTGTTACGTCTTGAAGCACTCGTGAAATCGAACCAATAGTGTGACGGGACGTCAGAGCGGGTGACGTCACGGACCAGGAAACTATAAAGCACCCTTGAGAACAAAGAACGCCAGCTTCTGAAGTCTTCAGCAGCGCTCTGTGTTATCGTGTGTCTTATTTGGTGTTGTCTGTCCCTTTATATCTACACAGCAAACAAAATATCTCTTCGTCCGAGGACAAGAGTATTTTAGTTCACCAAGCACATATAATATATACATATATATATTGTGAGACACAAATGGCGAGTTCAAGCAAGCAACAGTTTGTTAAGTGCGTTCATCCCTGCCCTCGCTTCATCACGGGCGGGGATACACACGAGATGTGCGTTGCTTGTTTGGGAGTGGAGCATGCACAGGCAGCTCTCGAGGGAGCTGTCTGTGTACATTGTGAAAAACTGACGCTCCGTACACTCCGCTCACGCCGCGCGTTCTTTGACAAGAATAAAGAGGGCGCCGCGGCGAGTGTTCCCCAGGGTTCGGGTCCCGCTGCTGCCGAGGCACAGCGGCGGCTTCAGTCCTGGGGTTCACAGATGGATCTGGCGGAGGGGCTAGAGACGGGTCCTGCCCTATCTCAGCCTTCACCCGCCAGACCCAGTGTCTCTCCCCTGGCTGCGGAAGCACGCGCTGCGGTTTCTTCCCCCAGGGTAGAGGCACCTGCACCGGCGCTTCACTTATCCAGCTCCGAGGAGATGGATGTAGCGAGCGTCGGGGCTGGAGAGGAGGACCCGCCATCCTCATCTCCAGCTCATGAGGAGCTTTTAGATGTTGTGACTCGGGCGGTGGCAAAGTTAAAAATAGAATGGCCAGAAGAAAGATCAGAAGCGCGAACAAAAAGCAAATTGGATGAGCGCTTTCTCCCCGCCCGATCACAGCCTCAGCCCCGGGGATTGCCGTTTTTCCGCGATCTCCACACCGAGGTGTCGAGATCGTGGCACAAGCCAGCACAATTTCGTGTTTACAACCCACAAACCACTCTATATAGTAATATAGTAGGAGGTAAACAGCACAGTTATGGGGCGATGCCTCAGGTTGAGGAGACGCTCGCGAGCTATCTCTCGCCTGAGACAGCATCGTCCCTAAAATCCCCGACTTTGCCCACCAGACCCCTGCGTACAACATCAGCGCTGGTGGGCAGGGCTTATGCCTCAGCAGGTCAGGCGGCCGCATGTCTCCACACTATGGCCATCCTCCAGGCATATCAAGCCGACCTGCTGGGGGAGATAGACGAGAGTGGCGAGGCGACTTTTGACGCTATCCAAGAGCTTAGGAAGGCTACCGACTTATCTCTCCGGGCCACCAAGGAGACAGCAAAATCAATAGGCCGCTCTATGGCAGCCCTGGTGGCCACGGAGAGACATTTATGGCTCAACTTATCAGATATAAAAGAGCGAGATAAGTCAGTGCTTCTAGATGCACCTGTGTCTCCCCTGGGCCTCTTCGGCGACTCGGTTACATCTGTCGTTGAGAGGTTCCAGGAGGCAAAAAGACAGTCGGCGGCCTTCCAAAAGTTCATCCCTCGCCGCTCTGCCGAGGTTGCTGAGCAGGAGCAGCCTCGGCCGTCTACAAGCTCCTCGGCTGCGCATAGAGCGCAACAGAAACAAAGTGTTGCCACCCGTGCTCCCCCGCAAAGATCTTGGGGACCGGGGAGGGCAACGCAAGCGAAGCCTTCCAAGGGTAAGACAGATCTGCGGACTGTCATTATCGCGAGGAAGGCTTCGAAGAAGTCCTGACGTCAGGGGTTCAGGACTTCTGAGGGCAGCCCCCTCCGAAGAGGGTCTTGTAAAATTAAAATCTATAATACTAACCCCTCTTCGGCGCCCTCAGGGGGCCGTTCTGCCAACCCCGCCGTCTCGTGCGTTACGGGGCGTAGCGGCCCCCACCGACCCTCTGAGGAGGGCCGGTCAGCGCTTGATTCGACTTCTTCCTGCCGGTGCGCCGCTCCAGGGCGTCGAGCCAAGTGCTCAAAAAACACCAGAGACCAGCCTCGAGAGGTTGGTTCCCTTAGTAGAATTTTTGGAAGAATGGAAACGTCTTCCCAATATTTCTCAGTGGGTACTGCAGATGATAGAAAAGGGTTACAAAATACAATTCGGGTCTCGCCCGCCCCAGTTCAACGGGGTCCTCCCTACAGTGGTGGGCCCCCAGCAGTCTCTGGTCATGGAACAAGAAGTTATGACACTTTTGCAAAAGGAGCTATCGAGAGGGTTCCTCCTCCCGGCAAACAGTCAGGGTTTTACAGCCGCTACTTCATAGTTCCGAAGAAGGATGGAGGGTTGCGTCCTATTCTAGATTTACGCATGTTAAATCGCTCAGTACAAAAGCTCAAGTTCAAGATGCTTACACTCAGACAGATCACCACACAGATCAGGTCCGAGGACTGGTTCGTGACAATAGATCTGAAAGACGCGTACTTTCATGTGCCAATCCATCCTTCACACTGGAAGTTCCTCAGGTTCGCTTTCGGGGGCGAAGCTTACCAATACAAGGTTCTTCCGTTCGGCCTATCTCTTTCACCCCGCACCTTCACAAAGTGCGTGGATGCGGCTCTGGCTCCGCTGAGACTCCAGGGCATCCGCGTGCTGAATTATATCGACGACTGGTTGATTCTGGCTCAATCAGAGCAACAGGCAGTTCAACATCGAGATGTAGTTCTGTCACACATGAGAAGGTTAGGGTTGAGACTCAATACCAAGAAGAGTGTGCTTCTTCCAGCTCAAACTACCAGCTATCTAGGGGTAGTTTGGAATTCCACGACGATGCAGGCACATCTGTCTCCTGCCCGGGTGAATTCTATTCTCTCAACCATGAAAGGGGTGAAATTAGGCCAGTCACTCACTGTAAAACAGTTTCAGAAACTGTTAGGTCTGATGGCAGCCGCTTCCAACGTGATACCTTTTGGTCTGCTGCACATGAGACCGTTACAGTGGTGGCTCAGAACCAGGGGGTTTTCTCCGTCACGCGGCGATGCCTTCGTGCCTTGGCAGTGTGGAAGAAACCCTGGTTTCTGTCCCAAGGTCCTGTGTTGGGGGCTCCTTGTCGTCGCAAAATGCTAACGACGGATGCGTCTCTCACAGGCTGGGGGGCGATCATGAGTGGTCGCTCAGCTCAGGGTCTTTGGGGGGACCATCATCGTTCCTGGCACATAAATCAGCTGGAGATGATGGCGGTATTTCGAGCACTCAAATACTTCCTCCCAGACCTAAGGGGCCATCACGTGTTAGTTCGTACAGACAACATGTCGGTGGTCTCCTATATCAACCATCAGGGGGGTCTGAGGTCTCGCCAGCTGTGCAAATTATCACACCAGATCCTCCTATGGTCCCAGGGGAAATTTCTCTCTCTGAGAGCAGCTTATATCCCGGGACATCAAAATGTGGGGGCAGACATCCTGTCGAGGCAGGGGCCGAGGCCCGGGGAATGGAGGCTCCACCCCGAGGTGGTGGAGCTGATATGGAAGAATTTCGGTCGCGCAGAAGTCGACTTGTTTGCCTCGAAAGAGACGTCTCATTGCCCGTTGTGGTATTCTTTGACCCATCCAGCCCCTCTGGGGCTGGATGCTATGGTACAGACGTGGCCGAGGCTGCGTCTGTACGCATTTCCCCCGATCGCTCTGCTCCCCGGAGTTCTGGAGAGGGTTCGACGGGACGGGGTCTGTCTAATATTGGTAGCCCCGTTCTGGCCGACCCGGATATGGTTCACGGATCTAGTATCCCTCTTAGAAGGCTCCCCCATGGAGATTCCAATCAGGCAGGACCTTCTGTCTCAAGCGGGTGGCTCAATAGTTCACCCCCGCCCGGAGATATGGAAACTGTGGGCCTGGCCCCTGAGGGGGCCGAGCTCATAGAATCCGGTCTCTCAACCGAGGTTGTAGAGACCATTCTCCACTCCAGAGCTCCATCCACGAGAAAACTTTATGCGTATAAGTGGAAGCTGTTTGCTACTTGGTGTAGCCGACTACAGGTGGATCCGTTCCACTCCTCCATCAGTCATGTACTGCAATTTCTCCAAGAAAAATTCTCGGACGGTTTAACCCCTTCTACATTGAAGGTATATATTGCAGCGATTTCTGCTTATCACGCTAAAATAGAAGGCGTTTCTGTGGGTAGAAACCCTTTAGTCATACGTTTTCTCCGTGGTACTCAGAGGCTGAGGCCTGTGGTACGCACAAAAACTCCGTCCTGGGACCTAGCCATTGTGTTGGAAGGGTTAGCTGCGGCTCCCTTTGAACCTTTGGAAGAAGTGTCTGAGAAGTTTCTCACTTTGAAAACCATATTTCTTCTGGCCATAACATCTCTCAAAAGAATTGGAGATTTACAAGCACTATCCGTTGCTCCTTCATGTCTAGACTTTGCACCTGGAATGGTCAAAGCTTTTCTGCATCCGAGACCTGGGTATATTCCCAAGGTCCCTACAAGTGTCCCGGGGCCGATTGTGCTGCAGGCCTTTTGTCCTCCACCTTTTGCAAATGCGGATCAGGAAAAACTAAATCTGCTCTGCCCAGTGAGGGCTTTAGATGCTTACGTCCACAGAGCTGCCCTGTGGCGAAAATCTGAACAATTATTTGTATGTTACGGATCTCCTAACAAAGGAGGTCCGGCGTCCAAGCAGAGAATGAGTAAGTGGGTGGTCGAGGCCATCTCGCTTGCCTATGAGTCTTCCGGGCAGCCTTCTCCATTGGCTGTCCGGGCTCATTCCACCAGGGGTATGGCTGCCTCAAAGGCTTTGATGTCAGGGGTTCCCCTCAATGACATATGTGAGGCTGCTGGGTGGTCGTCTCAGCATACCTTTATTAGGTTCTATAACCTTGATTTGGGCTCCACTCCAGGGTCCTCAGTACTGTCGTCCTGAAGAGATAACAGACATGCATTTGGTCCTATGGCCTAGTTGGGATAGCGTTCCCAAAGCGCTTACGCAGCGTCGATGTTCCCATGAAAGGGAACGTCTCGGGTTACATCTGTAACCCTGGTTCCCTGAATAAGGGAACGAGACGCTGCGTAGCTTAGCCATACTCCCAGCACGCCTGTGAGCGTCTGCTTCATCCCTATTTCAGAAGCTGGCGTTCTTTGTTCTCAAGGGTGCTTTATAGTTTCCTGGTCCGTGACGTCACCCGCTCTGACGTCCCGTCACACTATTGGTTCGATTTCACGAGTGCTTCAAGACGTAACACACAGAGGCGTTCCCAAAGCGCTTACGCAGCGTCTCGTTCCCTTATTCAGGGAACCAGGGTTACAGATGTAACCCGAGACGTTTCCATATTTCATTTCTGGTTTAAAAAAGGAAAAACGAATGGACGCAAATTTGAAATGAAATATGCAGAAACGAGAAAACGGTCGTTTTTTCGGGTCACGGTTAGAAAACGGAAACACGACTTCAAAACTCGTTTTCCACATGTGGGCGGTCATTACACGGCCCTTTCAGCCGATTGGTCAATCAAATCTGAGCCAGTGACGTCTTCTTCAGTTCGTTCAACAAAATAACAGTCCTCTGCCGCTATATCAGTAGATGTCATAAAGCGGCGTTCTTCTGTGCAACCTAACGCTTATTTCACAGAAATATTTATTTCAGAAATGTTAATTGTTGTAATGCATAGTGAAACTGCACTACCCACACAGAGGAGCGGATGAAAAGCACAGATAAAAAAAAAAAAAAAAAAAAAAAAAAAAAAAAACAAGTTTTTATTTTATTCTATTTTGAATAAATAGAATAAATCACAATAAATACGTAGTGTAAGAAATTTTGAAAAAAACAATAGCTCATCTCTCTTTGTTTATTTATTTTATATGGCCTATTGCCTGCTGAATATAGGCTAATGTTAATAACCCTTTGGTTAAAAGATTGAGGGAATATGTAAAGATCAAACATTAAAGATCAAAATTACAGCTACATAGCTATTTTAGTTATGACAAAAAAAAAAAAAAAAAAAAAAAATATATATATATATATATATATATATATATATATATATATATATATATATATATATATATATATATATATATATATATAAAATGTTAAGCCAAAACGAATTAGTTTAAAGCTGAACTGAAACAGAAACCGGCGTTATAGGCCTAACTATCCTCTCTAATTTGACACAAATCCAAATGTTTCAATATTCACGATTTGGAGGCTAAACTAGGGGAGAACCGGGACGAAAGTAACGCGGGACGAAAGTAACAAAGCGATTTTCTCAGAGCCCTGAGTACATTTGCATTTCAAGTTATGACAGCACGTTCAGCACGCAACCCTGGACTGAGCTGCCAGACATCACGTGATTTCGTCATCGCTTCCCGCCGTTAGGTCTGGAAAGCGGTTTTCGAGTACGGCAAGTAAATTACTGAAGCGGTACTTATTTTCTAATTACAAGCTGTGTTTCACATTTCATGTGTCACAGTAATGATCAGTCTACAGGTTATTTAGTGCTTTAACACATCCTGAAGTTTGCCTTGTCAGAGCTTTTCAAAGTAAATCTGGTTTAAATGTCAGGAGTACCCGTCGGGACGAAAGTAACGTACTCGGTTACTAACGTAACCTCGGTTCCCTGAGATACGGAACGAGTACTGCGTATGGGGAAAGGTCTCCTTTTTCCCCGTTACTGAAGCCTTTTTCAATAACGCAGTGTAACTGCATCGTCATTGGTTCACTCATAGACAAGTTGTTGAACCAATGACGGCGCGGCATAGCCGCTCGGCCTATGGCGACAAAGCCCGCGAATATTCCCGCCGAAATGGGCGGGGTAGCTATATAAGCAGGCGCGTCGCCATAGGATTTCAGGTCATTCGACTGAAGCGACGACACTGAAGCCGCAGCCTCGTGGCATGGCATGTAACGCAGTACTCGTTCCGCATCTCAGGGAACCGAGGTTACGTTAGTAACCGAGTACGTTCCCTTTCGATACTTCACTCGTACTGCGTATGGGGAACGAATTCAACCGCGCCGTGCCATGGCAGGGAACGACTGGACTTGTCTTGGACACCGCGAGGGAACCAGAGGACAAGTGAGAAGGCTGGAGCCGTCGAACCCTTGTTACACTACCAAAAGGGGAGTTAACTCCCAGAGTGGCATGAAGCAGAGCTCAATAGAGGCCGCTGGATCATACCGAGATGACCGAGCTTGTAAGGTCGGGACATCCAAATGATAAAATCTGACAAAAGTGGACGGCGAGGACCAGCCGGCTGCCTCACAGATGTCTTTAATCAAAACTCCACTAGACCAGGCCCAAGAGGAAGCCATTCCTCTAGTGGAGTGGGCTCTAACTCCTATGGGGCAGTTGAGGCCCATAGAGGAGTAACAAAGAGTGATAGCATCGACTATCCGACACGCAAGACGTTGCTTTGAGACTGAAGACCCTTTGGTGCAGCCACCAAAGCAGATAAAGAGCTGATCGGATTGCCGGAAAGGCTGTGATCGCTCAACGAAGGTCCTTAATGCCCTGACGGGGCAGAGCAATTCCAGCTCTCGCTTGTCCGACGAGGGAGGAAGCACTGAGAGGGAAATGACCTGTGCTCTGAATGGAGTCAAGACCACCTTAGGGACGAAGCCATGCCTAGGTTTCAAAACGACTTTGGAGTCGTTGGGCCCGAACTCAAGGCATGCAGGGCTCACGGAGAGGGCCTGCAAGTCACCAACTCGTTTAACCGATGCTAGTGCAAGTAGCAGAGCGGTTTTGAGCATCAGGGGCCTGAGGTCAGCTGAACGCAGTGGCTCAAAGGGAGGCCCTTTAAGAGCTCTGAGGACCAAAGAGAGGTCCCAGGTGGGAACAGTGAGAGGACGAGAAGGATTTAATCGCCTAGAACCTCTCAAGAAACGCACCAGGAGGTTGTTTTGTCCCACTGACTGGCCAGCAATAGGAGCGTGGAACGCTGCAATGGCTGCTATGTAAACTTTGAGCGTTGAAGGTGTGCGACCCAGACTCAAATGCTCCTGGAGAAAAGACAGTATCGGAGATACGTCACACTCCACTGGGTCTATGTTGCGTGTAGAACACCAGTCAACAAAGACCGACCATTTCTGGGCGTAGAGGCGTCTCGTGGACGGAGCTCTCGCCTGAGAAATGGTATTCAGCGTGCCCCTGGGGAGGTTAGCAGGCTCCCGTCGAGGGACCAGAGGTGCAGAGCCTAGAGTTCTGGCTGGGGATGCCAAATCGTCCTGTTCGCCTGAGAGAGGAGGTCCCGTCTCAGGGGGATCGGCCACGGGGCTTTCGTGGAAAGCCTGAACAGCTCTGAGGACCAAACTTGGCTCCTCTAGAGCAGGGCCACCAGGAGGACTCTGTGCTTGTCTTCCCTGATTCATCTGATGATCTGCAAGATCAGAGCAATCGGGGAAAAGCGTAAAGGAGGGTGCTGGGCCAGATGTGAGCCAGCGCAATGTCCTCCTTCGAGAAATAAATTGGGCAGTGAGAGTTGTCTTGAGGCGAAGAGGTCTACCTCTGCCTTCCCGAAGAACTCCCAGATCGTGAGAACCATCTGGGGGTGGAGCATCCACTCGTCTGAGGGGACATTGCTCCGGGATAGCATATCTGCTCCCAAGTTTGTTCTCCCGGTTGTGAGTCACTCTGAGCGACTGAAACCTTGGTAATGCCCATTCCAGAAGACGCTTCGCCAGAGCGTATAAGCGGCTGGATGATAGACCACCCTGGCGATTTATGTATGACACCATTGTCATGCTGTCCGACTGGACTTAAGACGTTGCGTCCCGTCAGGTGTGTCTAAAAGGCGCGAAGGGCTCGAATCACTGCCAACATCGAGGCAGTTGATGTGCAGATGGCTTCTTCATGAGACCACGAGCCGAAGGCCGGTCTGCCCTTGCAAAGAGCACCCCAACCTGTGTTGGGTGCATCTGTTGAGAGCACCGTTCTTCTGAACACCGCCCATAGGGGTACACCTTGACTCAACCATACAGGGTTCATCCAGGGTTTCAGAGCTGTCTAACAGGCCTGATTGACCCCGAAAGGCAGGCGGCCGTGCCGCCAGGCGTGAGGAGGAACCCGGAACGTCAACCAGTATTGCAAAGGCCGCATCCGTAAGAAGGCCGAGCTGCAGAACCGGGAAGGCGGAAGCCATCAGCCCTAGCATCCTCTGGAAGTACTTCAGAGGGAGATAGGCTCTGTTCCTGACCAATGCCGCGAGCTGCTGAATGGCCAGAGCGTGCTCTGGCGATACTACAGCCGTCATACGGGCTGAGTCGAAGACTGCACCCAGGAACATTATACGTTAGCTGGGGAGCAGTGAGCTCTTGGCAAAGTTGACCCTGAGACCCAGACACTCCATGTGGCTGAGTAGCACGGATCTGTGATGCTCCAGCTCAGCTCGTGACTGGGCTAGGATGAGCCAGTCGTCGAGAAAATTGAGAACCCGGATTCCCAACTGTCTCAGTGGGGAAAGCGCCACGTTCATGCACTTGGTAAAAGTGCGAGGAGCTAGGGACAGCCCGAATGGAAGGACCATATATTGGCAAGCCACGCCTTCGAATGCGAATCTCAAGAATCGCCTGAGATGGGGGGCTATCTGGATGTGAAAGTATGCATTTTTCAGGTCCAGCAAGCAGAACCAGTCCCCGGGGCAAACCTGCGCGAGGATCTGTTTCAGCGTTAACATCTTGAACTTCCATCTCATGAGGGAAAGGTTCAGGAGTCTGAGGTCTAAGATGGATCTAAGACCGCCATCACTCTAGGGAATGAGGAAGTAATGGCTGTAAATCGCTCTCTGAGGGGAGACCATTTCTATAGGCCCCTTCTCGAACAGAGACATCACTTCGGCTCGGAGGACGTGAGCGTCGTCCGTGTTCACTGAAGTGGGAAGCACCCCGCAAAAACGCAGGGGTCTGCGAGCAAACTGGAGCGAATAGCCTTGAGATATTATCCCCAGAACCCCCTTGATACTCCGGGGATGGCCTGCCAGGCCCGCGTGACAAGGGGTTGAATGGTGCCGGTTAGCGGGCCGCTGGAAGGGGGGCCTGCATACCGGCTAGTTTTTAGAAATGCTCATGCATCCTCATGAACGTGGCTTGCGGGGTGAAACCGGCAAACGACACGCTGAGAAACTCAGTAAACAGATATATGCTTCTTGGAAAAATATACATGTGTCCCACCTGAGTCAGGGGAGAGAATCAAGATATATTCCACAGAGCGGTGTCAGAAGTGAGACCGCTCTACCTCAATGAACATGGCTTGCAGGGCAGAGCCAGCAAGTCACATGAACAGAGGTCCAGCATAATGAGCATGTTAGTTCCACCAAGCACAAGTGAGCATTGAGCTCGCTTTCAGTGAGCGCATACATCCTCATGAACGTGGCTTGCAGGGGCAGGGCCGGCAAACGACACGCAGAGAGACTGGAATAATATGCTACATCAACTGATATGCTGAATATAAATAACATAGGTCTCACCTAAGACAGGTGAGAGTGTCGTTATATTTCTCAAAGGACGCTTGCAGGGCAGAACCGGCAAGCAACGCGCTGAGAAATTCAGCAAACTCGGCAGAAATACGCTGTATCAACTGTATATATACACACACATATACATATATAACATATGTCTCACCCGAGACAGGGGGAGAGCGACATGTTATATTTCTCAATAAAGCGGCTTGCGGGGCAGAACCGGCAAGCAACGCATAGAAAAACTCAGCGCAAACAGCAGAATCAGCTCCATTAATACAGTATAAAAACATGTTTCTCGCCCGAGTCGGGGGAGAAGGTCACGTTATATTTCTCAATCGATGCGGCTTGCGGGGCGGAACCGGCGAGCGACGCGCATTGAGATAAGGAAATATACACTCACACAAATAGAAAATGTATCATGAGTCTCGCCTAAGTCAAGAGCATCATGTCAAATTCAGCTGAGAGATTGTTAACTTCTGCAAAAATCTGCTATATAAACTGACCCAGACAGCAAGTGACTCCGTGCCGGATCCGTTTTCAAACCGGCAAATCCGCGTTACAGTCACCTCCGTTTCACTGCTCTAAAACTGATCCAGCCCGGTCCCGGTTTCCATGGGCGGGAACAACAGTCGCAAAACAGATTCGGCCCGTATCCATGGAAACGAGCGAGCGATTTTCTGGAGTTTAGAAGAGGAGGCAGACACAGACGGTGCTCGGTCGGTATCCTACTCAAAAACATCACCAAAGTAAGTCAAACTGTTCTATTAATGAATTAATTTCTTATTAATTATATTGTGTACTCGTTGGCTTAAAGTTTAAACTTGAAGTTTGGACTTTTTATTGCTTATTAGATCGGTATTGAATCGTAATGTTATAGTTAACTCTTATGTTAGCAGAGGGCACGCTAACACGCAGACGATCCAGAGGATTATAATTATATAACTGACGAATTTTAACTGCTTTAATTTTCAGTTTTAACTGCGTGGTAATGCTAGTGATAAGCTAGTGTTAACTTAAGCTAGCTAAGGCCTACCGCAGACCCGTACTTTACAACAAGGGTTCATTTCTTAGTTTATAACATGAACTAACCATTAACATTATATAGTTATTTGTTAATCTTTATTAACGTTAGCTAATAAAATACAGTTGTCCATTGTTCATGTTACTTCACAGTGCATTAACTAATGTTAACAAATATAGAATTTAATGTATTTGTAAATGTTGAAATTAACATTAACAATGATTTTAATTATAATACATCATTTATTTTAATAAATGATGTAGAAGTGGTTCATTCTTAGTTCATGTCAACTAATGCTAAGTAATGATACTGGCTGCGTCCGAAACCGCCTACTCAATGAGTAGGTACTTAATTTCAATAAGTACTTACTTAACGAGCGCTAAAAAAGTAGGTACTTAACAGCCAAATCTCGTTGAGTATGAATGAGATCCGAGAATAATCCGCCATGTTGACGTTATCATGTGACCTACGACGTTATCGCAAGCGCAACAACTTAAAAGATATGAGTGACAGGTTTAATTCATCTATCTGTAAATATCTTGATATTGATCAAATTGCTTATTTTGTGGTCTTGTTGAAGACACAGCTGCCAGTAATTTTGTAATTGTAGTACAATTAATATATATTTGGGTTAATTTAAAGTTCTTATATTTTTAACTACTGATGTGAGTTTATTTTTTGTTACAAAAACCCAAATTCGCGTGAATATATTGTTAATTTCTTTATTTTATATGCAAAAATGTCAATCCACAAGCAAAAGTGGCATAAATCTCATTTGTTTTCCTCTTTTTCTTGTTGAATTAGCTTTAGTTTCATCCCTCATGCTTATAAATTATAAACAAATAAATAACTTTTATGCATTATGATGTATTCAAAATATTTAATCTTGTCATGTTTTATGTCTGTGTATATAATCTCAAACTATCATGTATACAAACCCATATTTTTTTGTTTTTTGTCATCATTATTGTTCATTGTTAAAGATACAACCATGGTATTTTCCCTGATCTTGTAATTGTAGATCCTGCAATAAAAATAAAGATATGAGTGACAGGTGCACTAACACCGCACACCAGTAACTCAACCCTACCTAGAACAGTTTTCCTCAGTGTTAGCAATGTCTGAAGCCAAAGAAGACATCAGCAGCTGCTCGAAGATCTCGCCTTTGGAGAAGACTGATTTTATACTCAAAAAATTTAAGTATAACTACATAAAATTAAGATTACTCCAGAATGAATTGCTCTGCTAGCACATCCCAACACTTATACACAATAACAATGATAAATGCTGACCAAAACTTAATTATATAACTTTTCATTTTACTTCTTTAGTAAAACAAGCAAAATGTAATGTTTTGTCATATGACAGCTGTGCATTAACACACACTAGACAAATACAGTTGATGTGAATATATCTCAATTTACAGTCAATTCATGCATTCATTCATTGCTTAATAAAATATATACATCTAAATGATAATAATAATTAATAATTAATAATAAAAAAAAGTGAAATACAAATAATAATGACAATAAATACATATACAAGACAACAACACACAAAACAAAGCTTTATTCAAATGTATTGATCTAACAATCAGGTATTTACAGTCCTGTTGTCATCTCAACACAGCTGTGCCAATTCTGCAGCTTTATTCTGATGAAGCAGCTGATGAACACCTTCATCATCATGTCCCTCACTGCTGCTCTTCTCAATGGGGACAGTGTTGATCCAGAGGATGAGGAAAACGATGATGATGATGGACCCCTAAACCCTCAACCTTGAAGCAGGAGTGGGAGAAGATGTGCGGGACAATCTGCTGCTGCAAACATTCATGTGTTCTCCATCAGCAGATTAAAACATTTTACAATTAATTCATGTCAGCATTCTGTTTCTTGACATATTTCATTTCATATTTTTACAATTACTTGCTAATTTTTGTTGTAGCTTCATTACATTTGTGGTGTGGTGGGCTAAACCACTGAGCTGGTCAGCAGAAGGTTTGCTGGTTTGATCTGTGCAGCGTCTCCTCCAGTGTGCCCTTGATTGAGTCACTTGAAAGGAGGAGTGATGGAGGATCTCGTCCATGACACTGAACCATTCCCAGGATCTGCTGTGGCTCTCCATCCTCAGTGCTCACACCAGTCTGAGGACATTCACATCCTACAATAATGCACAAATATAATACAAAAGCAGCCATTTTAACAGCACAGTGTCATTTGATTTCTGTTTTAGAAATAACAAAATGATCTTACTTTATATTTTGTTTCAGGCTTTCCTCTTTATTTCTAACAAATGCCGTCGTCAGCTTTCCTTGCAGGTCCTGCTCCACAAAAGCTCTGCAGCAAACATACAGACATCAAGAACCAGAAAAGTGCTGTAATAAGTCTGTTTAAATTCCAATAATTAAAATAAAATAGACTTTAGATTTAAATAGACTTTGTATTCATTTCTGTAGTATCCTCACCAAAAGCTTTTGATGGCATCATTCCTCTACCTGATAAACACACGTGATCATCTGTCCCTGTAACATCAGACAAGTTTCCTGAGATTTATGTGCTCAAATCTACATTTACATGTTGATGTGTTAACTCACTTCTTATCCAACACAAATGTTCCTTAATGTATGAACAGTACTAATGGGCAAATAAAATAAATTAAACTTATGTGTAGTTACTGTAGATTTATTTATTTACATTATTTTCATTCATGTAATGTAAGCAGTGTTGACAACAGTGAATAACAGCACAAACACATCACTCATAATACATAATCCATCACTCATAAGTCATAATACTTAAATATGTTCCTGTCAGAGGTTAAATAAACATTTAATAAGCATCTTTAAGATGTATGGTTTAGAATATGTAATTCCAATTCGGAGAATTAAGTTATGTGTGTTTACTAGAGATCCCGTTATCTACATAATACATAATAAATCGTGTTTTACAGTAAAGTCACAACTATAGTGTCTAGCATCTTCACACATTCAGCAGTTTACTCTACAGTAGTTCAACAAATGTGTTTTTGGTTTTCAATACTCACATTTAACAGCATCTGCGTCACTTTTCTCAAGTGTTTGATTATGACGTATCCTCTCCTGTGGCCTCCTGGGATAGAAAAGTATCTATCGAGGAATACTTCAGAATCTGGGCGGAAGTAGTAGGCCATCCGGGAACTCCTCGACTACTCATTTATGATTACTGAGGTTTCTGACATACTTATTCGCTCGCCTACTGCTTTTCCCCTACTAAATAGTATAGAAGTAGGCGGTTTCGGACGCAGCCAGAGTCTCTTCTCCTAACCAAGGCTGCATTTATTTAATCAAACATACAGTAAAAACAGTAACATTGTGAAATATTATTAACCTGCATTCTATAGTAAAATATAATTTATTCCTGTGATCAAAGCTGAATTTTCAGCATCATTACCCCAGTCTTCAGTGTCACATGATCCTTCAGAAATCATTCTTATATGCTGATTTGATGCTCAAGAAACATTTATGATTATTATCAGTATTCAAAAGTTGTTGCTTTATATTTTTGTGGAAACAATTATATCATTCAAACATTTGTGGTAAGATTAAAAAAGAGAAATTAATACTTCATCAAGGATACTTTAAATCGATCAAAAGTAACAGTCAACCCTAAATGACAACATTTATAACAAAAAAATTCTATTTAGTAAATGTTGTAATAAACTTAATTAATTAACTTAATTAACATTTTCTAATCATCAAAGAATCCTGAAAAAGGTATCACCATTTCCACAAAAATGTTAAGCAGCACAACCATTTTCAACATTGATAATAATTAGAAATTTTGCATGAGCACCAAATCAGCATATTAAATGATTCTGCTAAATTTAAATTATTATTTAAATTCTTTATATACCTGTTTATCCTTTAACTTATCTACATTACAGATGAGATTTCAATCAGGATTCAGGAGGTTATTAGTCTGGAGGTTGGAGATGTTTACTGCACATACATATATATATATATATATATATATATATATATATATATATATATATATATATATATATATATATATATATATATATTTATTTTTTTCTCAACAGGAGCTGTAAGGAATAACCAGTCCTCTACCAGTGCAGCGGATTCTTGCCTTTGACCGTGGCGGTGGCCAGAAGGAACGTGCCAAAGCCAAAGAGGCCTTAACTGAGGTAAATTTCAGATAGAACCAGCATAGTGGCGGGTTGTGTTTCATCACCATACCATTACAATAAGCAATAGTAGCTGACTTCATAAAGAAAAAAGGGGCAGTTGAGTTTGTATTGTCACATGTTAGTGTATGCCAAGCCCAGTTGCAGCACATTTATTTTTATAATACTGTACAGTATTATCTCTACATTTAGAGATTTTCTGTGGACTGGTCTTGTCTTATCTTTTTAGAAAACATTATACGAAAAGCATTATATTAATATTTTGAAGACACTTCATATTTAGTTCAAATTGTACATGAGAAAAGCATAAGGAGAAATTTACAGATTTTTTACTTGGATACAACGGTGAAAAATGTGTATAGGAGAACAGACTTTTATCACAATTATACATACATGAGTGATTTTTTTTTATTCTGGTAATTTTAAAGGATTAGTTCACTTTAAAATCAAGATTTCTGATAATTTACTTACCCCCATGTCATCCAAGATGTTCATGTCTTTCTTTCTTCAGTCAAAAAGAAATTAAGGTTTTTGATGAAAACATTCCAGGATTATTGTCCTTATAGTGGACTTCAGTGGTTCCAGACATACTGTATGTCCCATGCCTTC
The DNA here is from genome assembly GCF_024489055.1 of Chanodichthys erythropterus. Taxonomy (NCBI): domain Eukaryota; kingdom Metazoa; phylum Chordata; class Actinopteri; order Cypriniformes; family Xenocyprididae; genus Chanodichthys; species Chanodichthys erythropterus. Next base: position 37,418,677 of record NC_090225.1, read on the forward strand.
CCTATTCAACTTACAGAAAAAAACAGAATTGGCGCCGCATTCGTTCCGTAAGTAGAATAGGGAAGGTGTAGGACATACAACGTAAGCTTTGAAGCACGTACAAGATGATCATTTGTGTTTATAAAGCATATACAGTTGTTGTTTTTTTTTTGTTTGTTTGTTTTTTTTCCGAAAATGATCGATTGTTTCGCTAGATAAGACCCTTATTCCTCGTCTGGTATCATTTAAAGCCCTTTGAAGCTGCACTGAAACTAATTTTGACCTTCAACCATTTGGAGTCCATTGAAATCCACTATAAGGAGAATAATCCTGGAATGTTTTCATCAAAAACCTTCATTTCTTTTCAACTGAAGAAAGAAGGACATGAACATCTTGGATGACGTGGGGGTAAGTAAATTATCAGGAAAATTTTACTTGAAAGTGGACTAATCGTTTAATTTGCAGCAGTTGTTTAAAGTTGGTGTTCATTTGTGTGACGTAAATAAGTGTCAAATTTCAGCCAAAGCAGAGTGATAAGACCAATAGCACTAGATTTCTTTGGTGTGCTTTAACATAGATTGAGAAGGGGAAATTGAAAGACAAAGTACACAGCCTGTCTGATGTGTCAAAGGCTATGTTCACACTGTCAGTCTAAATACAATTATTGGTGTATCCGATTGGAATCTGATCATGGCATGAGAAAGTGACATAAACCATGCAAAATCTGATCAGATTGGTCAAACTGAAACTGATTTCCAGAAATTACATTTGAATATGATTTCAAACCACATATGAATGTAGCTCAAAGCAGATTAGTAAAAATCACATGTAATTTCATGTCATTTGTTTTGTGGTTCACACTTTATGATCACATTTCAATCGGATTTGCGCAAAAATCGGATTTGGACTGACAGTCTGAATGAGGCTTACATCTCCACCAATTGTGGAGTCAGAATTGACTACACACAGCAATAGTAGAGGCTCATAAAGACGAGCCTCACAACTGTCAGATTCTTGATTTACTGGGACATTTACATGAATATCTAACAGCTTTCTTTTTTTTTCTGCAGATGCCTCATGGGAATTAAACGGCACATATGAAGTGGTTTGTAATACCATGGTTTTCCGACCTGCCCTGATTGGTTCTTGATATGTTTATGGTTCATTATATGAAATTATTTTTTGTATGCTTTTTTTCCCCCATTTCTTCTATTTTTTTCTTCTTAAAATATACATTAAGAAAAGTCGTGAGATTGTTTACCTGTTCATGTATCAATGTTTTAAAGGATAGTTTACCGGAAAATGAAAATATGCTGTTAATTTACTCACTCTCAAGCCATCCATGATGTAGGTGACATTTTTTCTTCAGTTTACACAAAAGATTTTTAGCGTGGTCCTTGGTGATTCTTATAATGCAAGTCAATGGCTACTGTCACTTTGAGTTATAAAAACATATTACAGGCTAAACAAAGTTAATACCTGTGACTGATGCTGACGTTACATTGAGGTCTTATGAATCATCCGGAGCCACATGTATTCTTTTTGTCTTGCCTGTATATGTTTTGCGTTTCAAACTGACTGTAGCCATTGACTTTTATATTATACTTCTATATTATATCTTCTGCCCTCAGCTTGCGTTTTTCTTATTTTGCTTTGGCAGCGAGCTAAACAAAGGCTCAGTAAAGGACGCAGACGGAAATCAGAGTCAAACTCTCTTTACTGAAGACCAATTTGTGAAACTGTAACACAAATGAACACAGATATTGAAAAAATGCTAACTTTACAAAGCTACAGTTACTTCACATAGCTCCAAACAGTATGTAAGATACATATGAATCGCCTTTACATAATTTAGAACATAACAATGGTGAGATGAATAAACAATCTAGGATCAAATTATGTGCCTTTAGTTACATTCAGCATTTTACATGTAAATAGTTCTAAAAGATACACACAACTTATCAAAAATCAACAATCATATGTTACTGCATAGATTAAGCTTTTAAACTTACAGATTGTGCCTTTTCAAGAGCAAAACAACAAGGATGGACGTGGATGCACCTCTATGCTCTGCACCATGAGCTCTGAAAATCCAATATGGCTGCTGTATTACTAAAATGACAGTTCTTAAAGGCACCACTAGGTGTCAGTATGTACAAAGTAAATTAAAATATTACCAGGGCCAGGACACTCCCCGCCTGACATCAATAGATGTCACACTAGACTTACGGAACAGTAATTAAATGTCAACATCGTACAGTCAAGATTGTTAGGCTACCAATCTAACTTGGTTCCTTGGAAACCAAAAGAACAACCTCTGTGACTGGTCTCAGGAAGAACCTTTGATCACCTTTCTTTATGATTTTTACTTCAACCTTTCTAACTTTGCCGTCTTCACTTGGGTAGGTTTTAGTTATGATCCCAACTGGCCAGTCATTTCTTTTCTCCTGGGCATCTTTCAGAAGCACAACGTCTCCATTCTGTAGGTTTGGCTTAGCTGTACGCCACTTGCGACGTCCTTGAAGTCCACTCAAATATTCATTCTTCCATCTTCCCCAGAAGACATTGGCTAAATACTGAACACGGCGCCACAGAGCTCTGCATAGATCGTTATTTTCAATTTGGCCAGGTGGTACTGGTGGGGCCCCAACTTTTTGCGTGAGCAACATTGCTGGCGTTAGTATCATCGGTTGTTCTGGATCAGTGGAGACTGCAGTTAAGGGACGAGCATTCACAATTGCACTCACTTCTGCCATGAATGTTACCAAAACTTCATGTGTGAGCCTAGCAGGGCTATGTTGCAGGAGCATGGCATCAAGAATACGTCGGGCAACTCCAATCATGCGCTCCCAGGACCCTGCCATATGTGAAGCATGTGGAGGATTGAACTGCCAACAACATTGGTTATCCGATAGGTAAGCTTGGATGTTTGTGTTTTGGCAACCTCGCTTATCAATTTGTAGCTCTTTGCAGGCTCTCACAAAGTTGGTTCCACAATCAGACCTCAGGATCTTAGCGGGGCCTCTGATGGCAAAGAAACGTCGCAGGGAATTGATAAAACATGAGGCACTCATAGACTCGATCACTTCTATGTGAATCGCTCGTGTGGTCATGCAAGTAAATATGACTGCCCATCTTTTAGCTTCTGCTTGGCATCCTCGTGTTTTTCTGGCTGCGACTGGCCATGGACCAAAGACATCCAGACCCACAAATGTAAATGGTGGGTCTATGTGTAATCTGTCGGCTGGTAAATCTGCCATGATCTGCTGCTCTTGCTTGCCTCTCAGCTTGCGACAGGTGACACAGTTAAAAATGGAGCTGCTAACTGATCTCTTACCTCCAACAATCCAGTAGCCACCTGCCCTGATGGCACCTTCTGTGAGATGACGGCCTTGATGACACACTTTCTCGTGGAAGTGTCGAATCAAAAGCTGGGTAACATGACATTTACCAGGTATGAGAGCTGGATTCAGTTCTTCAGATGGTAGCTGAGCTCTCCCTAGCCGACCTCCTACTCTGAGACACCCTTCTGTGTCAATGAATGGACAGAGTTTGTTGAGAGGACTTGACCTTTGCACAGATTGACCTTGTTCTAGGCGTTTAAAGTCATCTCTGTAGACTTCTCTCTGGACAGTTTGAATGATCGTAGCTTTAGCCTGTTTTAGCTGCTCTTCCTCCTTATGCTTGTTGCAAATGTGCCATCCGTGACAGACATTTCCTGTACCGGGCTTGAAAGATTTGGCTATGTGTTGCAGTCGTGCTACAGCCTTTAACAGGGAACTCCATCTGGAGAATCTTTGAAACCTTGCACTTCCAAGGTTTCTTTGTGACAGACTAGTAACACAGGTAACACACTCAGGACGAAGCTCTGCATCCGTTTCAGGACTGACGAGGGTGTAAGGCCTTTTATCAAGTTCGTCTTGTCTTGTGTGAAGGAGAAATGGAGGCCCTGTAAGCCAATATGATGAAGTCAGTTGCTCAGGGGGAAGGCCTCTGCTAGCAGCATCAGCTGGATTAAGATGAGTGGGCACAAAGTTCCACTGATGCGGTTGTGTAGAATGTCTAATGCGCTGCACTCGGTTGTGAACGTAAACATAGAAATGCCTTGTCTCATTGAAGATGTATCCAAGCACTACCTTGGAGTCAGTGTAGAATCTCAAATCATCCAGTGTTGTATCCAGCTGTTCTTGAAGCATCTCTGCTACTTCCACTGCCAGTACAGCCGCACATAACTCAAGTCGAGGGACAGTGACATCTGGCTTTGGGGCAAGTTTTGCTCTGCCGAAGAGAAAACCAACTTCACTAAAACCATCTGCGTCAGTAACTTTCAGGTAAGCTACTGTACCTACAGCCTTAGTGGAAGCATCGCAAAAAATGATGACCTCTTTCTTGTGTGCAGTAGATAATGAAGTAGAGGAAAACATTCTTGGGATTTTCAGCCCTTGCACATGTTTGAGGGAATCTTTCCATTTTTGCCATCGCTCCTGTTTCTCTTCAGGCAGAATAACATCCCAATCATCTGCATTTCCAGAGATGTCTCTTAGGATGGAGCGTCCCTCGATGCTTACAGGTACTATAAATCCTAGAGGATCGTACAAGCTGTTGATGGTAGAGAGCACTCCTCGCTTAGTGTAAGGTTTGTCACTGATGGAAACTTGAAACACAAATGTATCTGTTGACAAGTCCCAGCACAATCCTAAGCTTCGTTGAATGGCTGGTGAGTTTACCCCAAGATCAAGGCCCTGCAACGTAGTCGCTAAATCTTCATTCGGAAAGGCTCTCATGACGACGTGGCTGTTGGACGAGATTTTGTGAAGGCGGAGGTTGGATCGTGCTAGCATCTGTTGAGCTCTGCTCAATACATCAACGGCCTCCGCTATCGAACTGAACGATTTCAGCCCGTCGTCTACATAGAAATGCCGCTCAATGAAGAGCCTTGCATCACTTCCATACTCCTGTTCTCCCTCTAGAGCTGTTCTCTTGAGCCCGTATACAGCTACCGATGGAGAGGGACAATTGCCAAAAACGTGGACCCTCATGCGGTACTCCATCAAGGTTGTGATCCTGAAACCACAAGAAGCGCAGGTAATCTCGATGTTCTTCTTTGACCAGAAAGCTGTGAAACATTTGTTCAATATCTGCCATCACAGCATAGGAGTCTGATCTGAAGCGGATGATCACACCTATCAGGCTGTTGTTCAAGTCTGGACCTTTAAGGAGAACTTGATTTAAGGATATGTTGTTGTACTGGGCGCTTGAATCAAACACTATCCTGAGCTTCCCTGGCTTTTGTGGGTGATAAATACCAAAACTTGGGAGGTACCAACATTCCTTGTTGTCTTTAAGAGGGGGAGCAATCTCAGCATGTCCTTTTTTGAACATTGTCTCCATGAATTCCACATAATGGTCCTTCATGTCTGTCTTCCTTTTCAGAGTACGACGAAGTGATAAGAGACGACTAACAGCCTGGTCTCTATTGTTGGGCAAACGCTCTCTGGGACAGCGAAACGGGAGTGGAGCCACCCAACTATTTGCAACATCTTTGGTGAATTCATTGTCCATAATGTCCAGGAAAGCCTCATCTTCTTTAGATAGTGCAAGCATATTGTCTTCATTGGTTTGTTTGAAGATATGCTTTCCAATGTCATGAGATCGTTTTGTGCTCTTTATAAAGAGCCTGGGATCTTCACTAGTGAACCTTTCTTTAGAACAGATGCTGTTTTTGCAAGGCATGAGAAAGCTGGGCCTGCCGTTCTCAAGCACACTAGTTTTGAATGTGCTCACCATGGGTATGTGAGCTCCACTGAGGCACACGTCTCCTACAATCACCCATCCCAAGTCGAGGAGTTGGGCATATGGAGCATTGTGGGGTCCATTGCGCTGCTTGCGGACCTTGTGTGCACGGATAAGATCTCTCCCTATGAGAATGAGAATATCAGCTGCAGGATCTAGTGAAGGTATCTGAGAGGCAATGGATTGAAGATGAGGGTGGTAAGCAGCGGCTTCAGGAGTAGGAATTTCCATTCTACTGTCAGGGATCGAATTGCACTCTATGAGTGTCGGAAGACTCATTGACACTTTCCCATCCAAGGACTCGACCACAAAGTCTTTTGCTCTCCTCCCACTAGTATCAACTGTGCCTGAACATGTTCTCATCGTGTAAGGGAAGACTTCACCTTGAACATTGAACATGCGAAAGAAGGCTGATCTCGCTAAGGAGAGATTACTTTGATCATCTAGCATGACGTAAAGGCGCTTCTTTTCCTCAGGATGACCGGCAGGGTAAACATTGACTAGGCAGATTTTTGAGCATGACTTTCCTTGTAGCCCTGTTCCACATATTTCTGTACAGACGGATGTGGTCACTGTGGAGGTTGGTTCCTCTTGCTCCCCGCCTTGAGCCTCTGTTGGCACAGTAGGTTCATTTTTGAGCCATGGAGCTGGACCATCATGAAGTGCAGAGACATGATCATTGCTATTGCATTCTGTACAGTGGATAATCATCCTGCAGTCTTTAGCCCTGTGATCTGAGGAAACACAACACTTGTAGCAGATAGAGTTCTCCTTGAGAAACGTTTTTCTTTCAGGTAAGGACTTCATTCTGAAACCTCTGCATTTCACTAGTGAGTGGTTCCTTTTATGGATGGGACAATGTCTTGTCAGGTCAACTGAACTGATGTCGGAACTTACGGACGTGTTTGATTGAACCTCCGTTTTGCTGACAGAGATAGAAGATCTGAATCTTGACTGCTTTATTGGGATTTTTTCAGCTTTAAGAGGCAATGTGTTGGAAGATTGAAAAGAGAAGCTAGGATCTGTTCTCATTTCAGCATACTCATTAACAAACTCAACAAAGAATGAAAAAGGTGGATAATGAAATAGATAGTCTTTCTTGTATTTTGTTCCCTTAACTATCCATGCTTCCTGAAGATTGTGAGGCAGTTTCTCAACAATAGAGTTTATACCCTTTGATGTGTCGAGGAATCCAAGACCAGGTATATTGCCTTCTTCTTTCACTGCTTGCACTTCCAGGAGGAGATCTGCGAGTGCTTGCAACTGATTGAAATCTTTGTGAGAAATCTTAGCAAAATTCTCTAAACGTTGGAATAAAGATGCTTCAATTACCTCAGGGGAACCATATTTTTTGTCTAAACGTTGCCACAAGTGCCTGAGGCCTGCTTCAGGATCATGTGCATGGGCTGCTCTTATTCTCAGAGCATGTCGAAGGGACTCACCTTCTAGCCATTTGATAAGCAAATCAAGCTCTTCATTGCCTTTTAGATTCAGACCATCAATGGCATTCATAAATGCTGTTTTCCAGGGTATGTAATTCTCTGGCTTGTTGTCAAACACTTTAAAGCTGCTAGTGAGAATATCACGGCGTGCAAGAAACACTGCAAGATCAGACACCTCACTGGATCGAGGTGCTGGCGTACTTGGTGAGCAGGGGTTCCTCACAGGAGAAGGAAAGTAATTCAGCTGCCTTGTATGCTGATACCCCATTTGTTCATGTCTGCTCGTGTTATCTACAGCATCAGGAGTAATCTGGATGATTCCAGGAATGTCTTTGTGCTCAGCACTTGCTTGATCATCTTCTTTCTTCTCATTTTGAAGAGAAAAGTGCCTTCTAATGTATTCATCAGTACGTTCCACAGCAACAGAACTGCCCCTTTCAGTTTCATAATTTGAACAAACTGCTGCAGATTCCAACACCCTTGCTGCTGCGAGAGCTGCTTCAGCTTCTCCCTCCTCTTTCAGAGCGTTCAGCGTTGCTTCGATCCTAGCCTTTTCGATCTCCATGTCTATCTGACGCTTTGCAAACTCAGCTCTTGTGCGTGCGGCCTCTGCCATTGCGCGTGCTTCCGCTGCAGCTTGGCTTGCATTAGATTTATGGGAGCGACGTGAGGATGAAGTGTTACTGGCTGAAGATTTAGCCTCTGACCTGGTTTCCAGCTTAGATGCCTGGCTGTGCTTCGACGAGTGTGACATTCTGGATCTTTCAGAAGATAGTGTGCATGTAGTCCACTATAAAGGCTCTTGATGCGAAGTCAATCTTTTCACTCTTCTGCCCTCAGCTTGCGTTTTTCTTATTTTGCTTTGGCAGCGAGCTAAACAAAGGCTCAGTAAAGGACGCAGACGGAAATCAGAGTCAAACTCTCTTTACTGAAGACCAATTTGTGAAACTGTAACACAAATGAACACAGATATTGAAAAAATGCTAACTTTACAAAGCTACAGTTACTTCACATAGCTCCAAACAGTATGTAAGATACATATGAATCGCCTTTACATAATTTAGAACATAACAATGGTGAGATGAATAAACAATCTAGGATCAAATTATGTGCCTTTAGTTACATTCAGCATTTTACATGTAAATAGTTCTAAAAGATACACACAACTTATCAAAAATCAACAATCATATGTTACTGCATAGATTAAGCTTTTAAACTTACAGATTGTGCCTTTTCAAGAGCAAAACAACAAGGATGGACGTGGATGCACCTCTATGCTCTGCACCATGAGCTCTGAAAATCCAATATGGCTGCTGTATTACTAAAATGACAGTTCTTAAAGGCACCACTAGGTGTCAGTATGTACAAAGTAAATTAAAATATTACCAGGGCCAGGACATTATACAAATCACCAAGGACCACATTTTCAGCTAAAAATCTTCTTTACTGATAGTAAATTAATGGCAAATTTTCATTTTTGGGTGATTGATCCCTTTAAGCTTAGTGAATATGATGTAACTAGAGACTTAAATGATTAGTTCACTTTCAAATGAAAATTACCCCAAGCTTTACTCACCCTCAAGCTTAATACTTTAATATATCTCCGATTGTGTTCATCAGAAAGTCATATACACCTAGAATGGCTTGAGCGTGAGTAAAGCTTGGGGTAATTTTCATTGAAAGTGAACTAATCCTTTAAAGGGATATTTCACCCAAAAATGAAAATTCTGTCATTAATTACTCATCTCATTTTGTTCCAAACTCTTAAGACTTTCTTTCATCTTTGGAACGCAAATGAAAATCGTTTTGATGAAATTGGAAAGATTTCTGTCTCTCTGTTGACGGCTACACAACTACCTCTTCTACACTTCTATGAACTTCAACTACAAAGTTCATAAAGAGATCACCAAACTAATCCATATAAATTGAGTGGTTTAATCCAAATTGTCTTGAATTTGGATTAAACGATCACTTTATATGATGAACAAACCTCTTGCTGATGCTCAAGCGTGCTGTATAACAAGAATGAACCTTATAGCTTCCCTTTACCACAACTGTCTCACCGGCCCCCGTTCCCTCTCCTCCTCCCTCTCATTTCCGTCAATGGAACCAACGTGACTTTTACAGGAGAGGGAGCGGGGGCCGGTGAGAGGACTTTTCACGAGTGAAGATATTACTGCGCCAAGTCAAAGTGCTTCCGAGCACTTGCTATGGTATTCCGCCATACAATATAGTTATCCATTTTACATGCTTAGAAAAGCGCAACGTTTTGTTTTGTGTCACCGTCCTAGGCTGAGTTACACTACTTGAGTAACTGTATTTAAATAGGGAAAACGTGGAGGTGTTTGGTAGCTTCTCTGCTTGGCCCCTATTGAATGAACTGGGCTAAGCTAAGTGCTAATAAAGTTTCGCCGCGAGAAAGAGGGATTTAGTGCACGCACTGAGACGAGAGAGGCATGTATCAACTCGTCTTAGTTAAGGGAATAACATAGTTTAATATGAAAAAACGTATCCCTTTAAGCTTCAGAGTGGTAGTTGCATAGCTGTCAACAGGAACAGAAAGCTCTCGTATTTCATCAGAAAGATCTTCATTTGTGTCCCGAAGATGAATGAAAGTCTTACGGTTGTAGTTACTGTATACAAAATGAGCTGGCCCTGATCCGGCACGGTTCTGGACCAGATCCAGAACAGAGCTGGACCAGATCTGGTCCACATTTGGCCCAAATTGGCATAAAGGAATCCACATCTGGTCCGGAGCTGGCCCAGTGCTGGTCCAGATGAGGAAAAACGGATCCGTGCCAGTATTGGCCCGTTGTGCCAAAAGACACCGGCCCGGGTCCGTTTTACGGACCTGGGCCAGAACTTAAGTGTCTGGGCCAGATCTGGGCCAGATGATTTTTGCTATCTGGGGAATGTTTATAACATGGGAGTCACCCAAGAGGGGGAAAAGTGACATGTTATATTTCTCAAACGCGGCTCGCGGGCAGAACCGGCGAACAACGCATAGAGAAGACTCAGTGCAAACAGCAGAAGGATGCTCCATTAAATTAAGCATATAACATGTTTCTCACCCAAGCTAGGGAAGAAAGACATGTCATATATCTGGATTAACGCGGCTCGCGGGGGAGGGACCGGGAGAGCATCATGTCAAATTCAGCTGAGAGAGCGAGAGCTCGCATCCTCAACGAGCGCGGTTTGCGGGGGAGGACCCGGCAAATAACGCGTTCGGAGACGGCATTTGAAGCAAACGCCAGCGAGAAAGTAGAAAAATAAGCTCTGTACTCACCTGACGGAAGACGGCAGGGAATAAGCTGAATGCTCTCAGATGCTGAAGGCGGCACGAGGGCGGCGCGGTGAACAGCTGCTAGAGAACGAAGATCCGTGGAGCGATTGGCTCTGCATGTGCCACAGTTGTGCCACAGTGACGTTAAGCCGCGGGAAAAGAGGCGGCCGGAAGCGGGCGGCTCGAGAGCGGCAGTCTGCGAGGGCGCCGGCGCTGTCTTCGCTCGGCGGTCTCAGCTCAGTCCGCTGCGGGAGCCTCTTCAACCGCGGCGAGAACTTCTCCCAGGCGAGCTTCTTCCAGGCGGCGAAGGCTTTGGCCGGAGATCAGCGAAGAGTGATATGAAGTCGTCGCTGAAGGAGAGAGAACTGAAATCCTATGGCGACGCGCCTGCTTATATAGCTACCCCGCCCATTTCGGCGGGAATATTCGCGGGCTTTGTCGCCATAGGCCGAGCGGCTATGCCGCGCCGTCATTGGTTCAACAACTTGTCTATGAGTGAACCAATGACGATGCAGTTACACTGCGTTATTGAAAAAGGCTTCAGCAACGGGGAAAAAGGAGACCTTTCCCCATACGCAGTACGAGTGAAGTATCGAAAGGGAACACTTGTTACTTTTGTCCCGCTGCTATTGTGGTGGTTTTGTGTTTGATGTAGCGTTTATTAAAACATGTTTTTGTCACATTATACCAACAGAATATGCCGAGAGTTAGGGTCAGAAAGACAGACAGGGGTCTGATTCATCCAGATATTTATGAGAGGGCGTTTCTGGGCATATCTGTCAGCAACATCAGTCTCAGGGCAGCCGCTGAGTCGCATGGCATATGCCATGTCACTTTGCTCAGATACTGCAGGAGGAGGACAGATACCAGTAGGGAGAAGACTAGACCACCAGGGTATAGATCACATTCTAAAGTCTTCTCTGTGGACCAAGAGAGGAAGCTGCAGGCTTATATTAAGAGGGCATCTGATATTCATTTTGGCCTGTCTCCTAAGAAGGTTTGTGTTATAAGCTACAGCAAAATCACTCATAGGCCTACTCTTACTAAAACAATTTTAAATGCTTATCAGTATGTGAGATTTGTATAATCTTTAAATAGATTTTTCATTTTTATCTTAATTTTTTTTATTAACATTTTTGTCAAATCTTTGTAAATTGTTTCATTTTTCCACTATTTATTTTTTTGTCTCTGAAGCTGCTGCAACATATAAAAATCCCCAGTGAAGAATCAGTAGTCTTATTTTATCTTAATCATGTCATAAACAATCTCCCTCTAACCATTTTTTTTTCTGTTTTAGTTGCGCAAATTTGCATATGAATTGGCCAGCAGTTATGGATGCAAATATCCAAGTGGATGGGATGCCACCAAGATGGCGGGAAAGGACTGGCTCACCTCCTTCGTTGAGCGCAACAATTATTTGTTCATTCGCCGACCTCAAGCCACCAGCATGTCCCGCTCAACCAGCTTCAACAAAACAAACGTGACAGCTTTTTTTAAAAACCTGCAGACAGTTCTGGCCCGCTACCTTTTTGAAGCAAAGGATATTTGGAATGTGGATGAGAGTGGTAAAATTTACAATTCATTAAACTTAAAAAGCTAGAGTGATTCAGTGGTTTAAACTACACAAGACAAATTCATTGTTGTATAAAATGTAATAACAGATATAGACCGTGATAACACATACTGTAGCCTACAGATAAATATATACAGATTATAAAACTGAGGAGAATAAATATGTAATTATATAAAAACACTACACACACACCTAGCTATAATAAATGCATATACAAACAAATAAATAAATAAATAAATAACAGATATAGTGAACATAAAACAAAATAAATGTAACTACATACAAACACTAATAATACACACACACCTAGGTATACAAATATCTACAAATGTTCATGAAAGCTCATCAAAGTTTATAATTCATTTTCAGGTACCACGACGGTCCAAGTGCCAGATAAAATAATCGCCACCAAGGGGAAGCGCCAGGTCGGTGCAGTGACCTCTGGGGAAAGGGGGACATTGGTCACCATTGCCCTCGCTGTAAATGCTCAAGGTAATTGCATCCCCCCATACTTCATCTTTCCCAGGAAGAAGTTCCACGACCACTTTGTGAGAAATGGTCCCATTGGCTCTGCTGGTTCTGCAAATAGCTCAGGGTGGATGCAGGATACAGACTTTCTGGCCTTTCTCCAGCACTTTGCCAGATACACCCGTGTGACCCTGGAGTCGAAGGTGCTGCTCCTCCTGGACAATCATTGGTCACACCTTTCCGTGGCAGCAATTGACTTTTGTCGGTCAAACGGCATAGTCCTTCTATCTTTCCCAACCCACTGTTCACATCGTCTCCAGCCACTCGACAGGAGTGTCTTTGGTCCACTGAAGCGATACATGAACACAGCAGCAGATCACTGGATGAGAACACACCCTGGAATAAAATGTACAACATTTAAACATTTATTGATAAACTTCATTCGAATGCTGCAACATCGTGCGCAATACAATATATGCACTATGTTAATATAATAATTTCTTAATTCCATTCTTTTTCTAAATTAAAAATAAATATTATTATAGGCCTATCCATTTCTGATGCCATAGCGCAGGTTGTTTACACATGGTCATGAGAAATAGATGTTGTTCCCTCAATGTAATGAAGTCGTTCCCTCACCATATGATCTTGAGGCCATGACTTACATCGCTTGGCCACGACATAAGGATGTCGTTACCTCGACAAAACGATCTCATGGCCACAAGTTATTATAATGTTCCCACTAATTAATATCTTGTGGCCACGACATATTATCACGTTCCCACGAGTTTATGGCTGCGTCCGAAAACCTAGGTAGCTGTCTTGTTGCCTCACTGTCTTATCCACCTGTTTCCGCGGGGCGCTACTGTAAAAGAGAACGTGGATAGTAGCGGAAGTAGCATACAAATGGTATTTAGTGTGCTAATTAACGAAGAGGCTAAAGCTGTCTGAAACCGCTCCCTATCCACTATATCAGGGATGGACAACTCCGGTCCTGGAGGGCCAGTGTCCTGCAGAGTTTATCTCCATCCCTGATAAAAACTCACTTGCCTATAACATTCTACTAATCCTAAAGACCTTGATTAGCTGGTTCAGGTGTGTTTGATTAGGGTTGGAGCTAAACTCTGCTTGATACTGGCCCTCCAGGACCGGAGTTGTCCATCCCTGCACTATATAGTCCACTATATCGGGTGCCATTTTGTAGTGGTGTCCGAATTCTGAGTGAACGACTTCATTCCCTACATTCGTTCACTACATTATACCCACAATTCTCTCTGATTTCGAGTGTACATTCCATGTACACTTGCTGAACCACTAACGAATTTCCCAAAATCCAATTTTTTTAACTTTTTATTTTTTTTTATCACTACTTGAATAAACCTACTAAAATGTAGGGGGACATTATTATATAGATGAATTAAAAAAAAAATAATAAATTATATTAATAAAAATATTATTTTTATCATTAAAATATTATGTAGGCATTAAATCAATTTAATGTGTTTTACTAACAGCAATGTGTTTTAATAATTTGTGGCACTGTTAACTCATTAAACTTTAAAAGATGATAATTTAGTGGATGATTTAAAAAAATTCGTTAATCATAGGTATAGCTTATTCAAATCATAACGGTCGCCTGAGGGCGCTCAAAGACCACGTAATCTGTGAGCGAGAGAGTTTCTAACAACTTTATTAAAAAGGATAAATACATGAAAATTATGTACACTTGTTAATGTGTTTATTTTTGTTTGCAGTATTTTATAGTATTAAATGATTATGAACACATTAAGCATGACAAAAAAATATACAATCGATTAAACTACAAAGCATGTATGATTACAAAATGAAGTCATTATGATTGTTATCGTTATTAACATTGTTTTATAATGTAAATGACATGTAGGATAAAATAGTTTTTTCGCGTGTCGAGCCGTTTCTGAGATAGATCCGCACAGTGTAGGCCTACGACAGCGTCCGAATTCACTTACTTCATTTCGTTCACTCCATACAGATATAGTGCACTCAAATGCAATACACTATATAGGGATTAGTGAATGAGTGAATGAGTGAGCGGTTTCGGACACAGCTTAAGTGTTTTTTTGGATCATTGTTTATTTTTTTTTAAAAAAAGTTGCAAATCTTTACGGCACTCAGGGACAACATCTCAGTTTAGTACATTTATTAGTTAATAATATCACAATGCAATAAACAGTCTTCGTGCCCTTAATTGCCCTTTACTTTACTGACCTTCCACAAAAGTGCTGCTGCATGACTACAAGAGCATCCTGACCAGGGGCGGAGCTTGACAGCTTGCCCACCCAGTCAGATCCAAGGATATATATTATATGGGCGTCGGAACCATTGTACTTTTTAAGACCAATATATTGCACCCTCACTTTTACCGTCTCTAATTCAGCATTTGTCTAATCCCCCCAGGTGATGCTACTCCACAAACCACCAACAGAACATAAAAAAATATCAAAAATAAAGATAGTTTTTAAAACATCGCCAAGTAAAACGCGTTTATAAAGAAATGTCTCGTTACGACCACAACAAACGCGACACTTTTCAGACGCGCATTCCGACTTCCTCAGCTCCAGGCCAAGTCAAACGAGCGCGGAAAAGGTATAGCTTCAGTTGAACAACAGTGAACTGCGGTCAGATGAGATGTTGTCAGGCTATGCCAGTAAAACTCCAATCAGCCGTACAGCCTACTGTGCTCGAGGCGCGAACTCAAGAATTGCTTGCGCAAATGCGGCGACGCGCGCTGCATATTACTTTATAGCTTTACTAAAGCGCAAAAGAAGCTACGGGCATGCACCGTCGTTATTCTGTTGTAAATTAAGTCATGAAATTACCAAACATGCGATTAAAGCTACCTCAAAACTGTGCATGTGTGTATTTATTGACATGGTTTTAAAGCTATTCCCAGCTAACCAAAATACGTGACTGTTACGTAACTGCAACGTAATTTGGTGACCAAACTTTCGTCGTGGCGACGTAGTTACGTCGTGGCAACCGGAAAAGTGAAAGGTGCCTATACGTCGCCACAACGTAACTTTGTGACGTTGCCAGTTAGTAACTGCGACGTCGTGGCAACGTTGTGTATCAATAGTTGTTTGTTGGTCATCAGTTGGTAATTCTTATATTTATTTATTTTTCTATGGGCGGACATGCAGTAGTTTAACCTAATTTATGTCCTCATTTGCCCAAACTAATGTAAAGGCTATTCCAACAGCTGTGAACAATGAATGCAGACTCGAAATGAATTCAATTCATTTATTTTGAAAAACACACCGAACTTGAACAAAACTCAAAATAAAAATAATGAAATACACTCAAACTATAAATAAAAACATATAGCCTACAGCGAAACATAAAATAAAAGCATTCAAGACGTTTTGCTCTCAGTATCATTAAAAACATATGCTATGCTAACGTAACATTTTGCATAACATATATTTCAGACGATCAAGGAAATCACAAAGGTAAAAATATTAACAAAAGTACTTAAAGTAGACTGTGGGTAATGTTACTTAACCAATCTGACGCAGTTGTTGAACTTTATTGCTATAAAACTGACGAGAAACACGGAGAAAGGTCGACGCTGTCCTCTCCAGCAGCTTGAATGTTTTCCCGGTTGCCATGGCAACTCTAACGGCCACCTGCACTAACGTAAACATAACAATAAAAAAGGTTTTGCGTCTTTCCAAAGTTAACTTTATACATTTTTATAAAAGCCATTTATTCGTTGTCACCTCGGAAAAATAAATTCTTCTCTCAGAAAAATTAACTTTACACTCTTATCAACATACTGTGGGCACGCGCGCACTACATTTGTGGAGGCGCGCGCTGTAGCCTATGTCACGTCACTATATATATAAAAAACAGTCATCCATACTCTGATTTGGTGAAAAGAAACATTTTTTTTCTTAAGGGGACATTTCAGTCTTGTGTCTGACATTTAATTACACGTTTTATATTGCAAATTCTGGTAATAATAACATATAAAGAATGTGTAAATGATGGTAATGAAATTACGAGCACATGACGTTGCTGCTACGTTGCCAGTAAGTCATGAAATTACCATTATATTACGAATAGAGGACGTATCTGGAACGTCCTTGTTAATCTTGTAACGTACGGAGAACGTACTGACGGTGTGATATGGTAATTTGATGGTAATATTATTACGGGCATACAACGTTGTAGTTACGTTACTAGTAAGTCATGGAATTACCAATATATTACGAATAGAGGACGTATCTGGAACGTATGACGACGTATTCTCGGTAACACTGGGCGGAGCTTACATGAATATTCACGAGTTTCCTGTTTTGAGTTAAAGCGCCACTGAAAATGTTAGTGCACGCTCTTCGGCTTACATTAAAGGTAATTTATTAGCATGTTTCAGCGTTAAACGAAGGGAAGCTTATTCTAACTGTTATTGATGCACAAGATTTTATATAAGCTATATTGTGTTATGTTGTGTCATGTGTTAGCTATGTTTGATATGAACACAGGCAATGATTCACCAGCGGTGTCGTTAGGATTCGCTAAACGGGCGTTTTAGCCTATTTTTGTTGTTTCTGTATTACCTTGAGTCTATTAAACATATAGTTTTGAAAGTTTGCCAGCATGTATGCTAGCATAATAATATTAATTGTAAACTCCTGTGGTGAAGGCAGCAGTAAACTTTCCTAGTTTGCAGAAGCACTTCTAATCTGGGTAGACTTGAATTTCTATATGTAATATGTTTCAAAAATTGCGCACATACAAGAAACAAAGTTAATGTACTTTAAATATAGTTTATTTATTATCCAAATAGGCCACGGTGAATTACGCATCGTGATAACTAATAATATCTATAGCCAATATTCCTTCATTCCCAAATATGACTTTTGCCAATAAATATCCCTGTACACCAGATAAAGCAGACACTTTTATTTTTCACTTTGTTTAGAACATGACAGTGTATTAAAAATTTTAATAATACATGTTTGTTGTATGTCATTTTATTATATATTTCAGATTGAATGTGTCAGTATCAAAGGCTGGAATCACTGGGATCACGAGAGCAGACCAAACTTTCATTTGTCTGGGATCCCAAGACCCTGTGTAAAGTGTGTTAATGTATGTTTAAATACAAGTGGTTTTGCTAATTAAATATGTTATATGTCATGACTTCTCATTTGTGAATAAAATTCCAACACAGAATCAGTTGCTCTTTTTTATTCAAAGTGAAACTACTCTTGATATTACAGATATGCAAATTACTACATGGTCTATTATTTTAGCAGCTAATTTAACATAAATACAATTTTAATTGTTATGGAAAGCTTGTAGAATAGAACTAAAACATTTCATTGTGAATATACTGCAGGTTTGATCATTTAGTTCCATATCAACACTGTTAAACTGAATCCTGATTCACAGTGCTTCATGTTTTTTCCACATTAAATTTGTTTTTGTCAATGAAATGCATCATTTTGTGGGAAACAAGATTAAGAATGTTTCCTAATAATATGAAAAAAAATAACACTTAACTTTAGGATTTAATAAAGTCTCTTTAAAAATATTTACCAACTGAGCAAGTAATTAAGAAATGACAGAACAATCACAGTAGTATGTATATGTCTGATTATCCACATAACAATAATATTCCTCATAATTAAATTTTAATTGTTGTGGAAAGCGCATTAAAATAAAACCTTGTGAAAGTGCTGCAGGGAAGCTAATATCACTGTCTCATCATGTTTCTATTCATAGAGAGCATTGTGTGTTTTGCAGAAAAAGGATAAAAAAAATTTACATTAATGCAAGTCAAAAAACATAAACGGAACATAAATCTAACTCTCAATGTGTTTTAAAAATAATGTCTGGTTAAAGTTATGCAGGCTATCTGAGAAAGCAATAGGCAATTACACAATCACAACTGAAACTTTTATTGTGCAACCACAGATACATTTATACAAGTTATCTTCTCAAACAAACTAAAATAAAATCAAAACAGTTGTAGCCTACTAAAACAAACAAACTCGATGTTGGCTCATTTCCTAACGATAGACCACCAGTGGCTGTAATCACTTCTATATCTCACGACACAATGTAACCTACAAACTATTGAGCATACATAAACAGTTATTAATAAAAAAAGAATCATAAATTTATTCGACGTGGAAACACAATCACGTTACAGAAAACAGTTCTGTGATCCAAGGACCACTAACATTTTCAGTGGCGCTTTAACTCAAAACAGGAAACTCGTAAATGTTCATGTAAGCTCCGCCCAGTGTCACCGAAAATCTCAGACACCGAATATTTCATAACACCGGATCACATTCATAATCAACGAGATTAGTACCTACTCTTTTAGTCTCGTAAAGTAAGTACTTACTGCAATTAACTCAGTGAGTAGGCGATTTCGGACGCAGCCTCTGTCTATTTATACTGAGTTGTTTCTGTCTTTGGTGTGCTTCGTTGTTTGATGTCATGTGTCTCCTGATTTCCCCGGTTGTCTGGTTTGGTTTTTCTTTGTTATTTTGTTCCTGTTTGTTTGGACTGTCTTATGGTTTTTGACACTTGCCGGTTCTGTGGATTACGATTCTGGATATCCCCAATAAATGTCTCTGCTGCAAATGGATTCCTCTTGTTTTCATGTGAACCGTGACAGTGGAAAGGTGGCTTAAAGTGGAAAGTCAAGGCCTGACTGCCTTGTCGGACAAAATGGCGGATTCGGCATTCTGATTGGTTAGATTGCTTGTCAGTCAAACTCCCGCCGAAGGGTCAATTGCAAAATTGGAATTGCAATTGGAAAATGTTTTTTTAAGAAGCTTCCCAATGGAAACCTCGACAAGACTAAGGTAAAGCTGTTACGCTACTGACTGTAAACAGTTCATCATGACCTCGATCTTATAATAGGCCTACTGTTCAAAATTCAAAGTGTAACTGAATAAACAGTTAGTAAATACAAGTAAATCTTATTGAACATAATTTATTTTCATCACCAATTATCATAGTAGAACAGCTTTCTCAAGTAGTTTGTGATGCATTTTGTAAACATGAGAGATGAGCCCCTGGTCTAATGCGCCACCTGGCTTGAGAAACCTGTTATCAAAGACTTACTTTTAGTCATTATTTGGGTAGCACACATATTATGAATGCCTTTGGCAGAATTCAAATTAGCCATTTTAATCTAGATTAATTCCAAGATTACATTGAGATTAATCTAGATTTAAAAAATGTATCTATGCCCACCACTTATATATATATATATATATATATATATATATATATATATATATATATATATATATATATATATATATATATGTAGGAATTAAACCCAAATATCGAATCAAAATGTAATTAAATTACATTTAATAAGAACCGGATTCACCGTGAATGATTCAGAATCAATATTTAACACTTTATCAATTATTCATCCACCGAAAAATTGAGGTTACAGTATTTTTACCAATTCTGGACAAAATTATTATTCTGTGGCCAACAGTAATAATATTTTGTTATGAATAATAATTATGATTATGATTCTGAGCAAGTAGCATGATCTTTAAGGCAGCAATTTGGTAAGCACAGCACAAGACACTGTATGTATGGAAAATCAAACAAGACTTTATTGAACTAACTCTACTACGCACAAACTAATCTAACGAAAAACATACACACACACACACACACACACACACACACACACACACATTCATTCAGTTACAGGGAAATGGTGAGGTTATTGTTTGGAGGTGAATGGATTCCCCAGTTGTTTAGCTTTTAACAAGTTTCTCTGACCGTAACCTGAGAGAATTAATACACTAGCAATTCAACCATAGTTTCAGGACGATGTTCGGTCCGCCGCCTCAGCGAATGCCAAGACGAAGTGCAAAAGCCGAAAGCAAAAGCAGAAAGCCAAAAAGCCAATAGGGTCTGGCTCATAGACAGTAAAAGAAATGGACACAGCGACCCCATTGGAACTCAATTGAGACAAGTGAAGCCCATTTTTAGCGATTTTTAGCACTTCCGTTTCTAACGCGCAGCCTCAAACTAAGCTTGATGACGTCAGCAACCTGTCTGACAGATGTAAATCTTCTAGTAGCTGTGGGTGCAAACTGCCATCGTTAATCTTGCAGAGACGGCGAGCTTGAGCGGGGAGTTCTTTGGCGTGAGTGACCAGGAGTAAGTATTCTGATTAATTATTTTGTATAGTATTTTAAAATGTAACGCCAGTAGGCTTCTCTCTTGACGTCTCCCCGATTGCCTGCGAGCTAAAGTTATTCACTGTCAAAGTGATGCCAAAATGAATGGGAGTCAATGGGGATGTTAACGCAAGTGAAGTTCTGCTACAAGATGGCGGCACCCGGTCGACTTCCTTGGGCACTGGTCTGGCTGCAGACAAGATGCACTCTCAGACACATGCACTCTCAGCCGCGCATGCGTATTAAGACACATGCACTCTCAGCCGCGCATGCGCATTAAAACACATGCACTCTCAGCCGCATATATATACACTACCGCTCAAAAGTTTGATCAGTAAGATTTTCATTTGTTTGATTTTTTAATGTTTATACTTATCAAGGCTGAATTTATTTGATGAAAAGTACAGATACAGCATTGTGAAATATTACAATTCAAAATAAGACTTTTGTTTTGTAACATATTTAAAACATTTATTTCTGTCATGCAAAGCTGATTTCTCATCATCCATTACTTCAGTGTTCAATGTCACATGATCTGTCAGAAATCATTCTAATATGCTGATTAGCCTAATCATCAATGTTGGAAACAACTTAATTCTTTTGCTGCTTAATTCTTTTTATAGCTTGTTAGGATTTTATTCTAAAGATTCTGTGGGAAAAAAAAAAAAAAAACACACCAGAATTTATTCAATATTATTGTTACGAAGGGAGACTCAGGCAGGGGATCCAAATGCAGCGTTTTATTAAATGTAAGCGTGGTCGTACAGGCAGGGTAAATCAGGAGCAAACAGGTACAGCAGAGGGTAGGCAGAGTCGTAATCCAGGTACAGGCAGGGGTCGGGACTGGCAGATATCACTCACAGGTCGGTATACAAAGCAAGGGTCAGGACAGGCAGCAACAGGTCAATAAACAGGGAACAGGCAGGAACGGTAACAGCAAACAGGCAGACAGCAAACAGGCAGACAGCAAACAGGCAGACAGGCAAACAGGCAAACAAGCAAACAGGCAAACAGGCAAACAGGCAAACAGGCAAACAGGCAAACAGGCAAACAGGCAAACAGGCAAACAGGCAAACAGGCAAACAGGCAAACACGGAAACGCTCAGAATTGCAACAACAGTTAACAAGACTTCACGACTAGATGGTGTGAGTGAGAGTCCTTTTATAGTCCAGGTAACAAGCTGCAGCTGGGTGTGGTGATTAGTGAGGAGTGTGTGCATGGCTGTATGTGGCGACAGGTGATTGGTGTGGAGTGAACATGTGACTGACAGGGAGAATTGTGGGAAGTGTAGTCCGGGGATTGACAGGAACAGACGGTGATCGTTAAGTCTTTACTTACACATTTTAACATATGAAGACATATCCTGAATACAAATATACATTTTTCAACAACAATAAAATAAAATACTAAACCTTTGAAGTGTAGCTGAAAGTATATTAAAATAGAAAACTGATATTGTGAAATATTGTTGCAAAAATTTCTCTGTATTTTTTTATCAAATAAATTCAATTCAATTCAATTCAAATTTATTTGTATAGCGCTTTTCACGATACATATTTCAAAGCAGCTTTACAGAAAATGGATGTCAACATTACCATTTAAAGAATGTAGTTAGCAAATAATATACTTTAGGTAATTACAATCACTATTAGCAGTTTAACTGAAGGTAGAAGTAATGAGCTCCTGGAAAATGAATTACATTAACAATAAATTAGGATATAGAGATTGTGCAATGTGAATGTTGATCTAGATGATTGCGTCTCCTGAAGTCCTCGCAGGAGCTGGCGCCGTCTCTTCACAGGTGATGGTCATCTGAGGTCTTCTTAAGAGGCTGGATACAAACTGAAGCTGATGTACTCTCTAGTCACCTCAGGGCGGGTGTCCCGAGGTAAAACAGTAAAGCAAAAGGAGAACAATTAGCGTAGCTGCTGTTCATAACTTTAAGCAAAGATAGTCATGTGCAGTTGATCTGGTATGAGATGCGTTATGTGAATGCTTGGCTAAAGAGATGCGTCTTTAATCTAGATTTAAACTGGGTGAGCGAGTCTGAGCCCCGAACATTATCAGGAAGGCTATTCCAGATTTTAGGAGCCAAATGTGAAAACGCTCTCCCTCCTTTAGTGGACTTAGATATCCTAGGTACAACCAGAAGTCCAGAGTTTTGTGATCTTAAAGAGCGTGAAGGATTGTAGGGCGATAGAAGATTGGTTAAGTATACAGGAGCTAAACCATTTAGAGCCTTATAGGTCATTAGCAATACTTTATAATCGATACGGAACTTAATGTGTAACCAGTGTAGAGATGATAAGATTGGTGTTATATGATCATATTTTCTTGACCTGGTAAGAACTCTTGCATTTTGTACTAATTGTAGCTTGTTTATTGAGGAAGCAGGACAACCAGCTAATAATGCATTACAGTAATCTAGTCGAGACGTCATGAAAGCATGAACTAACTTTTCTGCATCAGAAATAGATAACATATTCCGTATTTTAGCAATGTTTCTGAGGTGAAAGAAGGCTGTTTTTGTAACATATGAAATATGATTTTCAAAGGACAAGTTGCTGTCTAATATAACACCTAGGTCTTTAACTGTTGAGGATGGAGTAACAGTACATCCTTCTAAATGCAGATTGTAGTCTGAGAGATTCTGTGTACAGGTTTTTGGCCCAATAAGTAATACTTCAGTCTTATCTGAATTGAATAGAAGAAAATTACTAGTCATCCAATGTTTTACTTCTTTAACACACTCTGTCAGTTTGGATAATTTAGAGATTTCATCTGGTCGTGATGATATATATAACTGATTATCATCGGCATAGCAGTGGAAACTAATCCCATGTTTTCTTATAATATTGCCGAGTGGCAGCATGTAGATTGAAAATAGCAGAGGTCCTAACACAGATCCTTGCGGCACTCCATAGTTTACTATCGTTATCTTAGATTTTTCCCCGTTTATATAAACAAAATTGTGACGGTCTGATAGGTATGAATTAAACCACCGTAATGCCTGTCCCTGAATACCAGTGTAATTTTGTAGTCGATCTAGGAGTATTTTATGATCTATAGTGTCAAACGCAGCACTGAGATCAAGTAACACTAGTATTGAGACACAGCCTTGGTCAGAAGCTAGAAGCAAGTCGTTTGTAATTTTAACGAGCGCAGTTTCTGTGCTATGATGAGACCTGAATCCTGACTGAAATTTTTCATAGATAGAGTTTTTTTGCAAGAAGGAGCACAATTGGACCGACACCACTTTTTCTAGTATTTTAGACATAAATGGAAGATTTGAAATGGGTCTGTAATTTGCTAATATGTTTGGATCTAATTGTGGTTTCTTAATGAGAGGCTTAATAACTGCTAGCTTGAACGGTCGTGGGACGTGACCTAGAGATAAAGACGAGTTGATAATATTGAGAAGAGGCTCTTCTGCTACAGGTAACAGTTCTTTCAGTAGTTTAGAGGGTATTGGATCTAATAAACATGTTGTTGGTTTAGACGCAGTAATAAGTTTATTTAGCTCTTCCTGTCCTATAGTTGTAAAGCACTGCAACTGTTCTTGAGGGGCGATAATTGAGGCTGAATCATAAAACTCTGTCAAAGGTTGTACATTTACAATTTTATTTCTTATACTTTCGATTTTTTCATTAAAGAAATTCATAAAGTCATCACTACTAAACTGTAATGAAACATTTTGTTCTGGTGATATCTGTTTATTTGTTAATCTAGCTACTGTTCTAAATAAGAACCGTGGATTGTTTTGGTTATTCTCTATAAGTTTGCGAAGATGCTCAGCCCTGGCTGCTTTTAGAGTCTTTCTATAGCGGGACGAACTGTCTTTCCATGCGATTCTGAAGACCTCTAAACGAGTTTGTCTCCATTTGCGTTCTAGATTACGAGTTTCTCTTTTCATAGCGCAAGTAATACTGTTGTACCATGGAACAGTATTTTTCTCTCTAACCTTTTTTAATCTCATCGGTGCAACAGTATCTAATGTACTAGTAAAAATGGTGCACATACTGCTAGTCATTTCCTCAAGATCATTTGCGTGTTCGGGTACGATGAGCAGCTGAGACAGATCAGGCAGCCCAGCTAACACAGTTACGTTGTGACGACGTAACTGGACCGGACCATATTCGTTGTAGCGACGTACCAAATAACGTTCTAGGGACGTAACTTTGTGATTCCCATATTCGTCGTGGCGACGTTATAGTGGTACGTCTCTGTAACGTGAGGAGTACGTCTCAACGACCAAACTGGCACGTTGTAAAAACATAACCAGATTGGCTCATATTAGTTGCAACGACGTCCCGAATAACGTTCCAGCGACGTAACTTTGTGATTCCCATATTCGTCATGGCGACGTTATAGCGGTACGTCGCTGGAACGTGACAGGTACATCTCAACGACCAAACTGGCACGTTGTGAAAACGTAACTGGATCGGCTCATATTAGTTGCAATGACGTCCCGAATAACGTTCCAGCGACGTAAATTTGTGATTCCCATATTCGTCGTGGCGACGTTATAGTGGTACGTTGCTGGAACGTGACAGGTACGTCCTAAAGACCAAAATACCACCGCGACCTTTATCTTAAAATCTGCTTCTCACCTTTACTCCGGGAAATGGAGATGTGCACCGTCCATAACCTTGAAATCCATGCAGAACTGATAAACACTTCATTCTCTGCTATAAAACCTAATAAATTCTAATTGTTATAGGGAATTGTGTTGCTTTGGTTAATACATTTGCAGATCAAAATATGTAGTGGAAACCAATATAAACCCTAATTAAATTCTGATAGAAAATGGCTAGAAACACACTGCATCCATGAAATCATCAGCATTGTTACTTTGTACTATTACTAAGCCAATACATTTGAACATTACCATGTAAAGTGTTAACACATGAATTCATAAATTGAACACATTCATAGATCAAACAATACAATCAATAAATAAATGTAACCAGTAATTAATGTTTTATTCTTTTAATTGACAAAGTGTTTTATCATTATATAGGTATAGTTAAAGGAACACTCCACTTTTTTTGAAAATAGGCTCATTGTCCAACTCCCCTAGAGTTAAACAGTTGAGTTTTACCGTTTTCGAATCCATTCAGCCGATCTCCGGTTCTGGCGGTACCACTTTTAGCATAGTCCATTGAATCTGATTAGACCGTTAGCATCGCGCTTAAAAATGACCAAAGAGTTTTGATATTTTTCCTATTTAAAACTTGACTCTTCTGTAGTTAAATCGTGTACTAAGACCGACAGAAAATGAAAAGTCGCGATTTTCTAGGCTGATATGGCTAGGAACTATACTCTCATTCAGGCGTAATAATCAAGGAACTTTGCTGCTGTATCATGGCTGCAGCAGGCGCAATGATATTACGCAGCACCCGTGAGCCCCTGCTTGCACAGGGAACGTGCCTTGCAACCATGGAGACGTTTGTGAGAGACGCTGCGTAATATTATTGCACTGCTGCAGCCATGATACAGCAGCAAAGTTCCTTGATTATTACGCCTCCTAGCCATATCAGCCTAGAAAATCACAACATTTTCAGTTGGTCTTAGTACACGATTTATACAGAAGAGTCAAGTTTTAAATAGGAAAAATATCAAAACTCTTTGGTCATTTTTAAGCGCGATGCTAACGGTCTAATCAGATTCAATGAACTATGCTAAGCTATGCTAAAAGTGGTACCGCCAGACCCGGAGATCGGCTGAATGGATTCGGAAACGGTAAAACTCAACTGTTTAACTCTAGGGGAGTTGGAAAATGAGCCTATTTTCAAAAAAAGTGGAGTGTTCCTTTAAATAATGATTTTATCAATTATATTTATAGATACTCTTATGATTACTACTATCCATAATTTGGCACAAAAATGACAAAGATATGAAAAAGATTCAGCAGATATTTTATTGCTTTATTTGCAAAAAATATATTTTAAACCATTTCCTAAGTGTCCTGTATGAGGCAGCTGCTACAAATATACTGAGGTAATTTGCTTTAATACTGCTTTACTGCCAGACAATATCACAATTACCAAAGATATACAGTCCTTGAGCTTCAAAAATCCAAAAGACGACATTCATAAAGAGTAAAAGATATGTATAAAGAACAATATAGAGATTTTTAGCATTCCTTCAAATAATAGTTTGGCCCACCCAAAAATACATGTACAGTTTTTGTTCAAGAAAATGAACATGTGGACTTTCTCAGGAAGAATTTGAGATCTCTCATTACCGTGTCCTCAGCTGTGTAGAACACTCTTGCCAACAGTGTTGCAGAGGTAGATGGAGAGCTGTGAGAGAAGAGGAAGAGTGTCTTTCTCAGGTTCTTCTGAGGCAAGGATATGAGGATGGTCTCTATATATTCACTTTGGATTTTGGCAAACTGGAAGCTAAAAAAAAAATAAAATTGTAGTAGTTATTGTAGTAAGGTTTATTGTTTGTTAGAAGGGTATGAGGAAAGCATGTTTAACTTACATGTTCCTCCTCTTCTTCATCCTGAGCTGCACTGTCACCTCGGTCACCACTGCCATCATCATCCTCCTCTGGCAGCTGAAAGGTTGAATTACATTGTTACAAGTTGCATTTTTACTTTTGAAAGCAGTCTCTTCTACTTACCAAGGCAGCATTTGATGAAAAAAAAAAAAAATACAGTAAAATAATAATACTGTGAAGTAGTTTTACTTTAATATTCTAAAATAGTTTTACTATTAAATGTTTTCTATTTTAATCTATTTTTAAAAGTAAGTTATTCCTGTGATCAAAACTGAATTTTCAGCATCATTAACTCCAGTCTTCAGTCAGTGTCACATGATCCTTCAGAAATCAGTCTAATATGCTGATTTGATGCTCAAGAACACAAAAAAAATGAAGCAGCACATTTCAAAAGAAATGTCCAAGCATCAATTCAGCATATTAGAATGATGAAAGATCAAGTGGCACTGAAGACTAGAAAAAATATGCCGAAAATTTTCCGTCAATGGAATAAATTAAATTTTGCAACATCTTCCAAATCTCAATATCTTTGACTGGCAGTGTACATTATTACATTTAGATAATAAACAGTGCACAAATTCTCAGAGAACTTACATTTTAACGATTACTACCCTCACTGCTGACTCCTTCAAGCTGGGGACACACTGAACGACTAGAAAAAACATTCTAAGACTGAAATCAACACACTTAAAAACTGTTTCCTTCGACTGAAGTGGATTTAAATACTTACAGATTATAAACAGACTGAACACAACTGGCTCTGACTCCACGTGTTTGGGCAAGATCAGTTGAAAGTATCAAATTACATTTATAATCGGCCTTACAGTCATTAAGTGTGCCCTGGCTTTAATCGTTGTTGTAGCCTCCTCAAATACATCTTTCTGTACACGAAAGCAAGAAAAAAATATTTTAAGAAAAAATACAGTAAGGGCATATTTCATGTAGCCTAAATGAATTGTGATTATGACGTTTTTTTTTTTTTTTTTTCATTTTTGATATTTGATATTTTGAAATCATTAAAATATCATGTATATATTGTAAGTTACAACATTATTTGTTTTTATCATGACATGAATTAATGTCGTTCCAAACCTGTTAAGACTTTCGTTCATCTTCAAAACACAAACAAAGATAATTTAATGAAATCTGAGAGCTTTCTGTCCCTCCATTGACAGTCTACACAACTGCCACTTTGATGTTTAAAACAAAAGTTCATACAGACCGTAAATCTAATCTAATGAATATTGAGGGGTTTAGTCCAAATTTTCTGAATAAACTTGATCACTTTATATAATGAACAAATTTAATACACAAGTGCATATACAAACAAGTACAGTTGAGCTTCCATTTATGTTCGCTAATTAATGTTTATATGTGAATAAAAGTCTAAACTCATACTGTATATTGCATTAAGCGAACAAGTCTCTTTGAAGTTCAAGTTTGGACTAAACTGCTCCATTCATATGGATCACTTTTACAATGTCTTTATGAACTTTTTGAAGTGTCAAAGTGTTAGTTGCATGGTCAGTAAATTGAGGGAGATAACTCTCAGATTTCATAAAAAAATATCTTCACTTATGTTTCGAAGATGAACAACACATTCTTGCATGTTCGGAATGACATAAGGGCGAGTCTTTTTTTTTTTTTCCATTTTTGTGTGAACTAACCCTTTAGGCAGGCGTACACTTTGTAAGTTCGAACACTCAGTAGTTTGTGAGCCTTTGCATACAAGTTAGTTAACCCAATAATCATGTCAAAGCAGTTGGTACATTGCACGACTGCACTACACAGCTTTTCTTTGTTTTAAAAACAGACTTAACATTTATCTATTATGGGTCCTAATTAGGAGACGATGAGCACATTAAGCTTTGTGCCATGCGGCTTATATTTATCAAGCAGTAAAAATGCTCCTTTCAACGCCCAAAACAAGAAGCTTGCGGATGAGATGATGAGAGGAAGAAGATTTTGGATTGTATTTGATAGTTGAATTGATTCGAACAGTTTTAATCGAACAGATTTTAAAAAAGCTTTAATCATGCCCTTTGAATCCGAATGAAATGCCAATCGGCCAATTCATTTCAACTAATGTGGTTACATGTGACTTTTTATTCCATCTGTGCTACTAGTCTGATTAAAGTCTGATTATTAGAGCCCATGTAAACACAGCTAATGTTGCTGCTATAGCTTCAGATTTTAAAAAGTTATAGGGTTGCCAAGCAGCCTATGTAATGTGATTGTGTATAATTTGGGACTATACAATAGCTGCATTTACATGGACCCTAATAATTAATTTGTAATCGGACTAGTTGCACAGTCGAATTAAAGGGATAGTTCACCAAAAAATGAAAATTCTATCATCATTTACTCACCCTCAGCTTGTTCCAAAGCTATATAAAATATTTTAAAGAAAGTTCGTTACCAGGCTGCTTTGGGCCAACATTGACTTCCATAGTAGAAAAAAAAACAAAAAAACTATGGTCAATGGTGGTTTTTAACAGAAGAAATGCATACAGCTTTGGAACAAGCTGGAAAGTCTGTAATTCTGGACAGACAGTGCATTTTAAAATATCAAATCCGATTTCTAAATAAATGTACACATCAACTATATTCAGATTCATCAATCACAATGATTTCATTCTCAATTAAATGAAAAGTGTAAATGTATCAAATAGTAAAATTGCTGACCCCTCAAATTCAGAATTATTAACATCTCCTTGTCTCTGTGAGTAATTGACTTGTGAAATTCAACCCTGTGAATTACCTGTTTGTCCTCCTGAGCCTTTTAACGAGAAGGCTGCTTTTATGGCTGGATGCTGATTGGCACATATTTTGACCATATTCTCACATCCAGGACAACAAAAGGATCAAGCAGACCTGAAACAAATGACCCATGATTGAAATCACTTTAAATCCATTTAGTCTTACCTAATGATATTGGAAAAATGAGGCATAGTTGTTACCCAGTATACGCTCCTTCTCCTGGAACAAGGTCTGCATGATGAATGATCTCTTGATCCTGGATCCATGCAGTCCACCTGGAGATTATCTGAATGATATGTGGTTGTATATAAAGGGTAACGTAATTAATGACTGAACGTTACATACATACCGATAGCAGCAATATTAGTCCAGGACCTTATATCTATTGGTACTGAATAAGTCAGAAATTAATTTAATACCCAGCATGCTCATTGTTGTCTTGTTGTTGCTGCACAGGCTGTCTCTCCTCCAGCTACTGAAAATAAAAAGTATGTTAGATTTATTAGAATGAATAGACCCACACATAACGTTATCGTTAAACCAGTAAGTGGCGACAAACGAGAATATTTTGTTATAAACAACTCTAAATCATTGATTTGTCTGGTTCATTGTCATTACAAAGAATTTAAGTAAACAAATCGTGAAGTAACAATTAACCGTGTCTGATTAATCGTTTTATACAGATTTTATTGGATTT
This sequence comes from Chanodichthys erythropterus, assembly GCF_024489055.1. Lineage (NCBI taxonomy): Eukaryota > Metazoa > Chordata > Actinopteri > Cypriniformes > Xenocyprididae > Chanodichthys > Chanodichthys erythropterus. Next base: position 37,449,393 of record NC_090225.1, read on the forward strand.
TCAATATGGTTCATATGAGCTTCAGGCAGGGTCTAAAATTAACAAACACTCTACTACAGATGCCGTTTAACGAATATAAGTGATTATTCTGCCGTTTATAGCATTAAACAGTGAACGTTACACTTAAAATAACTAAAAAATATATATATATAAAACTGCGTCTCAGATTTTAACGTTACCTCAGACCGCCTCACGGGGACAGCGCTCGTGCGCACATTAACCAAACGTAATTTATTTATGAAATACATTTAGAAAACCAAAAACACTGCACTAACATTACGTTACTCATCACAAGTGATATTTAGTGTCACATGGGCAAAAACGATGAATAAAAGTACATTTGTAGGGCTTACCTTTTACTCCGTGTCCGTCTGCTGGAAGTCGACCGTTACAAAAGTCCGTTTGACTTGCTCGTTTAAAATTTCGAATTTGTCTCGCGCGAGCCCCATCCAATAAATCTCCTACATCCACAAACACAATGTATAATATAAACATGTCCATAACTTGTGGCGCTCTAACGGTTACACAGAACGGCATGCATCTTGCGGAAGAACATTGTAGCCGGAGCTACTTCTCTCTGTTTATGTCGATGACGAGTCACGCAGGTATTTGTGCTACTCCGCAGCGGTTCATACCAGACTGGTCTAAAATAGTCCGAATATAAACACTATCTAGGTGTACCATAATGATTCAGGGTCCAACAAAAACACGGTTTAGAAAATGTATTCATGTTGTACATTCCCATTGTATAACTTTTGTAAATTTAGAACACAAAAAGTTACATATCTGGAAAGTTATCAGGAGACCAATGGACCACGTCGCTACAACGTTCTCCGTGGGATTAACCAGCGACGTCTTTTGAGAACGTGCCCGCGACGTTTCTGGAACGTTAGCCAAGATTCTTAAAAAAAAAAAAAAAAAAAAAGGAACTTTACCACGACGTCCTCACAACGTTGTCATTCAGTAAACCTCTTGTTCACAAACATATGAATAATCACAATTTATTAAGTAAAATGTTAGGTAGTTTTGCTGGCAAATATTTTATGAATATGTAGGTAGGCCTATATCTTAAATATAAATAAAACTATGTCGATACATTTAAAAAGATTGAATCAATTAAATTTACTCATAATATCCAAATGCCATATTAACAAACATAATGTTGGCTTAATGCAATATCTGGAAAGTTATCAGGAGACCTATGGACCACGTCGCTACAACGTTCTCCGTGGTATTAACCAGCGACGTCTTTTGAGGACGTGCCCGCGACGTTTCTGGAACGTTAGCCAAGATTCTAAAAAATGGAACATTACCACGACGTCCTCACAACGTTGTCATAAAGTAATGTCACGCTGACCAAATGACGACTAACTGACTGGGAGATTATTTGTGAATTTATCTATATAGTTGTCGGGAGAATTGTTCTGCCTAGTCGATATCGTGGCGCAATTTGACAAATATCATCAGTATGAAGTACGTGTAACCCTCTCTCTCTCTCTTCGTGCGCGTACTGGTCTCCAGCACCGCCGCCGCTGCTACTCTGCGTTGTGTTGTGTGTGATTGTGGACGGTGGTAGAGGAAGGGGACGCGGACACAGAGGGGTTCGGGATTGTGGCTCGACCGTTTATTCCACAGCACGGCATCTATAGTGTTGATAACATGAACTCAACTTAAGTTTTAAACAATCAAAGTACATATCAATGTACATGTAATCTAATAGCAAGCTCTCGCTGCTTATATTATAACAGATAGCTTTGTATTAGTCACCACACATTAATCACATTTAAAACAAAGAATAAAACATTTTAACTTTCCCTATTACTCTACATTTAGGTCTTTAGCAGTTTAAAACACAAAATATCTCAAATAACTTAACTTTAGCGTGATAACAACAAAGATATTTTACATTGCAAACTCCACTATCATTAACATGGCTTACCTATAGTGTTGATAACATGAACTGAAGAAAAGCATCAACACTACGGTACATCAAGAGCCTCAAACCGTGCTAAGGCACTTGAATTTGCCTTAATACAACAGCGGTATAGTGACACCTTGTGGACAACACAATAAACTGCCTTACATCCACCCCTTCTTTAATTGATGGCGTCCCAGCCATCTAATTGACCCAAAACTCAAGTGTGGTCTAATCTATGACCCTCAATGCATGTGTTGTGAGTGAATGTATATCACATGATGTGTGTAATAAGTGTGGGTAGCTAACTGTTATCAGGGTGGATGCAGTATGGCTCCCTGCTGCTCCTCTTACTTCTGGCCTTTAGCCATAACTTTCTCCCTCTTTCTATCTTTTGGTGGTCTCTCTCTAGTTTCACAACTTGGGACTCGAGTGAGAGTTTAGTTGGGGGATGCCGGCTCCTTCTCGGGTTTCTTCTTGGAGGGTTGGGCCCTTGAGTGGGGTTGGCACCATTACCATTCACAAGCACTCCCTCTCCACTACTTGTTTCTTCTGTCTGCATGTCATCCTCCTCTGTGTTTGTTTGCCCCTCCTCTTTATCTGTTGTCCCAATCAGTGTTCTGTCCAGCATCTTCTCTGAACTGTCACTCCTTGTTTCCTCTTCGCCTTCCGATTCAATGCCTGCCTCACATATCTCACCATCTGACTCGTCCCCTTCTTCGATCACTCTTTTGTCTCGATCCACTGGGAGGAACATACACTGCGTCAAAAGGTTTCTATGAACCACTCTCTCTGCTCCTCCATCTTCTGGTCGCACCACGTACACAGGCAAACCTGGTTGCTTCTTCACCACAACATATGGCCGTGCCTCCCATCGATCTCCCAACTTCTGCCTCCCCTCCACATGACAGACCTTGACTAAGACTCTATCCCCTGGACTAAAGTCTTCCCTCTTAGCTTTTTTGTCATAATACTTTTTCTGCTGTCCTTTCGCCAGCTGAGATGTCTGATTAGCCAGGGCATAGGCCCGGGACAGGGAGTCATGCAGGGTCTGGACATACTCGCTGTATTTACAAGGCTGGTTCGTTGTGGGTGACCCGAAGATGAGGTCCACTGGGAGCCTGGGATGTCTACCAAACATAAGGTAGTGCGGGCTATATCCAGTGGAGTCATGCCGCGAGCAGTTATACGCGTGTGTCATGGCATCCACATGCTCATGCCACCGGGGCTTCAGGTGCACATCTAGAGTTCCCAGCATGTTCATCAGGGTGCGGTTGAACCTTTCGGTGGTTCCGTTGCCCTGGGGGTGGTAGGGCGTGGTGTGGGTCTTAGTGATGCCAGTACACTTGCATAACTCCTTCACAATTGCGCTTTCAAAGTTGCGCCCTTGATCTGCGTGCAATTTTGCAGGGAAGCCAAAACGGCAGAAGAAGTTCCTCCACAAGATCCTGGCCACTGTGCCTGCCTTTTGGTCCCTGGTGGGGTAGGCCTGTGCATAACGAGAAAAGTGATCTGTAACAATGAGCACATTCTCCATACCTCCCTTGGACTTCTCCAGCATCAGGAAGTCCACACAAACCAGCTCCATGGGGGCACTGGTATGGATACTGACGAGGGGGCCCTGACGTTGGCTGTGGGAGTTTTTCTAAGGCAGCATCTCTCACACTGTTCGCACCAAACCTTGATCTCCTGAAACATTCTTGGCCAGTAAAATCTTTCCCTTATCATCTGTAGTGTCCTCTCAAATCCCAGATGCCCGGAGTCATTGTGAAGGGCTGTTTTGACGGTTTCACGCAGCCTCTCTGGCAGTATTAGTTGCTCCACCACCCCTTTATGGGAATCTCTGACACTGCGATACAGGATCCCTTTTTTTACTACTAACCTCCTCCACTCTTTTAAGAGGAGACCCCCAGTGGCACCCACTTTCATCCTCTCACTGTGGCTTGGTTTGTGGTTCCTGCTCTTAAAGTGGAGGATGGGACCGATAACTCGGTCTTCCTTCTGTCCCGCTCGAAGCTCCTGTGTGGTCATAGCAGGTAATGCCTCCATCCCCACATCCACATACACTTCACTGGGCTCCAGCAGCAGACAGCTTTCGGGCTCCTCTGTGACAGCTGTGTCCTCGCCTAAGACCTCCTCAGGCTCCTGGGTGGTTGGTGCCTCCTTATATCTCGGTCCACCAGTCCTCACCTGCTGCGGACATGATTGCAGGGTCTCCGCCACCTCCTGATTGGACATACGTGAGAGGGCGTCAGCGTTGGAGTTATCTTGTCCCCTCCGATATTGGATGTCAAAGTCAAATATGGACAGATAAGAAACCCATCGCTGACCAGTGGCGTCGAGTTTGGCTGAGGTCATTACATATTTCAGAGGATTATTGTCCGTCAGAACAGAGAACTTGCGCCCATAGAGGTGGTCATGGAACTTATCTGTCACGGCCCACTTGAGAGCGAGGAACTCAAGCTTGTGCGCTGGATACCTGGTCTCAGATGGACTCAGGCCTCTGCTCGCATATGCAATGACCCTTTCCACCCCATCTTGTACTTGTACTAGAACAGCACCAAGCCCCATTCCTGAGGCATCAGTCTGCAGCAGAAAGGGCTGACTGTAGTCCGGATAGCCAAGCACTGGTGCGCTTATCAGCTTTTCTTTTAAAGACTGAAAGGCCTCCTCACAGTCTGCAGTCCACAGAAATGGCTGGTCGGGGTCTGGGCTTTTCTTTATCCCTCTTTTCTTCTTCCTGGGGTCACCGGAGGTTAGGCGGTATAATGGGGCAGCCAAGTTGGAGTAGCCCTTAACATACCTCCTGTAGTAACCCGCAAAACCTAAAAACCGCAGCACTTCCACACGATTAGTAGGCCTCACCCAATCCTTGACCTTGCTGATCTTCTCTGGGTCTGTCCTGATGCCCTCTGCTGACACCAAGTGACCCAAGTACTGCACTTCCTTCCTCACAAGCTGGCACTTGGAGGGTTTCAATTTTAAACCATGCTCTCGAAGTCTATCAAAAGCCAGCTGGAGCCTCTCTAGATGTTCTTGAAAGGACTTAGAGAAAATAATAATATCATCCAGGTAAATAAGGAGATGGGTGAAATTTAAGTCCCCAAAACAGGAGGTCATCAGCCTTTGGAAGGTGGAGGGCGCATTTTGCAGCCCAAAAGGCATTCTATTGGCCTCAAATAGCCCCATGGGAGTGCTGAATGCTGTCTTGTGCTTATCGTGTTCCACAACCTCCACCTGCCAGTATCCTGATGTAAGGTCCAGGGTGGAGAAGTACTTTGCTTGCCCTAAAGCCTCTAGAGCCTCCTCTATCCTTGGCAGGGGAAATGCATCTCGGGTGCTGCAGGAGTTGAGCTTCCGGTAGTCGATACACAATCGAAGGGATCCATCCTTCTTGGTCACAACCACCACAGGGGATGCGTACGGACTTTTACTGGGTCGAATAACTCCTGCTGTCTCCATCTCCATCAATAACCGCCTCACATCTTGCCACTGGGAGGGGGGTATTTTGCGGTATGGCAGTCGGAAGGGCCTTGGGTCAACCAGTGGAATCTCATGCTGTATGGTTGTAGTGTGACCATAGTCCGTGGGATGCTGGGAGAACACATCTGCATTCTTGTCCAGCAGATCCTTAAGTAGAACACGTTGGTCTTCACTTTCCACCGCTGCTCCGCTTAGGTCAACTCCGCAGATAGACACTATTTGGTCCAGACTGAGACATGCCTCTCTATTCCCGGCTTCACCATGCTTTCTCTCAGGAAACTCCACCACCTTGTCCACTAGGACTGCGCTGGCCAGATTTGTGTGTCGTTTGATTGTAATGACTCGCTGGGAAAGATTCATCACTCTAACTGGAGCACAACCTCTTTTCACATTTGCAAGCACTTTGGCTACCAGGATATCCTGGGGGAGCTGCACAGAGGGATGGCCTTCTATCAGGGCCGTATAAGTCTTCCTTTGAGGTCCAGCTTTAATCCTACACCTTAAATCCATCTCTTTTCCACCTGGGATGTGTACTGTACGACCGGTGTAAACAGCAGGTCCCACAACATCATGCATTACACTTTGATCGGCACTCCCCACCTTCAGTAAAGCTGTATACCACTCTGGATGCTTCTCTTTGACCTGGAGCAGGAACTGTGGGCCATAGGCTGCTTGAAGGTGGGTTCGGGAGGCTCGAATGACATTGGTTCCCACCAGCAGAGGGACAGAAGAGCGATAGTCGGAATCAGGAACAACGAAGGTAGGTACAGCCTTAAACTCTTTCCCCAGCACTTTCAGATCGATGTGCAAGACACCATGATAGGGCACGGTCTGACCTGCTGCACCCTCTATTGGTATTTTAGAAGACTGTAACTTCTGCTTCTGAAGAGCTGGGTGGCTCTGCCAGTAGTTGTATGTAATACTAGTGATCTGTGAGCCAGAGTCAATGAGAGCCTTACATGCCTTCCCATTGACTTCTACTTCCCCTTCGTTCCTGGGTCCCACTAGGGGTGTTTCCCCTCCTTTAGTGTGATTCCTCTTTGCAGGCGGTTGGGGGCCTTGCTGTGTACCCATGGATGCCCCAGCTGCCATGGGCACTAAGCGTTTAAATGTTGAGCAGAGTGCATGTGCCTGTCAGCTGGAGTCTTAGGCTGCTGGGCTTCAGCTGGGCTCGGATCCGGAAGCACTGCTCGGCACACTCTGGCTGTGTGGCCTGGCTCTCCACAACGGTAACAGGTAAAGCTTGGACCCTGGCTTGCTTTTCCCTTTGCTGTCTGGAAAGCTAATGGGGAGGCAAGGGGTGAGGAGGTCATTCTCATCTCCAGTTGTGACAGCTTAGCCATTTGTTCTTCCTGAACGAGAGCTAACTTCTTAACCATTTCTGTCAACTCTGATAATTCAGATGTGTGCTTTGACCTTTCTGCTTTGGTGTTTCCACACCCTCCTGATGTTAACTGCACCTGAATATATGTTTTCTTTGCTGTACTCAACGCCTGGAACTTTTTAATTTCTCTAGCTAAATTTCGGAGCTCCGCCTGCAGCTCTCGGAAGCTCAAGAGCCTGGGTGCCATTGGTGCAATTCTGGTGTACACTTCCTCATCAGAGAGGCCTCTCATGAACTGCCGGGTTAGTTTGCTATCTCGATCTAGGAAGGGCCTACCTCCTCTTTGTTTCTCCTCCACCGTTCGCAGCTTTGCCTCCAGTGCTATAGCATAAGAACAGGCAGACTCCCCTGATTTCTGGCTCCGCTCATAAAAGTCAGCCAAAGGGTCTAGGGAGCCTCGTGTGTCACTGTATTCGGCCCTCAGTTCCTCCAATGCTTTCTCAGGGGTCTGATCATGGGGAGGTAGGTTAAGGATTAGATGTCGAGCTTCACCCCCCAGGTTCCGTACAACAGTGGAGAAACGAAGGTGCATTGGGAGCTCTATTGCCTCCAAGAGGTATTGCATGTCTCGAATCCAGTCTTCCACCAGTATCTTACAGTCTGGATTTCCCGTGAAGACTTGAACATTTTTTACCTGATGTGTTTGCATGAAACCTCCATAGGCTGCCATGGGAAGGCTTTGGTTGGTGACCGCTCGACCTGGAGGCCCGAACTGTGTCACATATGGGTGGGCAGACTGGCTAGCAGATGCAGGGGGAGGGGCAACTGGAGAGTGAGCATCAACATGCATGTTGAGGTGGGAAGTTGGAATTGGTGTCTGTTGAGGAGAGAGACCAGGAGGAGCAACGGCAGCGGCCTGGTCTAATGCTACCTGAGGACTGTGCTGAGTTGTGTTGAGAACACAAATGGAGGTGATGGGGTGACTCCACTATAGCCTGAAACTTGAGTGGTAAAAATTGTGGCTTCGGGGGAATGCATTTGGTAGGCCTGCTCAGCAGCTACATGCTTAACTGTAGTATTTGCCCCAGGCAGGCTCTGACAACTCGGTGCGGGCCCAGAAGGGGGATACAAATAACTAGAGTAAACCTGGGGACTGGGCCTAATAGGCTGGGCTGGGTACCGTGCAGCAGCTGGATAGTGTTTGAGTGACTGCTGCGCAACAGGCATCTCAACGAAAACATGATGTGTGGAACTTTGCCAGGGCGTAGCCTCTGAGGGCCCATGTTTATTGCGTTTGCGAACAGAGGCATCAACTGACTTATCTATCTGGCCACCTGGTCTTGCATCTGGGCTGTTGTCAAAACAGAGTGGAGGTACCTGCCCTGAGGCCCCAGCGCCTGGCAGCCTTGGTGCATGGACAGGTGTCACATACTGGTCAGCATAGGGTGAGTTCATAAGGGCTGGAGGGTCATTTGTGACTTGCTCTGCTGGTGGTAGGAGACTGGATGCGCCGTTGGAGGAGCACTGCATGTTTTGAGGGGAGTTTGTATATGTCTGTGACATAGAATCCAAATATGTGTTTACTATGTGCAAGTAGGTTTAATAGTAGTGTAATTAGGCTGTATAGAGGTGCGGAATCTATGTAAAATAATACAATCTTGTAGAAATAAAAATGTTCCAAAGTAAGTTGAATATTTCAGTTAGATCAGCACAATGAAAAATGTAACCAACTTATTCCAAAAACTAAGTGACTCATAAAAGGGCTCGTCAGTTTAAACTTAAATATCCATCTTAGCGTCTCACTGAATATCAAGCAAATGCACAGTCAGATAAATTTAACAAATCTCAATAGACAAAAATAATCTATCTTATTAATAAACCATCAAATATTTTTTACATCACAGCAAATTACTCAAACTGAAACAGCAAAACAGTTAAAATTCCCAGCAGACTGTAAAGGATATAACGGTGACGGTTATCTGTTTCCCAAAATCACCAGTTCAGTTTAGAATTTCAGTTTGTTCATTAAATATAACTCAGTATTTAAACCACTGGCTGCAGAATCATCTTCCTCTTCGGTCCATCAGTGCCACATCCGGGTCACGGCACCAAAGATGTAACCCTCTCTCTCTCTCTTCGTGCGCGTACTGGTCTCCAGCACCGCCGCCGCTGCTACTCTGCGTTGTGTTGTGTGTGATTGTGGACGGTGGTAGAGGAAGGGGACGCGGACACAGAGGGGTTCGGGATTGTGGCTCGACCGTTTATTCCACAGCACGGCATCTATAGTGTTGATAACATGAACTCAACTTAAGTTTTAAACAATTAAAGTACATATCAATGTACATGTAATCTAATAGCAAGCTCTCGCTGCTTATATTATAACAGATAGCTTTGTATTAGTCACCACACATTAATCACATTTAAAACAAAGAATAAAACATTTTAACTTTCCCTATTACTCTACATTTAGGTCTTTAGCAGTTTAAAACACAAAATATCTCAAATAACTTAACTTTAGCGTGATAACAACAAAGATATTTTACATTGCAAACTCCACTATCATTAACATGGCTTACCTATAGTGTTGATAACATGAACTGAAGAAAAGCATCAACACTACGGTACATCAAGAGGCTCAAACCGTGCTAAGGCACTTGAATTTGCCTTAATACAACAGCGGTATAGTGACACCTTGTGGACAACACAATAAACTGCCTTACATACGCATGTTACAAGATAGTGATCAGAGACGTCGTCACTTTGCGGTAGAATTTCTATATCGGTAGGATTTATTCCATGTGATATAATTAAATCTAGAGTATGATTAAGACGGTGAGTGGGTCCAGTGACGTTTTGTTCGACCCCAAATGAGTTTACACAGTAAAATCAGCAGTGTAAAAATTGCAGTGTTAAATGTTATTAATTCCAAAAGAGTTGAATTAACAACCTACAGTGCTAATGATTTCTGCTTTTCAGTGTAGTTACAGGGTGTTAAATTATGTGATTTTATTTTTACACTTATTTTTACACGACAATTTATCTTGACTCCGCCCCTATATGACTGTTGCCTTTTAAGAAGATGAGTCGACAACGCCATTTTCTTCATGCGACTGAGACAGTAAGTGTGATTGCGTTCTCTCTCTCTTTAAAATTAAAAAGTAAATACAATTGTGTCAGCATTATTAGTAAAAAATATAAATGGAGTTGGACAAATTTTAAAATTACTAACTGCGTGTGTTTTTGTCAGGAATGCTCCTTAAAGTTCAGAGACTTGCAGAAGTAACGTTACATGAAGTTTCTGACGTCGATTTCAAACTTTCGGATTTCCTGGATGAAGGTAACGTTAATTTTATAAAATAAATTAGTAGTTAGTCCTGTGCTGACATTGTAATGGGTATTTTTAGTTCCTTGGATTTTGGTTTGTTCACAGCCTTCGTAAGGTTCGGCATTCCCGCCTCCAGTCAGGCCGAGGCGAAGCTTTTCGATGAGTCTGGAACTAAAGTGGACGAGGATGTCTTTGGGGAAGTTCTGAAGCAGCCAGATTTGGGCGTTTTTCTGCTCAGATTGGAGAATTTGTCAAATGGTAATTTTCATATTTACTTTGAAAGCGTTAAGTGCGGTATTGCTTTGTGTCTAGTCTTTGTGTGAAGTCTGTAAGTAGAACTGAAACGCGTTTTTTTTTTTTTTTGTGACTCATAACGTTACTCGTTTAAAACGTTATAGGCCCCGGGTATAGGCCTCCTTCATTTTCTGTCGTGAAACGTTAATGCTGTAAACGACATGAATTTTGTTTGTGTAAGTTTCTTTTCGTTTTTATACTGAAAATCATATCTGTCATGTGTCTCGTGTCGTCATATATGCGTCAGACAGTCACGCTGCTGTCAAGTTTTCTTGCATGAGAATTACGTTCATGCGAACATTGTAAAAGTGTTTTAAATCTTAAACTGTAACGTTAATTCCCCAAAGTTTTCCAATTCCAGCCGTTATTTTAGTGCGCACTGGCATTCGAGGTGAAATCGTTCTTTGCTATCATACAACGGACGCTGGCTCACTACACATTGGGACACTTATGACTCTATTTCGTGACAATACGTGACAATAAATCAGATTAAATAAATGCTAAATAAATGAGTGTTTCAGTCCTCCACATGAATGTTGCCAAGGTCATTAACTCTAACAGTAATTTAAAATCCTTAAAAAGTTTATATTATCCTACAAGTTGACATCAGTGCTATATTATTTTATTTAGTTTGTTATTTAGTTTTCAGCTTATTCAAAATTGAGCATAATCAAAATTGTTTTACCGTATTGAAAGTCCAAATTTAAGTTGTAGTGCTTTACTTAATTTATATTTAGTTATTGAATAATGTCTCAACTTAATTTTTGAAACCTTTTTTTCAATAGAATTAGCAAATACCCCTGCAGTGTCCAGTGAAGGAAGCTCCTCTTAGACTGCAAACTATGAATCTGATGACAGTTATTCTGAGTGGCGGAACCCCTTCAAGAAAGCAGCAGAGAGCCGAAGATGAAGCTAGAATTGTGAGTTGCATTTTATATTTTATATATATATATATATCTATCACAGTCATTTTCCACCTGGCTACCACCATAAGTATATTTCAAAACTTTTTGGAAACATTGCTAACTCTTTAATAAATTCTACTAAACCACAAAAAGTTAATAAAAGAATCTGGCAAAGTCGACATCCAAATGGGGTCAGAACAATTGGATCTCAATACGTCTTGTGTGAGTTTACACATGTACTGAGCTTTGTGACTAAACAATCATGTTAACAGAATGGTTCTTGAGAGGTTGTTGTTGATTGTACTATGTAACTGTTTGCAGCTGGTCCAAACAATTCTGCAGGCTAAACCTGGTGGGGATGCAATCATCAGAGAGTACCAAAAAACCAGAAGCTTGACTGACAGCACCAGGAGGAAGATGATCAAGATTCGTACTGCAGATAAGACTGAAAATCATAGGTAACACTTGATTCAAGTATTCTGTATTCTACATCCAGGATTGCCTTGGTCATGGAAGACTTAAAATATCAAATTGTAAATTATTTCTAGTCCTCAAACGTAAAGGTTGTGTGTTTGTCTGACTTTCAGCAATCGTTAGTTTATTTAGCTTATCTGTAGTTTATTAAAAGCTTATTTATTCTGAACGTTTCGCATGTCCATATTGGACCAATTGCGACATTACACTCCCTTTGGTCCGCAGCAACACACCTGCCACGTGACAATTATATGAACTGTTCTCGACATAATCAAATGCAAACAGACAGACGCGAGCCAACATATTCAAATAAGAATATGTTGGCTCACTTGGCTTGTGTTATTGATACCAGACAGACTTCACGTAGGTGATTTTTGACATTTCACAACTGGCGCTTTATTCCCCATGAAAGTCGTGTAACTGTCCATCGCAAATGTTATGCCGTCCACAGCATTACTTAAAGGTGCTCTAAGCGATGTCACGCATTTTTAGGCCAAAACATTTTTTGTCGCATACAGTAAACATCTCCTCACTATCCGCTAGCTGCCTGTCCCCTGAACACACTGTAAAAAACCGTGGTCTCTGTAGTCGCCACAAGCTCCAAAAACTACCTGCTGCAGCCTGGACCACGAAACATAATAAACATACTCCAGCCAATAACTGATAAGAATGATTTTAAATGCACGTTCATGGCTGTTTCAGGAAGCGGGGAGGAGGAGGAGGGTCTAGCTAGCCTCTGTTTTGTTTGACAACGTTCATGCATGTTTATTTTGTGTTGTAACTGGTATTAAAGCAGAGGAGAGGATGGTCACATGCGCTCGTGCTGCTGCTTCTCTTTAACGGAGGCGCTAAAGCAATCTGTCATGTCACATTAAACAGCGCTAAAACGGTATTTATTTTTTTATCTCATAAGATGGACGTCATTTGAAATCTAAGACTTTGCTTCATATCTGAAGTAACAAAGCACAAAGATTATTGCGATTTATTGGATTGGAGGTGCTACATATTCTGCTCCATCAACTGAAAACAGACTAGACTAATCGATTCTTGGGATTTAAGAATCAATATCGGTTCTTAAAAATGAGAATTGATTAAAATCAAGAAATCGTCTTGTACTCATTACACTGCCTTTTATTAGAGAGACTATGTTCAGCCCCCTCCTTCCGAAGCTTCGAATATTCATTGTAGATTACCATCGAAGCTCCGACGCTCAAAAAATAGTATTTAGACCAGCACTAATATTGTGTGTTATTGTCCGTTCAAGCACGAAAGAGAACTCTATTCTGGCTCATGTTTTTCTGTGCGTCGTGTGTGTGAAGACATTCACAGACAGCACATTCTCTTTTTGGTGCGCTTGAATGGTTTAAAAGCATTTGTATGAATAAGAGCGTGATCATGTAATGTAACGTGTTTCTTCATTTAATTTTGACAGCACATCTCAACCTAAACATATTAGAGAAATGTATGCCCAAGGAATTGTTTCCCTGTTTCCAAATCTTCGTGATCCCTACACAAAGAATGGATATGTAAGTGAAAATATTTATTTGGAAAAATAGTTATGGGTTTGTTGGTCACTTTTGTATTGCTGAAAACATTTTTGTTTTTCAAAGGAACATTATGATCCTCAAAGTGGACAAGGGTACTTCACTTGGAAAATAAAGAATATTCAGAGGAACAGTGCACCATCAGACAACCGTAGATATTCCCCCCAGTCTTTCAGTGGTGGCCCAACTGCAGAAAGAGAGGCTTCATCCAGCACTGAGGTTATCCTGACAGAAGAGCAGTGTGAAACAGTGTGAAACTCTAATGAAACCTGTCTGTCTGAAACCTACATCAGAGGTAGAAACCGTGAAGGTCAAAATGAGGGAGACGTTTCAGTATCGTCGCAAGATGATTCAAGACCCAAGGAGATCCACTGATGTGCTGACTGAATTTCCCCGTTTCTTGGACATTAAAGGCCTGGTATGATTGGTTAGCGTTAAATAAATGTTATGGGCTTCATTTAAGTTAAAGGGATACTCCACCGTTTTTTTATATTAAACTGTTATTCCCTTAACTAAGACGAGTTGATACATACCTCTCGTCTCAGTGCGTGCACTAAATCGCTCTGTCTTGCGGCGAAACTTTGTTAGCACTTAGCTTAGCCCAGTTCATTCAATAGGGGCCAAGCAGAGAAGCTACCAAACACCTCCACGTTTTCCCCATTTAAATACAGTTACTCGAGTAGTGTAACTCGACCTAGGATGGTGACACAAAACAAAACGTTGCGCTTTTCTAAGCGTGTAAAATGGATAACTATATTGTATGGCGGAATACCATAGCAAGTGCTCGGGAGCACTTTAACTTGGCGCAGTAATATCTTCACTCTCACCAGCCCCCGCTCCCTCTCATCCTCCCTCTCATTTCCGTCAATAGAACCAAAGTGACTTTACAGGAGAGGGAGCGGGGGCCGGTGAGAGGACTTTTCACGAGTGAAGATATTACTGCGCCAAGTCAAAGTGCTCCCGAGCACTTGCTATGGTATTCCGCCATACAATATAGTTATCCATTTTACACGCTTAGAAAAGCGCAACGTTTTGTTTTGTGTCACCGTCCTAGGTCGAGTTATACTACTCGAGTAACTGTATTTAAATAGGGAAAACGTGGAGGTGTTTGGTAGCTTCTCTGCTTGGCCCCTATTAAATGAACTGGGCTAAGCTAAGTGCTAACAAAGTTTCGCCGCGAGACAGAGCGATTTAGTGCACACACTGAGACGAGAGGTATGTATCAACTCGTCTTAGTTAAGGGAATAACATAGTTTAATATGAAAAAACGGTGAATAACATAGTTTAATATGAAAAAACGGTGGAGTATCCCTTTAAGCTTAATTGACGACATTTTTTCTCAACTTCTGTTAAACCTAGAATATTCCACAAACCAATGTTCTCTCTGTGAAATGGGTGAAGTATAATGGAACTGAATATTGTTCTACCTTAATTATTTGTGAAGTAAACCTTGATTTGCCAGTGTTTTATAAAATCAAAGACATTGTTAGAAACTAATGCGTGTTACTGGTGGCATCATGCCTAAAAAACTTTTTATTTTGACAAACATCTGTATTTCTACAGAATTGATCCAAGACCCAGTGATTCTCTGAAAGTCTTCAATGTCAATGAACTCATTTATTACAAACCTTTTGATTTACAGATGTCATATGGGTCTGCTAATTTCTTTTGGTATGTTGTACCTTACTGCAATCTTGTTCAAATCGGTTCTAAAATCTTCATGACAAAATTTGATGAATTTGTGTGTTTTAAGTTTTAAATTTGTGCAACACCTCATTAATGTGATTAAGTGACATTTTGCCATGTTTTAAAGCCGCTTTTCATCGTGTTAAATAAATACTTGAATTTTTATATCTAAAAGTCTTGATTTTATGTTTGATCATGTACAGTACCACTCTAAAACAGTGTAAAAATACACTGAAAGGACACTTTGTTGTTAACACTTTCAGTGTTATCCAAATGAATTAAAACAACACTCAAAGTGTTAAAAGCATCATAGTGTAAAACTAGTACAACATAGAAAGTGTAAAACTTTACACTCATGGTGTCATTTTTTGGCACTATATAGTGCTTTTTTAACACTGTAAATTCAACACTACAAACAGTGTACTTTTTACACTAAATAGAATGGGACCATATATGATCCGAAGTAGTGTTAAAATTAACTTTAAGTGTTAATTTGACACTGCCTTTTTTACAGTGTAGTAAATCAGTAAACGCAGCCCCTAACGCATCATTTATGTAGTCTACATGAATGTTAAAATCTCCAACAATCAGTGCTTTATCGACGTTGACCAAAAGGTCTGAGAGAAAGTCTGCAAACTCTTTTAGGAAATCAGCATAAGGCCCTGGAGGTCTATAAATGGTAGCCAAAGCAAGAGATAGTAGCGACTTTTTACTTATATCTGAGAGTGTAACATTTAGCATAAGAATTTCAAATGAATTAAACCTATAGTTTGTTCTCTGAGTAACATTAAGTATCTCTCTATAGATTGTTGCTACACCACCGCCACGGCCAATCAGGTGGCATTTATTTTTATAACGGTAGCCAGGTGGACAAGACTCATTAAGACCAAAATAATCATTTGCTTTAAGCCATGTTTCAGTAAGGCAGATTACATCAAGACTATTATCCGTGATAATTTCATTTATGATAACTGCCTTCAGTGTCAGCGATCTAATGTTTAGTAGCCCTAGCTTTAGAGATTGTTTTTGTTCAGTAATTTTACAAAAATCTGGTTTGATCACGATTAGGTTTTTTCTAGATCCTTTATTTTTATTGTTAAACCTCACTATTCGGGGAATAGACACAGTTTCTATAGACTGTACTACACTCACATTTCTATCAATGAAGTGGGCAGAACACAGGCTGTGATTTGAGGTTTGACTTGCTAGTCATATGGTGCGAAGCGTCTTGGAGATGTTCTCTGACAGAAGATCAGCTCCGATGCTGCTGGGGTGCATACAAGGGCGTAATTTCCACTGGGGACAGGGGGGACATGTCCCCCCCACTTTTCAAAATCCCGTTTGTGTCCCCCCCACTTTCAAATTAATTTATGATTTTTTTTTTTAACCGCACGCCGTCATGGAGGAGCAGAACACAGAGAGCCTGTCTGTGTCGATACGGGCGTTCGCATCCAAGAACGTTGCGTGCACACTCTAAAAATAGCTCAGTGAAGGTTCTGAATGAGCAGGTATGGCCGTTGCGGCACAGTCAGCAACAGGGACTTTAAGCAGCAGCTGCTGATACAACGGCAACGGCATTCTGGCGTTCTGTTGCACATGCACAAATTTAACTGCCACTTCTTGACGTTCTACTGTAACCGTCTACTACGGGAGAGTAGCCGATTTGCCGTAGTCGATAATACGTGACAGACTAGATAAGTAAATGTTATGTTCTATGGTTATTTGGTATTTTAGTTGTATCTGTATGTCATTTAATGCCAAAAGCAACCATTCTCTTGCTTTTATTTACATGCAATGTAGTTTACTATGTCAAATGATTAAATGATTCTCGCCGTCCTCTTTGTTGTTGCTTAGTGATTTTTTTCGTTCTTTAGCTACGGCAGTTGACAGTTTACTTCCGGTCGTCGTTGCCGTTCCATCAACAGCTGTTGCTTGAGTTGGTTGATTCAGTAAATTAGCTCAGGTCAGGATAATCATATTTTCTGTCTACACCTGTTGATGTTAACCTTGACTGAGCTAACATTAACATACACCAGTGTGATAACGTTACCTACATTAACTAGAACCTACATTAACTCAAAATGAAACCGAAATTAGGCTTGTCGCGATATTTAAATAACGTCTGATAATTGCGCTATTTTATACAACAAAAGTGGGAGTAATTGAACTAAAGAAATAGACTAGCACCAATTAAGTTTTCGTGCACTATATCCAAAGTCATCTGAAGCCATTCCATAGCTTCATGTGAGGGACAGAAGAATATGTACATCGATAAGTTCACGGTCAGAAACTCGTCTTCCCTCTGCTACAGCTGTCAATCATTCAGCACTCAAACAGCGCGTCGCCTTCGGTAATGGCAGTCAGCACGGTAAAACTCTCCAATATGATATATTCCCTTATAATACTTGATATGTAGATAAAGGGCTGTGGATTGGCATAAACTAACTTGATCTTCCTGGAGTTTATTGCTGTTTCTAAACGATGTCATGACTGTTAGATGCAGATGTACACAGGGATTCTCTTTGTGCCAAACATTTCTAATGCGCAGCGCAACTGCGCACTCTGACTCGATATTGCTTCAAGCGGTTTTTGCTGCTGTTTTGAAGCGTTTCATATTATTAAGGTTTTGCACACTGAAAGATTATTAATAGCATATTTTGTTCTGTCGTGTCTATCATATCTTGTTGCCCCATTAAAAAGCTGCACAATATATTTAAAAATAAATGTCTTTTAATCCTACATAAATACATATAATTCTATACATATAAATATAAATCTATTTTTTTCTTCATTTTATAAGAATACAAATAGTAATTTTAAACTTATTGTTAACATTTGGATTTTATAAAATTACTGTGCAAAGTTTGCTGCTGAATTATATACTCACCTAGTTTATTTATTTATTTATTGGTCAGCTTATAATTATATATTTGTATTCATTTGTTGTTTTCTGGATTGTCAAAGAGTGACCATAGTTGCACAAATACAGATGTATAGATACAGGCCCCTCCTGCTAATAAATGAATTCAACAAAGGTAACCTCTTTTGCTACATATTTTTAATGGTTTAAATGTGGACTCTACATGTTTGACCACTTATGAACTATCTTTTAGCCTACTACATGCTGTATATGTGACTAATGTGCTCTACCATCACCAATAAATAGATACTATTAGAGCACAAAATTGTTTACAAGAGAACAAATTTCTTTATTGATCTAGTCACTTAATTTTGCTCTCAGAATGCACCAGATTTATGCATTTAAATTTAAAATGAACAAAACTTTCCTGCAGGGGGCATGTGAATAATTGTAATGGCATGATCAGGTTCAGATATCTAAATCAGAGAATATCGTCGGGCGTTTGGCAGGTGGATGATTTATTTTTAACAGTGGATTCAGGTACAACTCAATGCACAGACTTTTTCTTTGCTCAATTTGGATACTCAACATGGGTTGGAGCTCTTTATTTTGAACTCTCAAAGTTCACCAGATTAATGAATTTATCTTTAAAATGTACAAAATTTTCTTCCGGGGGGGGATGCCCCCGGACCCCCCTAGAGGGTGTGTGTCCCCCCCACTTTTCAAACCAAAGTTACACCCTTGGGTGCATAAATGAGCATAAACTTTTAAAACATTGATTATATATTATATATATAATTAAGATTTATACATAACTTGTAATCTGGAATCTGAGGGTGCAAAAATAAAAAAAAATATTGAGAAAATCACCTTTAAAAAAAAATTAACTTTATAAATTAATTAAATCATAGCCTAACAAGTCAAAGTCACATTGCTACTGCTACGGTCACATTCAATGTTAATATTCAATGTTAATATAGTTCCAAACACACCAAGTTTGTGGTTGAGTTTTGTAAATAATTATATATATATATATATATATATAAATGAAAATAGAAATGGACTATTTTTTTTTTTAAATTTGGTGTGCGATAAAAGATTGGTGCGAGATGCATGTTGTCCACCACATTCTCTACAAACGTATTCATGTCCTGCATAAATGTAAAGACAAACATCAGTGGCTCTACAAGATCGTCCTCTATATGCTCTGCACTGTACTTTTCCAAGGCCTCAATGGCTTCTTCATCCTCCATGCACAGTATACGAGGAAGCTGAACTGAGCCAAGAAGATCACCAGAGTTCTCCAAGCACTCTTAAAACTTAAAGGATTAGTCTACTTTTAAATAAAATTTTCCTGATAATTTACTCACCCATGTTATCCAAGATGTTCATGTCTTTCTTTGTCTTTTCAACTTACGGAAAAAAACGGAACTGGCACTGCGTTTGTTCCGTAAGTAGAATAGGGAAGGCGTAGGATATACAGCGTAAGCTTTTTGAAGAACACGGAAAGCAGAAGCACGTGAAAGGTGATCACTGTTTATAAAGCATATACAGTTGTATTTTTGTAGAAAATGACCGATCGTTTCGCTAGATAAGACTCTTATTCCTCGTCTGGTATCGTTTAAAGCCCTTTGAAGCTGCACTGAAACTGTAATTTTGACCTTCAACCGTCTGGAGGCCATTGAAGTCCACTATAAGGAGAATAATCCTGGAATGTTTTTGATTAAAACCTTAATTTCTTTTCCACTGAAGACAGACATGAACATCTAGGATGACATTGGAGTGAGTAAATCAGGAAAATTTTATTTGAAAGTGAACTAATCCTTTAAGATTTGTCATGATACGCACCTAAGAAAAAACATTGCAAGAGGATAATTAAAAATATGCTGAACAATAATGGCTGCAACCCCTCTAATAAAACCTACTTTTCGTGGAGCCACCTGCTTCTCCGATGCAGACTCAGGGGTGAAAACATTCGTTTCATCTTCCTAAAAAAAACATGAAGATTGAATTTGAACCTGTTATCTTTAGTACTTTTTGTTCAGGGGTAGAAGATAGACAATAAACATCTTGAATGTTAAAAAAAAAAAGAAATGGATAATATACAGACAATGAGTTTGATAGTGTGCGCGAGATAGTTGATAGTGTGTTTGTGAATGAGTTTGGTAGTTGAAAGCTTTGGTAGGTGAAAGCTTTGATAGTGTGTGAGAAATGGTATAGTAGTGAATGAGAGAGTTTGATAGCATGCATGAAAATCTTTGATAGAGTGTGAAAGACATTACAGTAACATTTAGAGTTTGATAGTGTGTGGAAGAATATGTTTGAAATATGTCTTGAACAGTCTCTCTTTTGCTTATTAGTACCCTTTTTGAAAAAAAAAAAAAAAAGATTGCATTTTTTATATGACTTTCCAGTGAGCCTGAACTGTCTTTTCAAGGGCACAAGGGGCAATGATACAATTTGCAACAAGATGTGCATTTTGGTATCAGCTGCTTTACACCTGCTAGGACTATTGATTGATACAAAAATAATTGTATATAATATTCTTTGCATGTTTGTTATCTGTTTGGTAGTATTCCATGCATCTCTCGATTTGAAAAACCATTGTTAACATTAAGATGTTATTCCATCTTTATTTTTAAATAACTTTAAGTAACACTTTGTCTAAACAACAATTATACAAAGTAGGTCACCTGCAAGCTTCTGTCACTTTATTTAAAACAATAGACACAAACAAAGACTTTTTCAACGTCTAAACAAAAGGAATTTAGATCTTCACTTATTTACTGGATGAAGAATTGATACCCAATTAGCACGATGGATACATCAGATAAATATCAGGATAGTTTCGATAACATTATTTTATAGATTAAACAACACTTTTATATCTAGCTAATCTTGTATGAATAAGGTAAATATACTTACATCAATTACTTAATAGTCGTCGTCGACTCCTCTAAACACATGCATAACGCTGACACCTGTACATGTGGGATATACCAGATAAATATCAGGATCGTTTTTGATAACATTTAACGAATAATGAACAACTCTTTTAATTTAACCTAATCTTGTACGAATTGCATAAATATACTTACAAGTAGCCTTTAGGTGCATTAAACGCATGCGTCTGAAAGTGCATGTAGCTGTGTGTCCACGGGCTGCTGAGAACGCGTCGGACTGCGCGTGCGTGATTGAGAGCAAATGTGTTGCACTGCGCAAGTGCGGCTGAGACTGCATGTATCTGAGTGCACATCAGTGCCCAAGGAAGTCGACCGGAAGTTGAAGTCGGCCGGGTGCCGCCATCTTGTAGCAGAACTTCACTTGCGTTAGCATCCCCATTGACTCCCATTCATTTTGGCGTCACTTTGACAGTGAATAACTTTACATCTGAGGCGTTTAAAGACTCCATTTGTCCATTATTTATTTCCAAAGATACACGGCAATGTATAAAGGGCTCCATTACCTTCTATGTTACATTATGGCCCCGTAGAAACAGTTTTTGTAAAAATAAGCTAACGATTGCGTCATAACCACTCGACTCTCTGTTGCACAATAGAGAAATTACCTGACAGACAGGAGGAGAAGCTCGCAGGCAATCGGGGAGATTATCTTAATATGGCGTACTGGCGTTACTTTTTAAAATACTATACAAAATAATTAATCAGAATACTTACTCCTGCTCACTCACGCCAAAGAACTCCCCGCTCAAGCTCGCCATCTCTACAAGATTAACGATGGCAGTTTGCATGCACAGCTACTAGAAGATTTACATCTGTCAGACAGGTTGCGGACGTCATCAAGCTTAGTGTGAGTCTGCGCGTCAGGAACGGAAGTGCTAAAAATCGCTAAAAATGGGCTTCACTTGACTCAATTGAGTTCCAATGGGGTCGCTGTGTCCATTTCTTTTACTGTCTATGGTGCACATGCGTGTCTGAGAATGCATGTGTCGGACTGCGCATGCGTGTCTGAGATTGCATGTCTGCAGCCAGACCCTTCTCCAAAAAGCAAAGCAAAAGCCCTTTCACAATGCGTGGTATTGAGTTTTTAACGGTTTGTTGGTGTTACGATTCGGGACTCATGGTAAGATCCATATGCAAGCTTTATTAAATGTGAGCGTGGTCGTACAGACAGGGGTCAGATTACAGCAAACAGGTACAGCAAGGAACAGGCGGAATCGTAGTCAGGGTACAGGCAGTAGGTCGAGGCAGGCAGATATCACTCACAGAACAGCAGACAAGGCAAAGGTCAGGACAGGCGGCACAGGATCGTAGACGGGAAACAGACAGGCAGACAAGATAAACGCTTGGAATTGTACACAGAGGCAACAAGACTTCGCGGTGAGGTGGTGTGTGTATGAGTCTTTTATAGTCCAGGTAATGTGTGGCAGCTGGGTGTGGTGATTAGTGTGGAGTGATTGTGAAGTGAGTGCAGGTGATAAGCAATGGAGGATCATGGGAAATGTAGTGACAGGAACAGACGTGATCGTGACAGTTGGTTCCGCCTTTCCGATTGTTTTAGCCAATCAGGTCCTGTTTTGGGCGGGGTCCCACGCCCAGTTCTCCTGTCTTTGTATTCAATTAGCATACTGTCCTTACAGTCCTTTGTTCTCAAACTTAGGGATTTTGGTCAGAACTTTGAGAAGTTAATTTTGCTGGTTGAAAAGTCATACATCTTACATAAATCAATTTTGCATCAAAATACTGAAAAGCATTCATCCATCACAACCATACCAAACAGTACACACTTTCTGTAATTGAGGTAGATTTTCTTCAAATTTACCAGTAATCAATATTTAAAACACACAGAAAGAATTACATATGTTCCATGAACAAAATAAAACATGCTTAATACATAATGATATGTTAGAGACTGCTTTTGGTGATAAGTTCATATCTCTGGCAGTATTTTTCTAAATTGTCTCTGAAACTTTGGAATGTCTTTTGAAATGCAAAGCTGGGCAGAGGGAACGTTTCTTGTAGGTGATTCCCATGGTGCCCTGCTGTGATCTTCACCTCAAGATGTGTCGCAGGGCCGAGTTTTCTGATAACCGTGAATTTACACCTTGGTGTTTGCTGATCCATCTCTTTTCTTAAAGTCAACACAGCGAAAGAGAGTCTCTTTGATCTTTTGCTCTGTTACTACAATCAAATGCATTTGTAATTAAGCAGACATTGAGGGGCCATCTTCGATCAGCCATTTTAGTTTCCAGGTCCAACTTTATGGCTCACAAATGGTTCAGTAACGGAATGAGTTGACTCTTTGATCTTTGGAATGTGGAGTTTGTGGTAATTTGGTGAGCTTTGTTCGGGAATAATCCTACAATATATATATATATATATATATATATATATATATACTTTTATAAATATGAATATTACTATTATAATAAAATAATTTGAATTATTACATGTGTAGAGACTCGTTCGACAGACGTTACCAAATGGCTTTATCAGCCAGAGGCATGATTGAACAAAGCTTCATTTGGTCCAAAAGATCCATTTCCTGACAGGAAACACCTAGCCTTAACAGAAGTGATGACGTGACTTCTTTTAACAAAGGACTCTGTCTAAAGGACTTCTTTGCTCATCAGCAATAAACTAATCAGAACCCATCACGTGGATCTGATCACATTAAATCTATTGATTCTCTCACAAAACCCTCTTGTATTATCGGACGGAACAGGAAAACACCCATCAACGGATTTAAAGACGAATCTGTCCTATCAATACCTCCCTTGTTTGAGCAATTCATCCTGACCCGGTCACTCGTGACTCCGGTCAAAGTTTAAACAATGCTTAAGGACTCAATCTTGAATCTCAAAAGGGACAATTGTCGATTACTTAAAGTATTAACTATATCCAGAATAACACTTGATATGATGTGATTACTCACATGTTGGATTCAATGCATTATATGTTTGTATTCCTGTATGCATCTTCTTTCTCTTATAATCATTGTTTTAATTAGGTCAGTCTAGTAATATGTGTGTAAGAAGTGTGTCGTGTTTGGGCTCTAAATGCAGAATTTATAATTCTCTGTAATTCTGTGTGAATGAAACATTGGAATTCAGTATCAGGAAAATATTAAGAAACTTTATAAAGTTGTTAATAAAACAGGAGAATGTTCTGCAGATATCACACGATGTGATCAATAGACAATAGACGAGGCGTGTCTAATCTCCGTAGCAACGTCTCATTGGAGGATCGCATCTGAAGGATGGAGCCAGAATTGCTCCTTTAAAACTATGCTGTCCGAACAAGCTAAAGTCAGAGTCAGAAGCTGGAAGTCAACAATTCACTGCAAAATTTGAACTCAATAAGAAGTTCTTCTTGATATACCATCAGATCCGCAGCTTTATAACAAAAAATCTTAGAGTTTGTTCAAGTGGATTCTGCGTTTCCCCAGTAGAGGAACAGTTGAATAAAATTACTTCACCTCAATCTGTATCCAAAATCTTCTATAATATTTTGATAAGGGCCAATACAGATAGCTCAGATAAAACTAGGATATTATGGGAAAAGGACTTTGGAGAAGAAATTCAGATGACTGATTGGGAAGCCATATGTGAGATGCCTTCCTATCTTACCAGCAACTCTGCTTGGGAAATGCAGTATAAAATCATTCATCGTCTGCATGTTACTCCTGTCCAAAGACATAAAGTGAATCAAAAACTCTCCAACCTCTGCAATAAATGTAAAATTCTAGAAGGAACTCTTATCCACTGTTTTTGGAGCTGCTCGAAAATACAACAATTCTGGATGGGCGTCGTAAAGGAACTTGAGAAAATTTTTCACTGCTCATTAGAAATAGGACCAAAGACTTGTTTGCTTGGCATGAACCAGGAACTCCCTTCCAGATTTCAAGGGACCCATCTTCTTCAAATTTTACTCCACTGTGCCCGCAAATGCATACTTGTATGCTGGATAACAGACCAAGTCCCGTCAATAGCACAATGGATTAACACAATCAAAGGTCTTATTCCATATGAAGCTTTTTCAACAGCATTAAAAGACAAACCTTTTAAATTCCATAAAGTATGGGACCCCTTTTTTACTTATCTTGGAGCTGGAGAGAGACATTTATTAGCGCTGGGAATTAAGTAACTTGGCATGGAAAGACTGAATAGTAATGTAACGGTGATAAAATTTTATTTATTCTTATTTTATGTTAAATTTATTTAACTTTTTTTTTTTTCTTTAATAATGCATATTTAGTAACATTTTAAATGTGTATTTTGAAGAGAATTCAAATGAATGACAACCTGTTTAAATTGTAATAGCTCAGATGTGTTTGCTATGTTTAAACCCTGTAAATGTCAAAAGTTTCAATAAAAAAAAATAAAAAAAAATGTAACAAAGACAACGGAAACAATAAATATGCTTATTTTATAGGCCCAAAAAAAAAAAAAAAAAAAAAGCTGGAAGTCAGAAGTCGGTCAGAAATACTTTGACCACGGCTGAAAAGTTGCTTGGGTCATGCTGAAAAGAAGAGGTTGAGAAGATTCTTTATCAGGGCTGATTTTCCATCTAAACAGCCCCCGATTTCAACTATGAGCCACGCCGCTGATCATTCAACAGCCGTCACATCCAGACTCCAAAACCCTCTGTGAAATATCTGACCAAAGTCTCCCAAGAAGAGAGCCGCTCAAGCCAGACGCTCAGATCAGAACAGCAACATCCTTCAAAGCTTCCACGCAACCCACAGGGCTTTCCCGAGAAGACGTCACCTGAAAGAAAGCCAATCCAGAACGGGATTCCGCTGTACACGAGTCACGGAACAACCCGACTACCTCAGCTGTCAGAGCAAACGCAGGTACAAGCAAACTTCTCTCTCTCTTGCTGGAAACTGGTGAAACTCCTTTGAACCTAAAGAATCAAGCCAAAGCTCTGCTTTTGTGATTTTCCTCAGGTTATGAGTTAAGTTAGCACTGAACTTGGGACTTTTCATAACTCATCAACTCCGCGAATGTGTGTGCATGTATGTATGTGTGTGTGTGTGTGTGTGTGTGTGTTTAGCCTTAGTTTCCTGTAATCATTAGAAGTAGTCAATAAATCTTGTTTTGATTTTCACATATACGAGTTTCTTGTGTTGTGTGTCAAATTACTGCCTTAAACGTAAAAGATCAAGTTACCTCTTGCTTATAATATAATAATTACAATAATAACAGTAATCATAATAAAATATTGTTACTGTTGGCCGCAGAATAATATTTTATCCAGAATTGGTCAACCAAACCTCAATTTTCGCTGGACGAATAATTGATGAAGTGTTAAATATTAATTCTGAATCATTTACAGTGAATCATTTACAGTTGATTCAATTCTTATTCCCTGTAACAATTAAATTGAGCTAATAAATGACGTAAGGTACATTACACATGTTTATTTTAACTTCTTCAGGGTTGGGCCATTTACTAGGCTGCACAAAAGTCTGGCATCTTCTCCTATAAAGCCAGCAATTTCCTGTATCATAATGTAAGATGTTTTTAACAAACCAAACGATTGGAAATCATGTGCAACTTAAGTTAGTTTGAAAAGAAAGAGCAATATTGCCTCTCCAACTGATGTAAAATTGCTGGGTAGCAGCTAAACTGTAACTCACCCAAAGCTTCTTGTTATTTAGCCAGCTAATAACTACAACCACATCCACAAAGATTGTTAATTTAGACAAAAGATTACTTATCATAAAATCGTTATTGGTGTCAGTAATTGAACAGCTCGATTGTGGTCTCAGCCTTGATAAGCTGTGATACACAACTATGCTGCACGATTAAGTCGTTTTTCGAAAAGAAAAGCTGAAATTTCAACATGTTCAAGCATCCAGAATTATAGCCACGTTAACAATGTTTGTAAGAAACCAAACCATTTGTAAATCCGTCAAGATTTCAGCGAGATAAGAGTATTTGTGTTTGTGCAGATCACTCACCTTACATCAGGTACCACAGAGCCCGCCAGAAAGCTTGCCTGTGACAAGATGGCCACCGGTGATGACGTTAGAGAATCTGCCATAAGACATCTAGCCTTTATTTTGTATATCTATGGTTACCATGACCTTCACTGTAGAATTAATGATATATTATATATTATGCATTATTCAAGTTAATTATGAACCTGTATTTAGTAGTTCTCTGGGAAGTATGAAAAAAAAAAAGTAGTTACTGATTAGCTAATAGTGAACTACCACATTCGACTCAGCACTATTACTTACTAATTTGCTAATCAGAGTTTCTTGTTAGTTAATAGTAGTTAGAGTGTTAATAATGCATTACTCATTTGTTCCTGTGTAGAATCCCATAAAAAAATTCTTCAAGCAGCATTTGTAAAAATATCTATATATAACTATCATGAATAGTGGTTCTAGTGTGTGGGAGAATGCATGTGAATGTGTATTTGATACTGCCCAGTCAAAAAGGAGATCTCTACTAAAGCGAAGTCAGTGCCTGTCTATGTTGAGAAGACTTTATGGATGTTTTAGAATGGGTTGAAGCCGGATGGCTGTTAATTTTAACTGGGTGTAGACTATCAGGCATCTCAGATTTATGTCCTTTGAGATCTAAAACATTGGATTTATTATTAAAGCTTATGGTTATACAATAATTGAGGCAAAGAGCTGTTCTTTTAGAGGGGAATTTGGTAAAGGAGAGGAATGTGGTTTGGCCTGTTTAGGTATTCGCTAATGACATGACACCTTCCCATATTGTGCCAAATTATGTATGCATTATAGCCAAGGTTCATGCTCAGTTTTAGATTGCTGTTTTGTCTCATAGCTCTGTTCATCATTATAATCATATTCAGTGTTTATGGATCCTTCAGGTGTCACTTAATTCCTGGCCACTGACTGAGACCAGCTTGTTTCTATTTAGAAGTAATCTACAGTACCCACATTGTTTGGCTGGGTGTGAAAGGGCAACATACGATCATTTCCTCCCTGTAGTGTCTGGAAATGGCAAACTACAAGTAGCCATTTCTATCAGTAATATTTTATCAGTGAATTTCAGAAGTGTGACAGTAGCTCAGCTCTTTTCAAAATAGTCTATGGTTTTCAGTAATTTTTTGCAAAGATGGGGGCCTCATTTATAAAATGTTGCACAGAAACCATCCTAAATTTGATCTTATGATCATTTCTCCTATGTGCGTACATGTGATTCATAGAATGAACGTACACAGAAAACGAGTGTATGACTCTCTTTCAGATGTGAAATCTATAAATCGCAAATGATCTTGAACTTGTGCACAGCTGAATGGTTTCAGTTCTCTGCATTTTAGACACCTAATTAATGTCATTTACATATAAAAGATCACCAGTCATCATGCAAATCCTTAGCGAGCTGCAAGAATAGCTTAGATTTCCAAAAACCTGCAGTAATCTGACCAGGAAAAGTGTGTATGTCTGCTCAGACCCTGACGTGGCTCTAAGCACTTTTCCACGTCAAAGAACGTTTTTTATAAATATGAGCGTTTGCGTGGATTTAAGGGTATGCACACTCTAAGATCAAATCTGTGCATACACATGCTTTAAAAATGAGGCCCCCTGTGGTGTAGTATGACAATATGCCACTTTTTATGTCACTTGCTACTGGCTATTTGTAATCTGATAGACATAAACTTCATTGTAGCTTGCTAATTTTTGTTTTGTAGCTTTGTGTGTAGCTTTGTGAAAAAGAAGTACACCTTTTCATATTAAATCATGTGGGTGATGAAATCGAGAACACACTCTTTTAAAGATTAATCATTCAGCTCTCTCTATCTATGCATTGATTTCTGACATATATGAGTAGCGCGAGGGCTTTTCAGTGCATTCATTGCTATAATATTCATGAGGTGAGATGTCTCTATTAAAGGATACACTTCTCACACTCATCACACCAGAACCATTTTCGAAACCGGACTGAAAAAACACTTTTTGCCTGGAAGTCCTATCCTTTCATAGAGTCATGTGATCATGATAATATTGAGACAATTTTGCTATCACGATACCATGAATATATATATATATATATATATATATATATATATATATATATATATATATATATATATATATATATATATATATATATATATATATATATAATTAAACAACCCTGCAGTGCCATCTCTGTTTTCTCACAGTAACACAGTGGCAAGTTCTATGAAACAGGATGGTTTTAATGCAGGCTTTGTTGGAGCCAAATCTGGGTAAGCTGTGAGCACAAATATATCACCAAAACACATTTCTTCAGTGTGGTTGAAATAAATACATAGGGGCTCTGAACAAAGTTCAACTACTTATTTAAGCTTGTGGCCTTGACTCTTTCTTTCCACGTTCACAATTCTCTAGTGGCATACTCATCAAAACATTGGTGAAATATGACTGTGTGCTGGGGTTATTAAAACTGTTATTATCATGGGTGAATGGGGTTTGACAGGACCTGACTGTCACTGTAATAACCGGATGGTTCAGTTCTGGGCTCCTTGGACTGAAAGAGAGACCAAAAGCAGTCACGAAGCCCCTCTATGTGGTATATCAGTAGTTCCCCTTGCTCTTCTGCATGAACAGAAATAACCACATCGTCTTGCATGCATGTGTATGTGTTCTCATGTGTTCTCATGCAAAAAGCCATGAATGGATACAGATATGCACAAATGAGCACTAAATACCTTAAACTTAAATATATTAACCCAGCTGACTGCCCCAAAATTTCCATCACAAAACCATTTATTTCAGGCTTTGTCAGTCTGGTGTGGCTAAGAAGGCCTCATTATCTAAAACATCATTTCAATATTCCTGCTATTGTTTCTTCAAAAATCCTGTCAAAGAAGTCTTAAAAACAGATTTTCCACCTAAAGCCCCTGCTGCAGATCAACATGACCAGAGTGGTCTGTAACAACAAACAAGGAGTCTGACCCGTGAAGTACGAGTATAAAAACAAAGGATTCCCTTCACGAGTCGCCCCGTAGCCTGGTCCCTTCACCCAGCCCTGTCCCCCACTTCTTCATTAATCACCCCCACATGCAAAAAACATGCCTGTCCGGAGTGAATTGTAGCTCTTTTGGTCACTGAAAGGGTTGTGTATGTCCCTGAGCTACCCACAAGCCCTTGCTGTTCTTGGTGGCCTGTTTATTTGGCCCCTGTAATGGTCTTTGCCACAGGCGATTGACGAGAATAGACCTGATTTACTCCAGGTGCCTATTTACTTATTGTCCAGTCTCTTGAGCTGCCCTGACCTCTGACCCCTGGCTCTGAGGTTGACACATGGCTTAATGAGTGAGAGGGTCAGTGTTTGTGCTCCTAGAGTCGGACGGCATGAAGATTTAGGGAGGAATGTGTGAGAATGTGTTTGTGTTTGACAATTTAGATCATTTAGTAACATAAGAACATAGATTTCTAACATTTCATCATTTAAAGTGCCCATATTGTGCTAAGGTTCCTATTTGAGCTTTGGATGTCTCCTACAATGTATCCCAGGTCAAAGAACACTTTAATTTTCTTATAATATATGTTTCAGCATAACCTCTTTTTTCAAAGTGTCTGAAAAGGTTCCATAAAAAATTCAGTCTCTCTAAAGCCCTCCTTTCTTGCGAACCTGCTCTTCTCTGATTGGTCAGATGGCCCAATCTGTTGTAATTGGTCTACTGCTTACCTCATCTTTTGGAATTGCATGCAAAGTGGACAGCATCTTCTTGACATGACAACATCACAAACCAAACTCTTCCATGCCTCAGCTACAACTACAGTGTTTGAGGGAGGGTCAAAGTAGGCACTTAATATTATACTTAATATTCAGCAATATTATTGACTTGACCGCACTGACACTATTTTATTAGAACTGATCCAAGCTGAATAATGATATCACCGTTTTCTGCATAGCTGCTTTATATCTGAAATTGAACTCATTCCATAATTGAATAACTGCTGAGCTGATTTCAGCTGAATGATGACACTATTGTCTTTGTAGAGCTGTTAGTTATTTTACTGTTTATCACAATAAGGCTGCAGTAAGCTGCTACTAGCTGCGCTTATATAAAGGTAACTAAATAAAGGTGACTTGACTTCAGTTGATGATATTCACAGGCAGCCAATGAAGACCATAGGCTGTCATTATGCAAATTTGTTACAAACCTACGAAGGTTACTGACAACTCGTTTCGGCTGTTCAAAATCAATCCTTTTTTTTTTTTTTCAGGAGACAATAACTTTATTTGTTGTTCACTTTTAATCTTTAAAATTTTACAGACCTTTTACACTGCATGAATGGTAATATTCCAAAAAGCATAATAGGGGCACTTTAAAGAATTTTGGTGGACAATTCAAAATGCTTCTCCTGTCATTTCCTGTAAAGGAGGGGTTTAGAGAGACTTTATTAATCTGTTTGTGTTTCTGTTGTACTGTATGTGAAACATGCAGTATGACAAGAACAATATGCATATACACGTATTGGTAAATAATATGCTCTCTATATCCACGTATTGGTAAATAAAGCCACCCAGTTCAATAGGCTTATTTAAATATAGCATGACTGGATACATGCTAATACCCTGCATACGTTAGCAGGGCTCTGTTTTCATTCACTTGTGTTGCCTTTCATGCCAGAACTGCTCACAAAACTCTGATCATGTCCACAGAGAAAAGGTGGGTGGCAGATACCAGTCATTGCTTTGTCAATAGACTTGCTCCCCTTATGAAAAAGAAGTATACTTCAAGTTCATTTTATGAAGTATACTTAAGTAATTTTCAAGTACATTTTTAAGTATACTTTATGTAGTAAGTATACTAGTATCAATGTACTAGTAGTAAACTTGTAAGTGTACTATTTCAGTACTGCTTGGGACTAAATTGGCCCAACTGAAGTATACATTTAAGTGTACTATAAGTGTAACAGTAGTAAACTTTAAGTGTTAAAGTTCACACTACATTTCTCATTTGTACTGTATTTATACTACAAGTGAACGTATAAGTATACTAGTAGTTTACTATTTTAATATATATTATTAAATATATATAATTATTTTAAAATAATTATAAATTGAGGGAACGAAATAGTAAATCATGTGCATGTTTTAGTAAATCGAGGGAACAAAATAATAAATTGTGCCCACAATTTAGCCTACTATTTTATTTTATTTTATTTATTTTTTTGCATGTCATGACTGGAACTCCATATTTAACTCTACTTTTTCCATTTTAAAAACATTTTATTCTAGCTTCATGAATCCTTTTTATCAACACTTGAATGTGGGTAAATTTCATTTAAAAAGGGCATCATTTTAAACAAAAAGCTGAGAAATTTTTTTTTTTTGTCAAAAACATCCCAATGAGATTCAGAACAATGATCAAGATGGAGTAGATTGAGTCCATCAACACCCCCAAAACTTCACAGTCCTATAGCTCGCCCTGGGTCAACATTTCTTTCAGTAATGTTAGGCAGTTTTGATTTACATTCAGTTTGCAATTTGCATTTGCAATCTTCTATCATTGGCTGTGTCCGAAATTGAACCCTATACCCTCATTCACTATTCCCTACATTAGTCCACTAACATAGTCCACTTGAAGAAGTGAATGAAAACGAGTGAGTGAATTTGGACATTCAGTGCACCAGGAGGGCTGGCTGTTTAATAATAATTAAAAAATTTGCAAACTAGCAGCTCCAGTACTAGTCATGAAAAAAATTCTTAATCTTAAGCTCTGTCATGAAAACTAGCATGTATAAACCTTGATTAAACAATTTAATAAGAAAGTTAAAATGAATTTATACCTGTTTGATACACTGTAGTGTGGATGATTCAACTGCGTGCGCCATCATTGCCCCCTATAGGCAAGGCAAGGCAATTTTATTTGTATAGCACATTTCATACACAATGGTATTTCAAAGTGCTTTACATAAAGAAGAAGAAGAAAAATAGAACATAAGTAATAGAAATAACAGTAAAAACAGATAATTTTGCTATTTGGATTTAAAATGCATTAAAAGTCAGAATCATGATGATACATAAAAGATATAAAAATACATTAAAAATGAAATAAAAACAGGAAAAGAATTTAAAGAATAAAAAGATAATACGTATAAAATAAAGTACAAACAGTTCGGACATAGCACAGTGCTCAATCAACAAATGCATAGGTAAAAAGATGTTTTGAGTCTGGATTTGAATGTGGCTACTGTTGGAGCACACCTGATCTCTTCTGGAAGCTGGTTCCAGCTGCGGCTGGCGTAACAGCTAAAAGCAGACTCTCCCTGCTTTGAGTGAGCCCTTGGTATTTTTAAGTGAGTTGATCCTGATGATCTGAGTGATCTGTTAGGTTTATATTCTATGAGCATATCTGCAATGTATTGAGGTCCTAGGCCATTGAGTGATTTATAAACAAGCAACAGCACTTTAAAATCAATTCTAAATGCAACTGGAAGCCAGTGCAAGGACCTGAGGACTGGTGTGATGTGTTCATGTTTTCGGGTTCTGTGAAAACATAAATAGGGCACTATTTGAGGGAACAGCCATTTGTAGTGGTGTACAAAACCATAGTGAATGTTGTGCACCGTTCAATCCCACAATGCACCGCAGTAATGAGTGTACAACTGGTGCACGCTCAACGGCTGGAGAATACCCACAATGCACTGTGGTTTCACACCGCACGAGTCAGCAGAGCGCAAGCAGCGCATATTTTTTTCGGCACTCATGTTAAAGGTTGATTTATACTTCTGCGTCGGACCTACGCCGGAGCCTCTGTGCCGTAGGCTATGCGTCTGTTTTCATTTATACTTCTGTGTTGTTGTCCGCGTCGATGTGCATGCAGACAACTAGGAGGCAGTGTCCGCGTTCATGTTGAGGATCAAGGCAAAAGCCGAAGAAGAAGCAGTTCGTCATGTACATTGTCAGAGAAGCTTACAAACAGAACGGCAGAGAAGCGGCAAATAGGTAATGACTTTTGTTGCAGTTTGACTGTATGTGTCCCCTGAAACAGAGTGTTTTTTCATTCTTATGGAAGTTAAAAAAAATGCTCGCTCTTCTCCAAGTGCTCCACGTCAGTTTTTTTGACCCGAGGGAGGGGTTCCAGCAGACCAATCAGAGCGATTGCGGTCCGCGTAGAATTGACGCGCTGTTACATTTTTGAAGAGGTGCACGTCAGGCTACGTCGTATGCTACGCGTGCTATGCACATCCTACACCGTAGCTACGGCGTACACTCATAGACAGTAAAAGAAATGGACACAGTGACCCCATTGGAACTAAATTGAGACAAGTGAAGCCGATTTTTAGCAATTTTTAGCACTTCCGTTTCTGACGCGCAGACTCAAACTAATCTTGATGACGTCAGCAACCTGTCTGACAGATGTAAATCTTCTAGTAGCTGTGCGTGCAAACTGCCATCGTTAATCTTGCAGAGACGGCGAGCTTGAGCGGGGAGTTCTTTAAACACCTCAGATGTAAAGTTATTCGCTGTCAAAGTGACGCCAAAATGAATGGGAGTCAATGGGATGCTAACGCAAGTGAAGTTCTGCTACATGATGGCGGCAAGCGGCTGACTTCAACTTCCGGTCGACTTCCTTGGGCACTGCGTACACTCGATGCAGAAGTATAAATCAGCCTTAACAGATAAAAGCATTCAAACTGCACGCAGAGGCTGAGCGGCAGCGCGTAGCAGGAGCAGAAGCAGCAGTGCCGCGATTGTTTCGGCACTGTGTCTACTTTTGCTAAGCTGCTAACACTCAATTAAAGTGAAAGTACACCTTTGATGGACAAAATAAATATGATTTCACACAAAAAGTGTTATCTACTGTGTTTTAATAAGAATTGGAGTAGACAATGTCAGGAAAGAAAATTAGCAACTCTTGTAATTGCTAATACTAATTTGCGGGAAATACTCGTGCAGGTGTGTTACATAAAGCAATCACAACCATACTGTCAGAATTTTTATTTTATTTATTTAATCAACAAGCAAAACACAAAGACAAAACAGCATCACATCCGGATGTCTGAATTCACTCATTCTCTACACTCTTTTTAGACTCTTTATTGAGATGCATTGTGGGATTGAATGAGTGAACTCAGTAACATCCACTCTGGTTTCGGACACCACTAAAAAAGGCTGTCCCCTCAAATAGTGCCCTATTTAAGGGTATAGGGGGCGAATTCGGACACAACCATTGTTTCAGCTTCTTCTTCTCCTTTGTTTTGATCCAGTGATTCTGTACTTTTTCAGAAGATGCATCATAGTGCCCCCTACTGTATTACAGTGAAAACACTGATAGCCTGACAATTCAGTCAATGGCGGGGAAAGAGTTAAGTAGATTTTAAGTAAATTCAGATACTCAGAATTAGGAACATTCCTTTCAAAAGGGAACTCGAGCTGCGTCTAAAGCACTAGGGGAACGCCTCCATGTGAACTGGTGTCTGAAACACTTACCCAATCTCAGCAATTTCATATTGACCGGCGACAGCCCATGATATCATAACAATGCAACCCGCACGTATATAAGGGGTGCCCAAATAACGTCATCCTATAATCTCCTTCAGGGACTGTCATGTGTGAATGTGAAGATTCCAGGTTACCCCTAATTGCTCATAACTTGGGTGTATATCCTGTTTATTTTGGTTTATATATTTTTTTGGTTTATTTGTATAAATGTTTGTTTAAAAATTACTTTGTGTTATTTTTCCTAGTCTAAGGTGCACATTAGACGCCAGAAAAAGACACCAGGAGTTTTCTTTCTTTCTTTTATTTATAGTTTATCAACTTCTATTTTCTTACCTTTTTGTTTCTGGGATCATGGCTGCAGCATGGTTGCAGGGGTGGGGGTTTAAGAGGGAGTGCAGCCTTCCTGTTTCCTTTTTTATGCAACTCAAAGGAATTATGGGTAGTGTAGGCATAGTCTACTTAACAGTACCAGCAGGGGGTCATTGTTTCATTGTGTTTATTTGAATGCATGTATAAGTGTATTGTTTTATTTATGTTTTTTGTATTTATTTTGGTATTATTGATTGTTAATATATTTTGAATTTGATATTCAATTATTGAGTTTGTTTATGTGTTTATGTATATGTATGATTTTTCTTTTCCCCTGTGATTTATGATTTGGTTTGACTCTTGAGTTTAAATGGTTCACTGTGCTTGCTAAAGTCAGTTTCTGGTTGGGCCTCCGTGAGGAGGGTCAACATTAGTGCCCCGGGTTTCATGTGTTTTGTTATTGTTTGTTTTCTTTTGGGGTTTTTTTGTGAAATGCAAGTGTTGAGTCAATAAATACAACATATTGACTTCAAGTAGTGTCTCCCCGCCTTTACTCTGGCCATGTCCCTACATTATGGTGGCAGCGGTGGGATCGTCCAGAAGAGGAGAATTGCTGTGGCAAATCTTCAAGTGTGATGGCACCAAAACGGGCACGTATTGAGAAACCAGTGCAGATGGATCCTGGAGAGGATGGGAAAGAACTACAAGGGGCTAGTGGAGGTGTCAAGGAACCAGATCCCTCTGGGAGTTCTTCTAAGGATATTGCTGAGCTCAAGGATATGTTCCAGAAGTTCCTGGCTGATCAAAGAGAAAGGCATGTCCGTCAAGAACAGGAAAATGTACGGCAAGAAACGCGATTGAAGTCCTTGCAACATCAGTTTCGCCTACTGCAGGGAGAAGTAAGTCAACATACCTCACTGGGTCATCTGCTACCAGGGGAGAGTGAGGGCCCAGGTACTTCTTATAGATATTCTGATGGAGTTCGATATCCAACTGCTGGGGGTCCATTGAAAGAGCCAAAGATGCAGCAGCTGAGTGAGATGGATGACATTGAGCATTATCTGACTACTTTTGAGCGAATTGCTACAGTGTGCAAATGGCCTCCAGAAGATTGGGCTATTCGGCTAGTTCCTCTACTCACTGGTAAGGCCCGGGCTGCTTATGTGGCTATGGATGTGGAAGAAGCGACTGACTATGGACAGGTGAGAGAGGCAATATTGAAGAAATACTCTATCAATGCTGAGACCTATCGTCAGCGGTTTCATTCTATGGAGGTGCTGATGGAAGAAACTCCTAAGGAATTGTACGTTCGGTTGAAGGATTTGTTCTATAAGTCGGTGAAACCTGCAGAAAAGACTGTATATGAGGTTGCAGAGAGTGTCATTTTGAAACAATTCTTAAAAATGTTGTGTCCTGAACTGCAAACTTCCCAGCCAGCAATGACATGTGGGGCCCAGATGAGGGCTTCATGGGCGGCAAATGTGGGCCCCATTATGGGCTTGCACCCGGGATCCACATTGGGGCAAGCCGTGGAAGCCCAGACGTACTAAAAGTGGGACCTGTAAGGGTACTGCATGGGTCTTAATTGGTCAATTCATGTCAGACCCATTTGGGCCCCACCTGCCCAAAGGGGTCCAAAGTGGGCTTTGCAACATGGCTACACAGATGGGCTTTAAATGGGATTTGTAAGCGTCTTATGTGGGTCCTAACTGGGCAATTCATGCCAAACCCATTTGGGGCCCACCAGTCTGAAGGGGTTTAAAGTGGGCTTGCACCCGGGATCCACATGGGGGCCAGCCGTGGATGCCCAGGTGGGTTTTAAGTGGGATCTGTAAGGGTCTTATGTGGGTCTTAACCGGGCAATTCATGACAGACCCATTTGGGCCCCACCTGCCCAAAGGGGTTTAAAGTGGGTTTGCACCCGGGATCCACATGGGGGCCAGCCATGGATGCCCAGGTGGGTTTTAAGTGGGATCTGTAAGGGTCTTATGTGGGTCTTAACCGGGCAATTTGTGTCAGACCCATTTGGGCCCCACCTGCCTAAAGGGGTTTAAAGTGGGTTTGCACCAGGATTTAACCGTGAATGATCATATGGGCTTAAAGTGGGCTCTGTAAGGATCTTATGTTGGTCCTAACTGGGCAATTCATGCAAGGTAAGCCCAACCATTCATTTAAGGAAACAATCTAAGAAAAATTAAAAATGAAGAATGAATGTAAGTACAAGATAAATACAAGACACTTGATGCTTTGAACTGGAAGAAATATATTAAATTGAACAACAAAAATTATCTTTAAAATACAATGTCACAACATACGGTAAACTATAAAATATATTTAAAAAAAATATCTGAAAAAAAAAAAAACCCTCCAAATATACAATACAAAATACACTCATTATATAATACATTGAACAACAAACATAATCTTTAACAATTAAAATTTTATGACGTACCGGTAAATAAATAAAAAACATTTTTTTTTTTTTTAAATGTCTGAAAAAAAGAAAACAAATCATCTCTCCAAAAAATACATCCAAAACAGTCATGGCGTTTGTGTTGATGTTCTTTTTTACCCATAGATATGAGCAATATCACACTCGTAGCCGTGCGATATGACTGAATATCAGCACGCTGTGATTCGTCCGTAGGTAATCACTGCGTGCTGATATACAGCCATATCGCACAGCTACGAGTGTGATATTGCATTTATACAACAGTTCGATGGCACGACTTCGGTAAAGTTGGTTTTATATTTGCACATTTGGACTTATGATAAATTCAAACTTTCCAATAAATGTGCAATAAATTAACCCATACGGTAAAACAAATTATTTTCAAATATATTTCAAAATATACAAAAAATGGCCAAAAAATATATTCGCTATAAATATATTTTCACATATAAATATATTTTCTAAAAATATATTTTTGGCCATTTTTTGTATATTTTAAAAAATATATTTTCAAATATATTTATACAAATATATTTTCCTAAAATGTATTTTTTGGCCATTTTTTGTATATTTTTAAAAAATATATTTTCAAAATATATTTTACAAAAGCATTTAAAAATATATTTTGCCCTACATATATTTCAACCCAAGAAAATACATTCACGTCACATTTGAAAAACCTTTATTTGTTGTCTATAACACGTGAACATTTGAATAAAAATCAGCAAGGAACATACTTTACAATGTTCAAAAAATTAACTTTTTTGCTTTCAAGAAGTCTCAGTTTCCCCACGTCAAATCCTCAAAGCCTCTTTGGACACATTTGGAAATCTCTTCTTGACTGTGAGACAAAAATCAGTTATTTTTTTAACTTAATGTTTCTAGTAAATTTTCCTTTCACTAACTATTAACTTACCGTATATATGGCTGCCATGGTTTCCTCATCAAAGGCACTTCTTCTCTGTCTCTACCACTGTACTCATACAAAAGACAAAACACAATTACTGAACATCAGTACAGGTACAGAGGGCATGCACTTTGTCCTCTAACTAGTTTTGGATTTCCTGATATTTTTGTTTACACTGGAACTAAAACAATTACAGGTATACTGGATTTTAAAGATATTTAATGGGCATATTTTTAGACAGTACAGTAAAGAAACTGATGATTGAGGAGAGGTCGAATTAGCCTTTCTTTACACTTCTGCATTGCATTTTCACTTTTACAAATGAAGGGATAGTGGAATATCACAAAGTCACTCAGTTAAGCTAACTTAACAAAGGGATACTTACCCTCATGCTGTTCCAGTTGATTATGACATTCTCTTTTTCTGTGGAATACAAACAGAGATATTTAGAAAAATAATCCATCTCTGTGTGTTCACGCAAGAAGGTCAAAAACCAAAGTGAACATGACGGTAATCCACATGACCTCAGTTGATTAATCAACTTCTTCTGAAGTGAAACAATAGGTGTGTTTTTGGAAAATACTGTTATGTTAAATTTGTTACATTACAGATTTGCCAACTGTCCAATATGGGCTCAAAGTCAACATGTTGTAATTTGTGATGTGTTTAAAAGCTTGTGGAATCATTTGGATGTACAGACTTTAAAATATTAGAATTTTTCTAACACACACCTAGTGTTTCACTTCAACTAGGGTCATGTTGACTATTTCATGTTTATTACTGTGAAGCTGTTTTGTATAAAGTGCCACAGAAATGAAGATGACTTGACTATGAACATTATCCTGTACCTATGACTTGTGGTTCTCCAGCACAATCGTTGGGCTGGTGGGGCGGACAGCAAGTGGACAAGCGTCTTGACAGATGGGTTTTGACCCGCACCTGTTCCAGACAGAAACAGATATTAACACAAGTGCAGAGAACATATCAATTCATAAATTACACAAATAAAATAATATAATTTGCTTAACAGTGCTTAATTTAAAAAAAAAAAAATTACTACTTAAAGTGTCTCATCATTCTCACCTTGTTGCTGTTGCACAAACCGTCTCTGCTTCTGCTACTGAAAATAAAAAGTAGATTTTTTTACAGTAATGAATGACACATGTAAACCTGTAAGTCGTGACAAATAAGCATCTTCTGTTACAAGCAACTTACTGAATCATTGGCTCAACTGGATAATCGAAAACAGCTTCATTCAGCAGAAAGTGAATAAAAATTATATTATAGTAAGGCTTTATTAATAATGATAATAATAATAGTAGAAAAATTGAGCGTATGAAATGCCATTACCAGCATATGCCTGAACTTTAATAACGAGAAAATAACGTGTGCCTAATTAACAAGTTTAGTAAAACATTAAATTTAGCCAAAAAAAAAAAAAAAAAAAAACTTACGTTACAGGCCACTAGGAGCATCATAGATCAACAACAGCAGGCAGCACCGTCTCCCAAACACTCTACAGCTGAAATTTAAAAAGAAAATATTAAACGTTAGTTTTCACTAGTGTCCAAATTAAAAACAACTAACTTTAAAACGGAAATCTGAAAATATCAAATGCGTCTCATGTGAGCAAATAAACAAAACGGGGCATTAATTTGACAAATAAAGTAAAAAAAAAAAAACCCTTGACAATAAAACATTATACATTCAAAGTAGCAATGAAAATTACATATGTGAAAAATGACGACTAAAAATAAAGTTATAACGTTAGCTCTTATCTTTTACTCCGAGAACTCCCGGTTGACTGACGACCGTTACAGTTCAAAATGACGCGCATGCGCAGTACTCCAAAAGTCTGTGAGCGCTGCTAGTGGTTTCCCATTCAAATTACGTCACGGTTAACATTGTACATCTAGCGATTTTATTAATCTATTGTATTTGATGTAGATCTAAACGCTATATTACACTGACAATAAATTACAATTAAATAAATATATTAATGAATTAATAAGTAATAGACTAAAACACACATTTGTGAGGTGCCATGATTACACAGATCTGTATTTTTAGGGATATGTGAACAAAGTGTCAATGTGGAAAATATGTGTAAATTCATGTTTTTCTGTAAGTGTTTAAAATTCTTCAAACATAATAGATAGTTTTGTTCGCAAGGCTTTCTTCCACGCACATTTGCATTGTCGACTGTAAGATTGGAAATGTATTTTCTTGCGCCCTGAAATATATTTTTATACATAAATATATTTTTCCTGCCCCTGAAATACATGTTTAAATATATTTTAAGTATATGAAGGTTGAAACAAAATATATTTTGTTATAGAGAGTAGGCAATTACCTGTCTGATATATTGCATTACATTCATTCTTCAAGTCGATGTCCATAATATATCCATTATAAAAGTCCGTTTGAATGTCCTCTGAGGAAAGCAATCTTTGTATAACACCACAGCGCTAAAAACAACTTCCTTTGTAAAAGTTCCTTTCAATTTAAAAGTCTCTTGTGCTTCACTGACTCATTCCTCCTGTAAAGTGTTGCTGCCATCTAATGGCGTATTAATGTAACTTTCACTCAATCCATATTACTTACTAATGGACATATTTATATAAAATAATATTTATTGAACAACAAATAAGCACAATTGTACAGTTCAGTCAAACAAAGCACTAGTTATTTACAAAAAACAAAAACAAAACAAAAAACATTTACGCTTGTATGTGGGTTTTACAAATATTTAACGAATGAAAAGGATTTTAAAGAGCTTGT
The DNA here is from genome assembly GCF_024489055.1 of Chanodichthys erythropterus. Taxonomy (NCBI): domain Eukaryota; kingdom Metazoa; phylum Chordata; class Actinopteri; order Cypriniformes; family Xenocyprididae; genus Chanodichthys; species Chanodichthys erythropterus. The sequence goes on from NC_090225.1 coordinate 37,491,047, forward strand.
GACAAAACCTCTTAACTCCACGGGATCCTCAAACTGTCAATCAAACTTCATTACATTATTCCGCCTCCCCTCGTGAATGAAGTGTGCACGCAGTTTGGACATCTCCTCTATGCAATGCTAAGGTAAATAAAGATCTGATGTTAGAAAAAAAAATTGTAAAGCGTTTTCTTTACTCAAAAAACCCTATGTTTATAAAGTTTAATGTTTTACGTATTTGAAGAGCAGAGAAGAGTCTTCGTCTGATATGTGCCGTCTAGTTGAAGCCAATATGCTAGCCTATATATAATGATGTAACATAACGTCGTTTATTATCAAATTTAACATAGCACAATTCGACTTGCTCTGGAACAAATAATAGATTAATAAAGACAAAAGATTGCCTGTTCTATGTACTCAAATTGAATAATGTCTCATGTTTAACCACTATAAGAGCCAGTGGCAAATCCACGAAGCACTGGCCGAGATTAAGCTGTTCTCGGCAGTTACAGAAGCACTGAACGGCCGCTGACGCCCTGGAGCTCACATCTCTGAAAACGTCAAAACAAGTTGTAAAATAGGCGCTGTTATTAAATATGAGTCACATATTTCAGGTCTAAACAACTACATTATCGCCTAAAAACTATTAAAACTGCAGTTTGTGGTACAACAAGTAGTATTTGTAAAGCTTGCGGTTGATTTGGTCGGCCGCCATGACGGTCACTTCAAGCGGAGTGAGACAAAAGGTGAAAGGATAGGAGGAGTGCTGTTATCGCTGAAATATTGCATTGCTATCAGCCAATCAGATTCGAGAACCAGACAGAACTGTTGTATAAATATATGAAGAGTTTGGTTCCAAAACGCTATAAATCCATTTTGATTAATTTGAGTAAAAAGGTGTTTTCTTTACCAAGAAATTGGCAAAATGAAAACCACTCTTTTCTGTTTCAAACTTTCACATAGCATCTTTTGGTTATAAAAACATTAAAAATTCAAATCTAGATTTTGATTTTCAAAGGTTTATTATAAAAATTTATTATTTTTTCCCCAAAATGCAATAAATGCATGACACGTTTTTTTGTTTTGATTTTTTTTTTTTCAAAATGCACTTAATCCATCAATATAAAAGTTATTTTTCATATTGAAAGTAAGTTAATTCACATATATGACAGCCTCTGAACTTTGTCAATACTAATCGTATGTACATGCATTTGACTAAAAATACATTCATTCGTCGCTCCCAAAATGAATTCAACGAGTCATCTTGTTAATCTTATAAATGAATTATGTCTCTGTTTGTCATTACCGATCAAGGCGTATCTGGCGTCACCGCATGGTTAAAATAAACAGTTCAGTTTAGGGAGCGTGATAGAAGTTTGATGCTGTCGTGAAACAAGCAACAGCCGGCATTTTTCCTCCTCCCGACTCGAGTGCCTCGCCTTCTTAATCTCCTCACGTAAATGATTTCGATGGCTTGCGTTTCTTCCCCACCGCAGAAAGCACCACAGGTTCAGCAATGTTCATCGAAATTATTCATTTTTCTGTTTTTGTTGATCACAAAGTACAAAGTAGATAAAGGATGCGGGGTGTATTCAGAGCGCCGCCATTACTGTTTACAGTGCATGGAATGGTGCGCTGTGATTGGTTGAGCGGATATATCGCGTTCTGCAGAGAAGGGAGACTGGCGTTTGTCGCGTTTTGGAAAGAAAGGGAGAAAACATGACAGAATAACACAACGGATATCGCATTTTGCGCAAAATTAATAAATGACTTTTCAATACCGACCAGATACAATACTGATTTTGGCGGAAACTCAAATTTTTTGAAAATGGCGTTTATCGCGTTTTGGAACCAAACTCTTCATATATAAGACCCATATATGTGTTCCCAGTTCAAACCCATGCCAACTTGGCCCATAAATATATCCTGCAAGACCCATATATGTTTTCCCAGTTCAAACCCATGCCCACTTGACCCATAAAAATTCTATGCAGGACCCATATGTGCATTCCCAGTTCAAACCCATGTCCACTTGGCCCATTAATATGCCATTCAAGACCCATATATGTATTCCCAGTTCAAACCCATGCCCACTTGACCCATAAATATGCCATTCAAGACCCATATATGTGTTCCCAGATCAAACCCATGCCCACTTGGCCCATAAATATGTTATGCAAGACCCATATATGTGTTCCCAGTTCAAACCCATGCCCACTTGACCCATAAATATGCCATTCAAGACCCATATATGTGTTCCCAGATCAAACCCATGCCCACTTGGCCCATAAATATGTTATGCAAGACCCATATATGTGTTCCCAGTTCAAACCCATGCCCACTTGGCCCATAAAAATTCTATGCAGGACCCATATGTGCATTCCCAGTTCAAACCCATGCCCACTTGACCCATAAATATGCCATTCAAGACCCATATATGTGTTCCCAGATCAAACCCATGCCCACTTGACCCATAAATATGCCATTCAAGACCCATATATGTGTTCCCAGTTCAAACCCATGCCCACTTGGCCCATAAAAATTCTATGCAGGACCCATATGTGCAATCCTAGTTCAAACCCATGCCCACTTGGCCCATAAATATGCCATTCAAGACCCATATATGTGTCCCCAGATCAAACCCATGCCCACTTGGCCCATAAATATGTCATGCAAGACCCATATATGTGTTCCCAGTTCAAACCCATGCCCACTTGGCCCATAAATATGTCATGCAAGACCCATATATGTGTTCCCAGTTCAAACCCATGCCCACTTGGCCCATAAATATGCCATTCAAGACCCATATATGTGTTCCCAGATCAAACCCATGCCCACTTGGCCCATAAATACGTCATGCAAGACCCATATATGTGTTCCCAGTTCAAACCCATGCCCACTTGGCCCATAAAAATTCTATGCAGGACCCATATGTGCATTCCCAGTTCAAACCCATGCCCACTTGGCCCATGCCTGTCCCTTATGGGGCCCATGTAATCAGCTCATATGGGCTTCCTATGTGGGACTCGTACTACAAAACCTACATGGGACCCGCTGATTTCACCCAGCCAAAGCCCATGCCCACACAGTACCCATGGAACCTGTAGTTAACCCATCTGGGCCCCACGTGTCATTGCTGGCTGGGTTGGATCAAAGAGCATGATCCAACCTCTGCTGAGGAGGCCGCCAGGCTGGCGGATGTCTTTGTGGCGGCTAGGCGAAGGGCTGAGCCTTGGAGTTTTGCTCAGTAGAAGACCGCAAGGGACAAGCCTTCCTCCCGTAAGACAACCTTACTGCTAGAAGGGGGTAAGAGTATGGGTGAGAGACTGGTGAAACAAACAGAACTGTCTAGCTTACCTACAGTTGGGACTATTAGGTGTTTTAGTTGTGGCCAGATAGGCCATAAGAAACCAATGTGTCCAAACTTGAATAAAAAGCTTACCAATGTCTGTTATGTTCCACGGCTGTTGAAACCTGAACCCAGCATTACTCCAATGCCCAGTGATGTCACAATTCCTGTAGAATTGAATGGTAAAAAGGTTATAGCTTTGGTAGACACAGGATGCACTCAAATTTTGGTAGAGACTGATCTTGTATCTGAATGTTCTGGGGAAACCAATGGCCCTGTTAGGGTTAAATGTATCCATGGTGAAGAACTGTCTTATCCAACCACTGAAGTGTATCTAGGGGTTAAGGAGCAAACATACCTAATGAAAGTGGGGCTAGCACCAAAATTGCCTTATCCTGTGATCATTGGTCATGATTTTCCTCTGTTAATGGACTTATTGCAGCCAAGTAATACCTGCAACGTGGTGTTGACTCGTGCAAAGTCTAAACAAAACCAGGAGGTGAATGAGACAGAATCTTTGAAATGCCTTCCTTTTTATGACTGTGATATTGCATCCCATCCAGTAAAACCTGTGAAGTCTAAAGCAGAGAAGAGGTTAGACAAGTTTCAGGGAACAGTGGTGCAAATCACCGATAGAGGGGGTTCAGAAAACCTTAATTTAGAGTGGCAAATCCCTGACAATATGTCTGAACTGCAGAAAACTGATTCTGAAACTGGTTCCAATTATTCTAGAATGACAAATGTAGAACAAGACAAAGAGGGGGTATTCTTTAAAGGTTCTACTTTTTGTCTAGAGAATGGACTTCTGTATCGTAAGACCCGAAACAGACAACAAATGGTTCTTCCTTTGAGGGTGCGTGACTTGGTGTTGAAGAGGGGGCATTCAATCCCCTGGGCCGGTCATTTGGGCCGTCGTAAAATGTACCATTGAATTAGTAAACACTTTTTCTGGCCAGGGATGACCCAAGATATAGCTGAGTTTTGTAAGAGGTGTCCAGAATGTCAGTGTACTGCCCCTCGTGGTCCTCCAAAAGCTCCCTTGATGGCTTTGCCAGTAATAGAGGTGCCTTTCCAACGACTAGGTATGGATATTGTAGGCCCTCTAGAAAGGAGTAAAGCAGGTAACAAATATATGCTGGTAATTTGTGACTATGCAAGTCGATATCCAGAAGTCTTCCCATTAAAGTACATTAAGGCAAAATCGGTGGCCTTTTGCTTAGTGCAGTTTTTTTCTAGAGTGGGGTTTCCCCAGGAGATACTGACAGACAGAGGAACCAATTTTACTTCGAAATTGTTGCAACAGGTTTATCGATTGCTGGGGATAAGAGGTTTGAAGACCACACCCTTCCATCCTGAGACCGATGGTCTCGTCGAAAGATTTAATCAGACCCTTGTTCAAATGCTCCGAAAATTTGTGAGTGACACAGGATCTGTTTGGGATCAGTGGTTATCTTACTTACTTTTTGCATATAGAGAAGTTCCACAGGCTTCTACAGGTTTTTCTCCCTTTCAACTGATGTATGGCCATGATGTACGGTGTCCTCTGTCGTTGCTGAAAGAGTCTTGGGAGAAAGTTTCACAGTCCTCTAGTGAGGTGAATGTCATTGATTATGTGTTGCAAATGAGGGAGAAATTGGAGAGAATGACCAAGTTGGCAGCTGAACACTTACAAGAAGCACAGCGTAGGCAGAAATGCTGGTATGACAGGAAGGCAAGGCAGCGGTCCTTTGAAATAGGTCAGCAGGTGTTAGTTATGCTTCCAACGAAGGAGAACAACCCAGCCAGCAATGACACGTGGGGCCCAGATGGGTTAACTACAGGTTGCATGGGTACTGTGTGGGCATAGGCTTTGGCTGGGTGAAATCAGCGGGTCCCATGTAGGTTTTGTAGTACGAGTCCCACATAGGAAGCCCATATGAGCTGATTACATGGGCCCCATAAGGGACAGGCATGGGCCAAGTGGGCATGGGTTTGAACTGGGAAAACAAATATGGGTATTGCATGACGTATTTATGGGCCAAGTGGGCATGGGTTTGATCTGGGAACACATATATGGGTCTTGCATGACATATTTATGGGCCAAGTGGGCATGGGTTTGATCTGGGAACATATATATGGGTCTTGAATGGCATATTTATGGGCCAAGTGGGCATGGGTTTGAACTGGGAACACATATATGGGTCTTGCATGACATATTTATGGGCCAAGTGGGCATGGGTTTGATCTGGGAACACATATATGGGTCTTGAATGGCATATTTATGGGCCAAGTGGGCATGGGTTTGAACTGGGAATGCACATATGGGTCCTGCATAGACTTTTTATGGGCCAAGTGGGCATGGGTTTGAACTGGGAATGCACATATGGGTCCTGCATAGACTTTTTATGGGCCAAGTGGGCATGGGTTTGAACTGGGAACACATATATGGGTCTTGTATGACATATTTATGGGCCAAGTGGGCATGGGTTTGATCTGGGAACACATATATGGGTCTTGAATGGCATATTTATGGGTCAAGTGGGCATGGGTTTGAACTGGGAATGCACATATGGGTCCTGCATAGAATTTTTATGGGCCAAGTGGGCATGGGTTTGATCTGGGAACACATATATGGGTCTTGCATAACATATTTATGGGCCAAGTGGGCATGGGTTTGATCTGGGAACACATATATGGGTCTTGCATGATATATTTATGGGCCAAGTTGGCATGGGTTTGAACTGGGAACACATATATGGGTCTTGCATAATGTAACCAAGGTTACCAGAGTAATATAGAAATAAAGTTATTAATATATAGACATACTAATATATAAACAAAACTATTGAGAACTACTTAAAAATGAGTGCTATTATAAAAGAAAATATTAATTTTATATAAACATATATTTTACTTGGTTATTAATGTGACCAATAGAGAGTAGTTTTTAATACAACGTGAGCCAATGAGAGCGCAGAATGTGGCGCAGCCGAGAAATTAGTTTCCGGATTTTGCACGAGGTTTTCTCGTGGAGTCAGAGGCAGCTCTCTCTATCGTGCATAGGTGCTGATGAGCGCGGTGTTTGCTGACGCTCCGCGGAACAGAAACATAGAAATAATCTTCTGGATGTGTTTTATCGATGGATTGATGTAAGTGAAGTGACGCATTTTATTTTCCATTGGTTGTGAATGACGTTGATATTGTAATGTGAGTGAAATGGACATTCATTTTGTAAAATATAAAAGTTAATGGTGATATGCATATATTTTACTAGCGACAGTGTTGCTAAAGTGTTTACGAAGTGTATTTTTTATTAAAAAGGTTAAAGAAAAGGGTTTAAATCGGACGCTATCTAACCGCTCCATTCTGGAATTTTCTGTGAGTTTAAAGATCTCCTTGGTAAGTCACTTTGCCTTGTTATTCATCACAGTTGAATTATTATTATTGTTTAAGTGGAAAAAGCAAGAGAAATTGAATTTGTGACTGATTTATATATGAAAAAATGTGTAATGCTGTTTTTAGTACATAAGAGCTAACTGTGTGCTCAAGTATGTGACAAAGTTGTCAGTCATATAATAATTAGTGCGCTATGTTGGAAAAATAGTCACAGACGTTGCATATATGAAGAAAATATTCTTTATTTGAAAAGATACATGTACATATATTCAGAATACTCAAGTTCTGTGTAATTTGAATGATGTATAGTGATTGATAACTTTATTGTATGTTGTTACAATGAAGATATTCATGATATTTTCATGACCTTGTTTGTTCAAGGTCAGGTTTTTTTGTTTTTGTTTGGTTTTGTTCTGTTTTCCCTGTTCTGCCCTTGTCCAAATTGGATTGCTGTCCTGTCCGATGTGACGAGATGTATCGATGCCTATATTCTGGATTTGTCCCGGCCTTCCAGTGGTTTTGAGGAGGGTTTGGACTGGCGAGCCTCCCTTGAGTTGTTCTTGGATTTTCTGTGGAAACAAAAGATTTTCTGAACTCTGCGAATGGTAGGAAATCGAATAACTCTTCTTTTTTTTGTGTTTTGGATGGAGATGTTCCTCATGGACAAAGAAAAGACATTTGTACTTCTATGGACCATTTGAAGAACTGTTTTTCTTGAAAGACTGAGAAATTGAAGGTTTTGAGATCAAAGGACATTATTTTATTTCATTGAGAAGTGTCAATTTTCTGGGTTGACAAGTGATGTATTGTTTGGGTTTTGATACTTGAACACTAATTTTTGGGTGAATCGAACACTGAGTTAAAGTGAACAAAGTACTTACCTTGTTGACAATCAAGGGAAAAGTTTCACGAAACCTGTGAAAACAAAAGATTGATAGGAAAATTCAGAAACAATATTTTCAATTGTGAAAATATATATATTTTTTTTATTATTTCACATTGATTCAACTTACCTTTTGAATGCAGTCAAACAAATACACATTGTGTGTTCAACCAAATTATTATTCAAGTCTGTTCACTGTTGGTGTTGCATCTTTCTCAGTAGCGAATCTGTCCTTCTGAGACGCTGGTCCATAGATTGGCATATAACAAGTTAATTATTTATTAAATCTACAAGTTATTAGCCAGATAGAAAGCGTTACAATAACATATTTATGGGCCAAGTGGGCATAGGTTTGATCTGGGAACACATATATGGGTCTTGCATAACATATTTATGGGCCAAGTGGGCATGGGTTTGATCTGGGAACACATATATGGGTCTTGCATGATATATTTATGTGCCAAGTTGTCATGGGTTTGAACTGGGAACACATATATGGGTCTTGCATAACATATTTATGGGCCAAGTGGGCATGGGTTTGATCTGGGAACACATATATGGGTCTTGCATGATATATTTATGGGCCAAGTTGGCATGGGTTTGAACTGGGAACACATATATGGGTCTTGCATGATATATTTATGGGCCAAGTTGGCATGGGTTTGAACTGGGAATGCACATATGGGTCCTGCATAGAATTTTTATGGGTCAAGTGGGCATGGGTTTGAACTGGGAAAACATATGGGTCTTGTATGATATATTTATGGGCCAAGTTGGCATGGGTTTGAACTGGGAACACATATATGGGTCTTATATATATTTATACAACAGTTCTGTCTGGTTCTCGAATCTGATTGGCTGATAGCCATGCAATATTTCAGCGATAACAGCACTCCTCCTATCTTTTCACCGTTTGTATCACTCCGCTTGACGTGACCGTCATGGCGGCCGACCAAATCAACCGCAGTTTTTACAAATACTACTTGTTGTACCACAAACTGTAGTTTTAATAGTTTTTAGGCGAGAATGTAGTTGTTTTGACCTGAAATATGTGACTCATATTTAATAACAGCGCCTATTTTACAACTTGTTTTGACGTTTTCGGAGATGTGAGCTCCAGGGCGTCAGCGGCTGTTCAGTGCTTCTGTAACCGCCGAGAACAGCTTAATCTCGGCCAGTGCTTCGTGGATTTGCCGCTGGCTCTTATAGTGGTTAAACATGAGACATTATTCAATTTGAGTACATAGAACAGGCAATCTTTGGTCTTTATTAATCTATTATTTGTTCCAGAGCAAGTCGAATTGTGCTATGTTAAATTTGATAATAATAAACAACGTTATGTTACATCATTATATATAGGCTAGCATATTGGCTTCAACTAGACGGGACATATCAGACGAAGACTCTTCTCCGCTCTTCAAATACGTAAAACATTAAACTTTATAAACATAGGGTTTTTTGAGTAAAGAAAAACGCTTTACAATTGTTTTTTCAAACATCAGATCTTTATTTACCTTGGCATTGCATAGAGGAGATGTCCAAACTGCGTGCGCACTTCATTCACGAGGGGAGGCGGATTAATGTAATGAGGTTTGATTGACAGTTTGAGGATCCAATGGAGTTAAGAGGTTTTGTCACAAGCTCTTTAACCCTTTGAGCGGTACAGTCCCACATATGGGATTTTTATTTCTGTGCCCCTTGGCGTACGGTACCACATATGGGATTTCGAACGTTCAGCGACGTCACATAACTGCCAGATTCAAACTGTGCTTTCGCGCTCTGGCTGCGAGACGGACGCGCGCAGCTCTTGTCATATATCACAGCTATGCAGCGTTTTCAGCCACATAATGTTTCTTTTAAGGTTTCAGACATTTAAATATGCATAAGCACCATTAAAACAATACATTAAGAGTTTTATAAAATACACACTGATGTCCGACATCAGTGGAAGCAGCAATAACAAATATAATTTGCCGACATTTATTCATATCAGACGCACATAATGGGCCTAAGTAACTATAAAGTTTACTCTATTATTCTTCCAGTTCACCAGCCACTTATTTGCATATATTTCGGGAGAAATTGATGAATAAAGATAATTTATAAAGGTTTTAAAACGACAAAGCACACTCACACATATTTGAGAATCGGAATATCAGATAGTTGATGACATAGTAAGCATATATTTTAAATATAAAAGGAAAAACTAAATAATAGCTATCCATCTGTCATACAGTGTTATTGTTGCTGCGTTCAGCGCTCGTGACACGCAAGACGCGTCGCCATGGAAACATTAAAGGCAAACGTTCTAAAATAACGGTCGCCTTAAAAAAACTCACTCTGGGGGGACAGTTAGAATATTTTAAACTCACGATCGAAAGGGTTAAAATCCTTTTCATTCGTTAAATATTTGTAAAACCCACATACAAGCGTAAATGTTTTTTGTTTTGTTTTTTGTAAATAACTAGTGCTTTGTTTGACTGAACTGTACAATTGTGCTTATTTGTTGTTCAATAAATATTTTATATAAATATGTCCATTAGTAAGTAATATGGATTGAGTGAAAGTTACATTAATACGCCATTAGATGGCAGCAACACTTCACAGGAGGAATGAGTCAGTGAAGCACAAGAGACTTTTAAATTGAAAGGAACTTTTGCAAAGGAAGTTGTTTTTAGCGCTGTGGTGTTATACAAAGATTGCTTTCCTCAGAGGACATTCAAACTGACTTTTATAATGGATATAATATTATGGACATCGACTTGAAGAATGAATGTAATGCAATATATCAGACAGGTAATTGCCTACTCTCTATAACAAAATATATTTTGTTTCAACCTTCATATACTTAAAATATATTTAAACATGTATTTCAGGGGCAGGAAAAATATATTTATATATAAAAATATATTTCAGGGCGCAAGAAAATACATTTCCAATCTTACAGTCGACAATGCAAATGTGTGTGGAAGAAAGCCATGCGAACAAAACTATCCATTATGTTTGAAGAATTTTAAACACTTACAGAAAAACATGAATTTACACATATTTTCCACATTGACACTTTGTTCACATATCTTCCCTAAAAATACAGATCTGTGTAATCATGGCACCTCACAAATGTGTGTTTTAGTCTATTACTTATTAATTAATTAATTAATTAATTAATTAATTTAATTGTAATTTATTGTCAGTGTGATATAGCGTTTAGATCTACATCAAATACAATGGATTAATAAAATCGCTAGATGTACGATGTTAACTGTGACGTAATTTGAATGGGAAACCACTAGCAGCGCTCACGGACTTTTGAAGTACTGCGCATAGGGTCATTTTGAACTGTACCGGTCGTCAGTCAACCGGGAGTTCTCGGAGTAAAAGGTAAGAGCTAACGT